>NC_041381.1:266770426-266834281 GCF_002162155.2 Triticum dicoccoides | reverse complement strand
AACAACAACAACAACAACAACAACAACAACAACAACAACAACAACAACAACAACAACAACAACAACAACAACAACAACAACAACAACAACAACAACAACAACAACAACAACAACATTGGTGCAAGGACTACTTGATGCAAGGAACATTGCCAGAGAAAGAAGAGGACGCAAAACACGTGGCCCGGCAGGCCACAGCCTACCGCATCCAAGATGAAGAGCTCTACCGGAAGCAGCCAAACGATGTCTCCCAGCTGGTTCTGCAGTCAAGTTCATCAACGGCCTTGTGAGCCAATTCGGGGTGCCTAATCGCATCATCACCGACAACGGTTCGCAGTTCACCAGCAATCTCTTCAAAACATATTGTGCTAACCTTGGAACACAGATATGCTACGGTTCAGTGGGACATCCCCGGAGTAACGGCCAGGCAGAACGCGCCAACACGAAGGTCCTGAAGGGCCTCAAAACCAGGACCTTAAGAAGAAGCTGGAGGCTTGCGGCAGGGGCTTGGATGATGAGATCCAATTCGTGTTGTGGTCCATCCGCACCACCGCCACCAAGTCAACTGGCAAGACCCCGTTCTTCCTCGTCTATGGAGCAGAGGCGGTCCTCCCTCACGAGGTCAGGCGTCGGTCCCCGCAGGTCCTGGCGTTTGATCAAGCGCAGCAGGACGCCATGCGGGGGATGGACCTCGTGCTGGGGGAGGAACGTCGTCGAGAGGCCGCGCTACGTGCAGCAAGATACCAGCAGGCGCTGCAACGGTATCGTTGCCGCCACATCTGCCCTAGGACTCTCGAGGTAGGTGACCTCGTGCTCAGGCGAGTGCTCTCCAGGGAAGGGCTGCACAAGCTCTCGCCCATGTGGGAGGGCCCGTTCAAGGTTGTTCATGTTTCCATACCTGGCGCCGCGCACTTGGAGACCCAGGAAGGGGTGCCCATTCCGAACGCGTGGAGCATTCAGCACCTCCGGAGGTTCTACCCTTGAAGTAAGGCCCTATGCGTGTAAAGGAGGCCCGGTGCCTATGAAGTAAGGCCTAGTGCCTGTAAAGAAGGCCCGGTGCCTGTGAGGAAGGGCCCACCGCCTATAAAGAAGGCCTGGTGCCCGTGAAGCCCTTCCCAAGCTAAGTTGTTCCTACGCGCAACCACATAGCTGAAACACCACAACACAGCACGGGAACGATAAAACTGGCATGACACTTAAGGATGATAGTCTTGCACGCCCCCCAACGGGGGCCCATACTTCTCCCTCTCTCTCTCTCTCAATGCAGGAAAGGGAGAAAAACAAAATAAACGTGGCGTGCCCCGCGACGGCTCGCGAGGAGGGATCAGCACCGCCCTCCCGAGCTCAATCAGACTCCTCCTCGCGCTTCACCGAGGCGTGACGACCCGCTACCGCCCTCGAAACGGGCGCGGGGACATGGTCGCTGATCACGGCCACTGCTGGAGGAGCTGCCACCAGAGGAAGAGTCGTTGAAGCTTGGCGAGCTGCGGACGCCGCCAGGAGCGGGCTCGCCTTCGTCCTTGTCACGGTCGTCGCCAAGGCCAAGCACCCGGTCACTGTCATCGTCTTTAGGGCAGCACCCGACACGGCGGCCGTCTTCTCTGAATTCCCTCACGTAGAGGGTCGGTCGCTGTCAAACTTGAAGTGCAGGGTGCACCGCCGGCCCAGGCCACACGCACGGGCAAACATCTGCCAGCCATGGGCCAAGGCCATGTTTCCGGTGACGGAGATCTCAATCATGACCCAGGAAGCCCTGCTGCAGCAACCATCCGCCTACAGCCAGAGCCCACCAGGGCCGGTGGCTGGCAGTTCGCCGGCAAAGAAGCGGGAGAGCAGGAACCAGTTGCTGGCCGGATCTGCCGACCACACGACAAACTCCGGCAGCACCTTTGCCGAGTGAAAGTGTGGCCAGGGAGGTCTTGCGCCCACGACGCGTCTTCCCCCGCCCATCGGGCGGCCATCACCACGCGAAGAACCACCACCGCGACCACGAGGAGCCGCTGCAGGGGTCGCGGGGTGCTTGCGGGGATGACCTCGGCCGCGCTTGGGAAAAGGGGAGCCAGGCCCTTCCTGGCGGGCTTCCCCCTTCTCCGTGGCCGAAAACCTCTTCGTCGGCGCCATGGGACACGGCAGACAACTAGAGCAAGGAGGAAGAAGAAGCGGGCGGGGGAAGGGAGATGTGCAACGGGTGCCTGCGCCCCCTCCACATTTATAACCCAAGGGAGGCCAACCGTCGGCCTCCACGATCGCAGGTAATCATGTGTCACAACCTAGCTAGTCATGCATTAGAGTGTTGCATCATGTTTACTCTTTCATCAGAAACTTGAAATGGGGATGACAGAACCCCCAGTCCCCTCTGAAACCAACTAGGGTTACTAAAATAATTTTTCAATGAACCTGAAATGCCCTTCTAAAATGCCCATCATTTTTGTCTTGGTTCAGAACCTCTGCCAAAAATGGTGCACATTTTCCTAGGCCATCCTAGGGTTTTTGAATTAAATCATAAATATTTGAATTTGGGCATTTAAAATAATATAAAATATTTAAATGCTCAAATATCTCCAAACTAAAATGTTTCATGTTGGAAATAATCCAACTATGGGCCAGGAATAGTTTGGTGATTTTTGAACTAGCCTAGGTATTTTATTTAATTCAACAAAGTTGCAGAAGTATTAGAAAAACAGAAAACAGAAAAAAATATAAAGGGAGAAGCTTACCTGGGCTCCTCCCTGTGCGGCCCAGCCAGCTGGCTGGCCCAGCCAGCAGCCGGCCCAGCCCACCTCCCTCCTCTGTCGTCTTCGTCCCGACAGAGGGAGGGGAGTGTGGCCGGCGCGCGCGCGCGCCACCGCGCCACGCCACCTGCTCGCCTGCTTGCCTGCCCTCCCCTCCTCGCTCGACGCCCTGGACGACGCCACGCCTCTCCCCCTGCTCTCTCTCACTCTCCCCCGGCTCTCCTCTCCTCTCCCTCGCTCTCTCTCTCTCTCACGGCCGAACACCACCGTCGCCGCCGTTCGCCATAGCCATCGTCTCCGGCCACCCCTCGCTCCCCCGACTAGCTCAGAAGCTCCGCCTCGACTCCCTCTTCCTCCCCACCGCTCCACGGGTCCCCGGAAGCCCTGCATCGCCGCCACGTCGCCGTTCCCCTCTTCGGGCTCCGACCGTCGTCGCCGTCGAATTCACCGTCACCAGCGCGTCCCCGAGCCCGCTAACCATCCCTGCAGCTCCGCGGTGAGCCCCCGGATCGTTTCCCCCTTCTTCCCTGGTCTCTTTCGACTTCTAGGCCCTAGCCCCACCTCGGCCGAGAGCTCCACGCCGCCGGCGATGTCGCCATCGTGGCCACGGTCGCCGTAGCGCCCAACCGAGCACACCATCGTGCTCCCCACCTCACCAGGAGCACGCAGCACGCACCAACGCCTCCCCAAACCCCCTGCAACACTGATCCCGACCGCACCCGAACTCCGGCCGCCGCAGCCGAGCTCGCCGCCGTCAACTCCGGCCACCCCGAGCCCAACCACCACCACCAATAGTTGCGGCTCAACCTCAGCACCACGTAGATGCCTTCCGCCGTCCATTTGGTTGCCGGAATGGCAAAAAGCACTTTCGCCGCCGTCTCGGGCCTCGCCGGCGTCATGTCGCCGGTGGGGTTTGACTTGTCCGACCTGGGGTTTGACCCCCCAGGGTCACTGACGCGTGGGCCCTGTCGGCCAGGTGGTTAGGTTAGCGCTAACTACTGTTAGTCAACCCCCCCTGACACTGACAGTGGGCCCCAGCGCCACTAACCCCTAATTAGGATTAATTTAATCCCGTTTAACCCCCCCTGTCACTGACGTGTGGGCCCCACACGTCAGGTTTGACCTCAGCCAGCCACAGTTGACCACTGACGTCATGCTGACGTCATGCTGACGCAATAATTATATTTCTGGAATTAAATTAAATCAGGAAATTCCAGAATATTATTTAAACTTCAAAAATTCATAACTTTTATTCTGTAACTCCAAATTGGACAAATTATATATGAAAAATGATCAGAAAAATCCAATCTATCCATCTGTACTATTTTCATGCATGATCAAACAAGTTAAATTGATGTTTTAAGCAGAACAAGGAAAGGCACTTTAAAAGGCCATATTTGAATTTGAAATTTGAATCCTTGATTCAAATTTGTTCAAACACCCCTGGTTTTAGTTGCATTAGCCCAACACACTCATATTGCCATGTTTCATGCATGCATCATATTGTTGCATACTGTTTGGTAATGTTTGTGAATCGGTGCTCTCTACGGCAGGTTCTGTCCCCGAAGAGTACCCTGATTACCCTAGCGAAGAACCGTATCAGTGCATCGAACCATCAGGCAAGCAACCAACCATTTGATCATATCGATAAATCCCATGTTCTCGCTCCTGCTCTCTTTTACTGCATTAAGACAACGCGATTCAAACTGCTGTGTGCTACGGTAGTTGAACCCATTTCCTCTGCATGACCTGTCATTGCGTCTGTCACAACCTAGCTAGTCATGCATTAGAGTGTTGCATCATGTTTACTCTTTCATCAGAAACTTGAAATGGGGATGACAGAACCCCCAGTCCCCTCTGAAACCAACTAGGGTTACTAAAATAATTTTTCAATGAACCTGAAATGCCCTTCTAAAATGCCCATCATTTTTGTCTTGGTTCAGAACCTCTGCCAAAAATGGTGCACATTTTCCTAGGCCATCCTAGGGTCTTTGAATTAAATCATAAATATTTGAATTTGGGCATTTAAAATAATATAAAATATTTAAATGCTCAAATATCTCCAAACTAAAATGTTTCATGTTGGAAATAATCCAACTATGGGCCAGGAATAGTTTGGTGATTTTTGAACTAGCCTAGGTATTTTATTTAATTCAACAAAGTTGCAGAAGTATTAGAAAAACAGAAAACAGAAAAATATATAAAGGGAGAAGCTTACCTGGGCTCCTCCCTGTGCGGCCCAGCCAGCTGGCTGGCCCAGCCAGCAGCCGGCCCAGCCCACCTCCCTCCTCTGTCGTCTTCGTCCCGACAGAGGGAGGGGAGTGTGGCCGGCGCGCGCGCGCGCCACCGCGCCACGCCACCTGCTCGCCTGCTTGCCTGCCCTCCCCTCCTCGCTCGACGCCCTGGACGACGCCACGCCTCTCCCCCTGCTCTCTCTCACTCTTCCCCGGCTCTCCTCTCCTCTCCCTCGCTCTCTCTCTCTCACGGCCGAACACCACCGTCGCCGCCGTTCGCCATAGCCATCGTCTCCGGCCACCCCTCGCTCCCCCGACTAGCTCAGAAGCTCCGCCTCGACTCCCTCTTCCTCCCCACCGCTCCACGGGTCCCCGGAAGCCCTGCATCGCCGCCACGTCGCCGTTCCCCTCTTCGGGCTCCGACCGTCGTCGCCGTCGAATTCACCGTCACCAGCGCGTCCCCGAGCCCGCTAACCATCCCTGCAGCTCCGCGGTGAGCCCCCGGATCATTTCCCCCTTCTTCCCTGGTCTCTTTCGACTTCTAGGCCCTAGCCCCACCTCGGCCGAGAGCTCCACGCCGCCGGCGATGTCGCCGTCGTGGCCACGGTCGCCGTAGCGCCCAACCGAGCACACCATCGTGCTCCCCACCTCACCAGGAGCACGCAGCACGCACCAACGCCTCCCCAAACCCCCTGCAACACTGATCCCGACCGCACCCGAACTCCGGCCGCCGCAGCCGAGCTCGCCGCCGTCAACTCCGGCCACCCCGAGCCCAACCACCACCACCAATAGTCGCGGCTCAACCTCAGCAACACGTAGATGCCTTCCGCCGTCCATTTGGTTGCCGGAATGGCAAAAAGCACTTTCGCCGCCGTCTCGGGCCTCGCCGGCGTCATGTCGCCGGTGGGGTTTGACTTGTCCGACCTGGGGTTTGACCCCCCAGGGTCACTGGCGCGTGGGCCCTGTCGGCCAGGTGGTTAGGTTAGCGCTAACTACTGTTAGTCAACCCCCCCTGACACTGACAGTGGGCCCCAGCGCCACTAACCCCTAATTAGGATTAATTTAATCCTGTTTAACCCCCCCTGTCACTGACGTGTGGGCCCCACACGTCAGGTTTGACCTCAGCCAGCCACAGTTGACCACTGACGTTATGCTGACGTCATGCTGACGCAATAATTATATTTCTGGAATTAAATTAAATCAGGAAATTCCAGAATATTATTTAAACTTCAAAAATTCATAACTTTTATTCTGTAACTCCAAATTGGACAAATTATATATGAAAAATGATCAAAAAAATCCAATCTATCCATCTGTACTATTTTCATGCATGATCAAACAAGTTAAATTGATGTTTTAAGCAGAACAAGGAAAAGCACTTTAAAAGGCCATATTTGAATTTGAAATTTGAATCTTTGATTCAAATTTGTTCAAACCCTTCTGGCTTTAGTTGCATTAGCCCAATACACTCATATTGCCATGTTTCATGCATGCATCATATTGTTGCACATTGTTTGGTGATGCTTGTGTATCGATGCCCTTGCGACAGGTTCTGTCCCCGAGGAGTACCGTGATTACCCTAACGAAGAACCGTATCCGTGCATCAAACCATCTGGCAAGCAACCAACCATTTGATCATATCGATACAATCCCATGTTCTCGCTCCTGCTCTCTTTTACTGCATTAAGACAACGCGATTCAAACTGCTGTGTGCTACGGTAGTTGAACCCATTTCCTCTGCATGACCTGTCATTGCCACAGTAACTAGATGAAACCCACTAGCATGTGTAGGAGTTGCTTGAGCCATATGTATGTGTTGTTCATACCTTGCTATGCCTGCTATGCTTAGAGTCGTGTCAGGTCTGGTTCATCTGGGTGATGGGCTAGAGTGAAATGTTATGTCGGTAATGAGAGTGGTGTGGTGAACATGATTTGGTAAAGGTATCGATGAGAGGCCATGTAGGAGTACATGGTGGGTTGTTTCATTGAAGCCGACCTTAAGCACTGAGATCTGTATGCGTGATTTAAGATACAGCTACTACCATGCATTGGGCCCTGAAATATGACCCCGCTCGACTTCTTATTCACCCTAGCTCTCTGTCCAGGAGTTGCAAGTAGTTTCTGGTGTTTGTAGCCTACTGGAGGCCGTGGACAGCGCTGACCGTAGGGGTGGGCTGTGATGCGGTAGGTACGTGGCCGGGTGTACCGAATACCCGTTAGGTATCTCGGGAACACTGTTCACATCGTTCGGGGCCGTATGGGAAACCTCGGCCGGACTCCCTGCGGATGGAACCTGAATAGGCGATAAACCTGGACTAGAGGCTTAAGTGTTTAGGTAGGTCGTGGTCTACACCCACGTCGGCTTTCGCTTGAAGTCTGCCGAGCACATGTCGTGTGCAGACGCTAAGTGGTGGAAACATGTATGAAGAAGTACACCCCTGCAGGGTTATCATAATCTATTCGAATAGCCGCGTCCGCGGTAAAGGACTACTTGGTTGCCTATACAGTTCATAGACAAGTAAATGGAAACTGTTAAAAGCCTCAAGATAAGTGTGAGTGCCGAGGATGGCTCTTCCGTAGGAAGACGGAGGCGGATCCTCGGTAGTGTATTGAATTGGTGAGTAGTGGACTCGTGTGCGCAAAACCATTTCAGTTGGAGTATCGTAGGATAGCCTAGCGAAGAGTCAAAGCTGGCTTGCTGCAATAACTCCACCAACCCCTCTTGATACTATGCATGTATGCAGGATCTGATGTAAGTCTTGCTGAGTACCTTTGTACTCATGTTGCTATAATCTACATTTTTACAGAAGACGCTGCAACCCCTTCTGATGGGTTCTATGTAGACGTTGACATCAACGAGTAGGCTAAAGACCCAGGTGGTGACCCTGAGCTTGTGAAGGACCACGTAGTATAGCTAGGCTTTCCAAGCCTCTTTTATTTTACTAGTTGTCTGTACCCAGACAAGTTATTTCCGCTGCTGGTTTGTATGACTGTATGACTTGTATGTGGGGTCGTGAGACCCGTACCTTTGTGTATGTTATGTATGGCTCACTGAGCCTTAAATAAAGTACTTGTGTCGTAGAGTCATGTTGTGATGCTTCGTTGTATCTACACATATCGAGCATATTGTGTGTATGATTGAAATGCTTGGTATGTGTGGGATCTGACTATCTAGTTGTTTATCTTTAGTAGCCTCTCTTACCGGGAAATGTCTCCTAGTGTTACCGCTGAGCCATGGTAGCTTGCTACTGCTCTGGAACACTTAGGCTGGCCGGCATGTGTCCTTCTTCGTTCCTGTGTCTGTCCCTTCGGGGAAATGTCACGCTTTGAGTACCGGAGTCCTGCTAGCCCAGTGCTACAGCCCGGACCCACTTGCTGATGACCGACACGTTCGAAGCTGGGTCATGGATGCCTGTCCCTGTAAGTCTGTGCCACTTTGGGTTTACGACTAGTCATGTCAGCTCGGGCTCTTTATCATATAGATGCTAGCGACACTATCATATACGTGAGCCAACAGGCGCAAACGGTCCCGGGAAAAGGTAAGACGACACCCGTGGGGATACCGTGCGTGAGGCCGCAAAGTGATATGAGGTGTTACCAGCTAGATCGATGTGACATCGAGTCGGGGTCCTGACAGCGTTGGCATCAGAGCCGGACTGCCTGTAGGTTCTCCAAGCCAAACTGGTCGATGTTGAGTCTAGAAATTCTTTAGTTATATGTAGGGGAATTGTTTGTGGGTTGGAACGTAAGGCTCTTTTTACTTCTTATACCTTATGACTTTCTGATCTGAGTCAGTCCATTCTTCCACCGGGGGTTAAGGAATTAGGATCTATTCCTCTATCAGGATCACGTGTTACTAATCAGTAGTACCTTATAAGTTTGATGGTTACAAGCCTAGTTCAGTTCTACTACCACATTATGTAGCCAGAATGGTTTCAGAACTTTGATATGGTGATGTTGAGTGTGTACGAAATCCTTTGTCAAATGTCTCAAATCCTTTTGAGCATTTACAGCTGTTATGCTGCCGAAATTTTGCTAGAAATTCTAATGCCTTTGCATTATGATTGTGCTTTCAGATGGCCACTCGCGACCTCAATCAAGTGGTTCGCCTGACTCGATGCCTAGATGTACCCGGCCATACTGCCATGTTGGTCAGGGTAATGACTGAGGATGGATACCGCTGGTATCCTGAGTACACGGTCGAAGAGCAATTCCGAGATTTTAATCAAAGCCAGTATCTCTGCACTGTCAGGATATTTCCATCTTATCCTGGATCCACCGAGCCTCTTCACTGCTCCTATGGACTCGGGGTTACTATTGAGATGGCTGTGCAGGACGCCGCCTACTCTATGATGACCATTATGCGAGTCAGATCTGGGTTATTTCGGGACTCTGATTTCCGGTATATGCCAGGATCACTTCCGGGAGCACAAGGGTATCTCCAGGCTATCTATGCTGACTCCACTCAGGAGGATTCACGGACTCGCACCACTGCTGAGATGCTCGAGGATAAGGACCGTGAAAATCGGGCCTTAAGGCTAGAGCTCTTCAACACCCGTGCTGACCACTGGGCCACTTTGATTCGGTTCGCACCGGCGGTGCAAGCTGGATATTCAGATATGCGCGATCTCTATCCTGTGAGATCTGCTCTGCCAGACGTGATGGTTTGGCGTGATGTAGGAGGCATCACCCCACCTCGCGGTCCCCGCAGGCCACCGTTTGTTGGTCCAAGGCCTCATCCTAGCCCCTATGGTCCACAAGCTCCGCGAGACCGTCTGTTTCCAGATGATCATGTTGAGCTTCCGGGCTATGGAGGTGACTTCTACGAGGACTACTACGGATCGGTCTAAGTTAGTGGTAGTATCCCTAGTTCGCACTAGCTGTGTCGTCTATCGTCCTGCGTGACTCGTGGGATATGACCTAGTTGTACTCTTTCCGGTGATGTAGAAAAATAATGTATAGGAGCTGGGAATGCCTCCGATGAGATGTAATCCTCTTTTCACCGTAATAGTACTTTGTTTGGTCTTGTACTAAACCCTGTATGGTGTGTATGACGATGGAATAAAAGAAGCAGTTTCTGTATCTACCATGTCATACGGATGATCATCTTGCATTCCGAGTTATTCCTTACATTATGTATCCTATGTCGGAATTTTACCATCCTGACTAAATCATTGTCTTGTTTACCTAGGATGGTCAACACGCGCGCTAACCCTGCTTCTCAAGAGCAGGCCGAAGGCAGTGAAGCCAGGGATGCAAATCTGCCTCATCCTCCTTCACTAGCCGAGGTCATGATGGAAGCTGAGAGAAACAAGCGGGAGACAAACCGTTTGTTGGAGCGTATTGAACAGAATACAGCACACCATCAGAGGGCTAACGTGGTGTCACTCAGTGATTTTATCAAATTGCATCCACCCACGTTCCACCACTCCATCGAGCCCCTCGACGCTGATGACTGGCTTCGCAGTATCTCTCACAAACTGCGTTCCGCGCTGGTAGCGGAGGCTGACAAGGTCACCTTTGCTGCATATCATCTTGAAGGCCCCGCCAGTCTATGGTGGGAGAATTATGGAGCTATGCGCCCAGCGGGCCATGTCACTACTTGGGCTGAATTCAGCGAGGCTTTCCGTGAACATCACATTCCGGAGGGTCTCATGGACCGTAAACGTGAAGAATTTTGCAGTTTCACCCAAGGCCGACTTTCTGTGGATGCCTATAGCAGGGAGTTTGGTAATCTCGCCCGATATGCAACTGAGGAAGTGTCTACTGACGCCAAGAAGCAAGCAAGGTTTCGTAAGGGCCTTAGTCCTGAGCTTCGCCGCGACCTCCGTCTGCATGAGTGCACATCTTTTTCGAAACTTGTCAACAAAGCCATCAGTGCTGAAACTGGTCAGACTGACTATGACGCAACACGCAAGCATGGCCGTGACACGGGTTCCTCATCCGGTGCTGGTCCTCAGAAGCGCCGCGTGTGAGTGCCCAACACCGCCCTGCCACCCAGGTTCACACCGAGGCCATCCTTCCAGGCGCCTCGCCCCGTTCAACAGTCTGCTCCAGCCAAGCCCTATGGGGGTTCAACTAACAATGCTCCTCCACGTACCAGTTCCGTGACTTGTTTCAAGTGTGGGGAATCGGGTCACTATATGCGTGAGTGTCCCCAGACCAACCCCAATCAATCTGCTAAAGCTGTTGGCCGTGGCAAGCCGACAGGGAAAGTGTTTCATGCTAAACCGGTCACCGCTTCACGTGGCCATGTCAACTGTATCTCTGCCGAAGAAGCTCAAGAGGATCCCAACGTCGCTCTCGGTACGCTTCCTGTTAATTGCCACCCGGCATCTGTTCTTTTCGATACAGGAGCCTCTCATTCTTTTATATCTGAAAGTTATGCTCGATTGCATAACGTTGCATTCTGTGACATGCCATCCACTATGGAAATCTCTACCCCTGGTTCTAGATGGCAGACCTCTAGGGTAAGCTATGGAAATGAGATCCAAGTCGACAGACTTGTTTTCCTCGCGTCTTTGATAGCCCTTAAATCTTCAGATATTAATATCATTCTGGGTATGGACTGGATGTCGGCTCATCATGCCCAAATTGATTGCTTCTCTAGGACTGTTCAACTCACCCATCCTTCGGGGAAGATAGTCCATGTCTTGACCCGAATAGCCAAGCGACAATTATATTCTCTTAACGCCAGCCCTTTGCCAGACCTTGAGGACGTTCCGGTAGTCCGTGACTTCCCGGATGTCTTTCCAGAGGAATTGCCAGGTGTTCCACCTGACAGGGATGTTGAGTTCGTAATAGACCTCATTCCAGGAACCGTTCCGATTGCTAGAAGACCTTATAAGATGGCACCACTAGAACTAGCCGAGCTTAAGAAACAACTCGATGAGTCCTTGAAAAAGGGTTTCATCCGACCTAGTTCATCTCCGTGGGCTTGCCCCGTCCTATTCGTCAAGAAGAAGGATGGTACGGACCGGATGGTTGTAGATTACCGACCTGTCAATTTGGTCACAATCAAGAACAAATATCCACTTCCCAGGATCAACGACCTGTACGATCAGCTCGCTGGATCCTCAATCTTCTCCAAGATGGATTTGAGGTTGGGCTACCACCAAATCAAAATCAGGAACGGGGACATTCCTAAAACGGCCTTTGTTACTCGTTACGGCCAATACGAGTACACCGTCATGTCCTTCGGATTAACCAACGCTCCAGCCACCTTTTCTCGGTTAATGAACTCAATCTTCATGGAGTATTTGGATAAATTCGTCGTGGTTTACCTCGATGATATACTCATCTACTCCAAGAACGAGGAAGAACATGCCGAACATCTAAGGCTAGTGTTGCAGAAACTTCGAGAGCATCGCCTTTATGCCAAATTTTCTAAATGTGAATTCTGGTTGTCAGAAGTGACCTATCTGGGTCATGTAATATCTGGTAAAGGTATTGCTGTTAACCCTGAGCGAGTTCAAGCCGTCCTTAATTGGACTCCACCTGAATCGGTCAAGCAAGTTCGGAGTTTTCTAGGCTTAGCGAGCTATTGTCGTCGCTTTGTCGAGAACTTCTCCAAAGTTGCCAAACCTCTAACCGAACTCCTCAAGAAAGATAAGAAGTTCGAATGGACTCCACAATGTGAGCACAGCTTTCAGGAACTAAAAAGACGCCTGACTTCTGCTCCCGTACTGGTACCGCCAGACTTCTCCAAGGACTTTGTTATCTACTGCGACGCTTCGCGACAAGGACTAGGTTGCATTCTCATGCAAGATCGACACGTAATTGCCTACACGTCACGGCAATTGCACCCACATGAGGAGAATTATCCCACTCATGATCTAGAGCTTGCAGCCGTAGTCTATGCACTTAAGACCTGGCGACATTACCTCCTCGGTAATCGTTGTGAAATATTCACTGATCACCAAAGTCTGAAGTATATTTTCACCCAACCGGATTTGAATCTCAGGCAGAGACGTTGGGTTGAATTGATCACCGACTTCGACTTAGGAATAACCTACACCCCAGGGAAAGCCAACGTCATGGCTGATGCGCTAAGTCGTAAATCTTATTGTAACAACCTGATGCTACAACAAAGTCAACCGCTTCTCCATGAGGAATTTAGGAAGCTTAACCTTCATATTGTTCCTCAAGGTTTTCTCTCCACCTTGGTGGCAAAACCTACCCTTACGGATCAAATTATCAAAGCACAGAAGGTAGATCCGGGAATCTCCCGCATCAAGAGAAACATTCAGAAAGGAATTGCAAATTGTTTCTCCGTTAATGATCAAGGAGTCGTATACTTCGGGGATCGACTAGTGGTTCCCAAGGTGCGCAACCTGAGGCGATTGATCCTTAAGGAAGCTCATGAATCTCCTCTCACCATTCATCCCGGTAGTACTAAGATGTATCAGGACCTACGCCAGAGGTTCTGGTGGACTAGGATGAAGAGAGAAATTGCTCAGTACATTGCAAATTGCGACGTCTGTCGTCGTGTAAAAGCAGAGCATCAACGGCCTGCTGGCACCCTTCAACCCTTAGCTATTCCTGAATGGAAATGGGATAAAATTGGTATGGATTTCATTACCGGGTTTCCCAGGACCAAGAGAGGGAATAATGCTATTTTCGTCGTGGTCGATCGTCTTTCCAAAGTAGCCCACTTCTTACCTGTTCGTGAGAGTATAACCGCTAGTCAGCTGGCAGACTTATACATCTCCCGTATAGTGTCTCTCCATGGTGTTCCTTTGGAAATTAACTCGGATCGAGGAAGTCTTTTCACCTCTCGATTTTGGGAAAGTTTCCAAAATGCTATGGGAACCCGTCTTTCCTTTAGCACCGCTTTCCACCCTCAGTCGAGTGGTCAAGTGGAACACGTCAACCAAATTCTAGAAGACATGCTTCGAGCCTCTGTTATCTCATTCGGAATGGACTGGGAGAAGTGCCTTCCATTTGCCGAATTCGCTTACAACAACAGCTATCAATCTAGCTTGGGTAAAGCCCCTTTTGAAGTTCTCTATGGACGACGATGTCGAACACCCCTTAACTGGTCAGAGACCGGGGAAAGACAATTCTTTGGCCCGGATATGATTCAGGAAGCAGAAGAACAAGTTCGTATCGTTCGTGAAAAGTTGAAAACAGCCCAATCTCGTCAAAAGAGTCAATATGACCGAAAACATAAGGCTATGACCTTCGAGGTTGACGAGAAGGCTTATCTTCGGGTCACCCCTCTGAAGGGAACCCATCGTTTCGGTATCAAAGGCAAATTGGCTCCTCGTTATATTGGACCTTTTCGCATTCTTGCCAAACGAGGAGAAGTTGCCTACCAGTTGGAACTACCTCCGCACCTCTCCAGAGTTCACGACGTCTTCCACGTTTCTCAACTCAGGCGTTGCTTCTCGGATCCTATCCGTGAAGTGGACCACGAAACGCTTGATCTCCAGGATAATCTTACATATCGAGAGTACCCCATTCGTATCCTCGATCAGGCCGAGCGTACCACTCGACGCCAGAACATCAAGTTCCTCAAAGTTCAATGGTCGCACCATTCTGAGGATGAAGCAACTTGGGAAAGGGAGGATCGTCTTCGACTCGAGTACTCCGCTTTCTTCCCGGAGGAACCCAAATCTCGGGACGAGATTCTTTTGAGTGGGGGTGAGTTGTCACAACCTAGCTAGTCATGCATTAGAGTGTTGCATCATGTTTACTCTTTCATCAGAAACTTGAAATGGGGATGACAGAACCCCCAGTCCCCTCTGAAACCAACTAGGGTTACTAAAATAATTTTTCAATGAACCTGAAATGCCCTTCTAAAATGCCCATCATTTTTGTCTTGGTTCAGAACCTCTGCCAAAAATGGTGCACATTTTCCTAGGCCATCCTAGGGTTTTTGAATTAAATCATAAATATTTGAATTTGGGCATTTAAAATAATATA
The DNA here is from genome assembly GCF_002162155.2 of Triticum dicoccoides. NCBI lineage: Eukaryota > Viridiplantae > Streptophyta > Magnoliopsida > Poales > Poaceae > Triticum > Triticum dicoccoides. Next base: position 266,819,391 of record NC_041381.1, on the reverse strand, counting down.
AAATATTTAAATGCTCAAATATCTCCAAACTAAAATGTTTCATGTTGGAAATAATCCAACTATGGGCCAGGAATAGTTTGGTGATTTTTGAACTAGCCTAGGTATTTTATTTAATTCAACAAAGTTGCAGAAGTATTAGAAAAACAAAAAACAGAAAAATATATAAAGGGAGAAGCTTACCTGGGCTCCTCCCTGTGCGGCCCAGCCAGCTGGCTGGCCCAGCCAGCAGCCGGCCCAGCCCACCTCCCTCCTCTGTCGTCTTCGTCCCGACAGAGGGAGGGGAGTGTGGCCGGCGCGCGCGCGCGCCACCGCGCCACGCCACCTGCTCGCCTGCTTGCCTGCCCTCCCCTCCTCGCTCGACGCCCTGGACGACGCCACGCCTCTCCCCCTGCTCTCTCTCACTCTCCCCCGGCTCTCCTCTCCTCTCCCTCGCTCCCTCTCTCTCACGGCCGAACACCACCGTCGCCGCCGTTCTCCATAGCCATCGTCTCCGGCCACCCCTCGCTCCCCCGACTAGCTCAGAAGCTCCGCCTCGACTCCCTCTTCCTCCCAACCGCTCCACGGGTCCCCGGAAGCCCTGCATCGCCGCCACGTCGCCGTTCCCCTCTTCGGGCTCCGACCGTCATCGCCGTCGAATTCACCGTCACCAGCGCGTCCCCGAGCCCGCTAACCATCCCTGCAGCTCCGCGGTGAGCCCCCGGATCGTTTCCCCCTTCTTCCCTGGTCTCTTTCGACTTCTAGGCCCTAGCCCCACCTCGGCCGAGAGCTCCACGCCGCCGGCGATGTCGCCGTCGTGGCCATGGTCGCCGTAGCGCCCAACCGAGCACACCATCGTGCTCCCCACCTCACCAGGAGCACGCAGCACGCACCAACGCCTCCCCAAACCCCCTGCAACACTGATCCCGACCGCACCCGAACTCCGGCCGCCGCAGCCGAGCTCGCCGCCGTCAACTCCGGCCACCCCGAGCCCAACCACCACCACCAATAGTCGCGGCTCAACCTCAGCAACACGTAGATGCCTTCCGCCGTCCATTTGGTTGCCGGAATGGCAAAAAGCACTTTCGCCGCCGTCTCGGGCCTCGCCGGCGTCATGTCGCCGGTGGGGTTTGACTTGTCCGACCTGGGGTTTGACCCCCCAGGGTCACTGACGCGTGGGCCCTGTCGGCCAGGTGGTTAGGTTAGCGCTAACTACTGTTAGTCAACCCCCCCTGACACTGACAGTGGGCCCCAGCGCCACTAACCCCTAATTAGGATTAATTTAATCCTGTTTAACCCCCCCTGTCACTGACGTGTGGGCCCCACACGTCAGGTTTGACCTCAGCCAGCCACAGTTGACCACTGACGTCATGCTGACGTCATGCTGACGTCATGCTGACGCAATAATTATATTTCTGGAATTAAATTAAATCAGGAAATTCCAGAATATTATTTAAACTTCAAAAATTCATAACTTTTATTCTGTAACTCCAAATTGGACAAATTATATATGAAAAATGATCAGAAAAATCCAATCTATCCATCTGTACTATTTTCATGCATGATCAAACAAGTTAAATTGATGTTTTAAGCAGAACAAGAAAAGGCACTTTAAAAGGCCATATTTGAATTTGAAATTTGAATCCTTGATTCAAATTTGTTCAAACACCCCTGGTTTTAGTTGCATTAGCCCAATACACTCATTTTGCCATGTCTCATGCATGCATCATATTGTTGCATACTGTTTGGTAATGCTTGTGTATCGGTGCTCTCTGCGGCAGGTTCTATCCCCGAAGAGTACCCTGATTACCCTAGCGAAGAACCGTATCAGTGCATCGAACCATCAGGCAAGCAACCAACCATTTGATCATATCGATACAATCCCATGTTCTCGCTCCTGCTCTCTTTTACTGCATTAAGACAACGCGATTCAAACTGCTGTGTGCTACGGTAGTTGAACCCATTTCCTCTGCATGACCTGTCATTGCCACAGTAACTAGATGAAACTCACTAGCATGTGTAGGAGTTGATTGAGCCATATGTATGTGTTGTTCCTACCTTGCTATGCCTGCTACGCTTAGAGTCGTGTCAGGTCTGGTTCATCTGGGTGATGGGCTGGAGTGAAATGATCATGTCGGTATTAAGAGTGGTGTGGTGAACACGATTTGGTAAAGGTGTCGATGAGAGGCCATGTAGGAGTACATGGTGGGTTGTTTCATTGAAGCCGACCTTAAGCACTGAGATCTGTATGCGTGATTTAAGATACAGCTACTACCATGCATTGGGCCCTGAAATATGACCCCGCTCGACTTCTTATTCACCCTAGCTCTCTGTCCAGGAGTTGCAAGTAGTTTCTGGTGTTTGTAGCCTACTGGAGGCCGTGGACAGCGCTGACCATAGGGGTGGGCTGTGATGCGGTGGGTACGTGGCCGGGTGTACCGAATACCCGTTAGGTATCTCGGGAACCCTGTTCACATCGTTCGGGGCCGTATGGGAAACCTCGGCCGGACTCCCTGCGGATGGAACCTGAATAGGCGATAAACCTGGACTAGAGGCTTAAGTGTTTAGGTAGGTCGTGGTCTACACCCACGTCGGCTTTCGCTTGAAGTCTGCCGAGCACATGTCGTGTGCAGACGCTAAGTGGTGGAAACATGTATGAAGAAGTACACCCCTGCAGGGTTATCATAATCTATTCGAATAGCCGCGTCCGCGGTAAAGGACTACTTGGTTGCCTATACAGTTCATAGACAAGTAAATGGAAACTGTTAAAAGCCTCAAGATAAGTGTGAGTGCCGAGGATGGCTCTTCCGTAGGAAGACGGAGGCGGATCCTCGGTAGTGTATTGAATTGGTGAGTAGTGGACTCGTGTGCGCAAAACCATTTCAGTTGGAGTATCGTAGGATAGCCTAGCCAAGAGTCAAAGCTGGCTTGCTGCAATAACTCCACCAACCCCTCTTGATACTATGCATGTATGCAGGATCTGATGTAAGTCTTGCTGAGTACCTTTGTACTCATGTTGCTATAATCTACATTTTTACAGAAGACGCTGCAACCCCTTCTGATGGGTTCTATGTAGACGTTGACATCAACGAGTAGGCTAAAGACCCAGGTGGTGACCCTGAGCTTGTGAAGGACCACGTAGTATAGCTAGGCTTTCCAAGCCTCTTTTATTTTACTAGTTGTCTGTACCCAGACAAGTTATTTCCGCTGCTGGTTTGTATGACTGTATGACTTGTATGTGGGGTCGTGAGACCCGTACCTTTGTGTATGTTATGTATGGCTCACTGAGCCTTAAATAAAGTACTTGTGTCGTAGAGTCATGTTGTGATGCTTCGTTGTATCTACACATATCGAGCATATTGTGTGTATGATTGAAATGCTTGGTATGTGTGGGATCTGACTATCTAGTTGTTTATCTTTAGTAGCCTCTCTTACCGGGAAATGTCTCCTAGTGTTACCGCTGAGCCATGGTAGCTTGCTACTGCTCTGGAACACTTAGGCTGGCCGGCATGTGTCCTTCTTCGTTCCTGTGTCTGTCCCTTCAGGGAAATGTCACGCTTTGAGTACCGGAGTCCTGCTAGCCCAGTGCTACAGCCCGGACCCACTTGCTGATGACCGACACGTTCGAAGTTGGGTCATGGATGCCTGTCCCTGTAAGTCTGTGCCACTTTGGGTTTACGACTAGTCATGTCAGCCCGGGCTCTTTATCATATAGATGCTAGCGACACTATCATATACGTGAGCCAACAGGCGCAAACGGTCCCGGGAAAAGGTAAGACGACACCCGTGGGGATACCGTGCGTGAGGCCGCAAAGTGATATGAGGTGTTACCAGCTAGATCGATGTGACATCGAGTCGGGGTCCTGACATCATGACACTTTTTGCATGCAGCAGGGACTCGTCAAATCGGGCAGTTGCCGAGGCAGCGTGGGGAAGTGGAGACGCCCACATCCAATCAACCGCCACACGGCGACCAAGGCCGCAGGTTGTTGGGGCCCGTGGCGCTCCGCACTTGCCGTTTGGCTTCGCTGCTAAGCTAAGTCCGAGCGCGCCTTGGGCCCGAGGGCTACTATCGGCGTTCTGGGAACGGGGGTCCCCAGACTTGCCTGCCTGCGGCCTGTGGCGTGGCTCAAGCAGTGGCCCAGTACGGCCCGTCTTCGTCGACCCAAGCTCAAGACCCTCACGAGGGGCCAAGCCTCGTGGGACGGATGACGCAAGGCTTCCTCAGGGGCGGCCTCACCAGGCAGGCTCGCCAGGAGGCGGAGAGATCAAGGCAGGGGTACCTTGCGAGGTGCTCATGACGCAAGCCATGACGATCAAGACCAGGCGGGCGCCAGGCAGGTGCCAGCCAGCGAAGTGTCCTCGTTTCCTCTTTGGTGCAAAGGGGGCAAGCGCAGGCGCGGAGTACCGTGGCATCAAGCAAAGGTTACCATATCGGTGCAACGAGACCAAGACCAGCAGAGCGGCAGGATAGAGATCACCGTGGAGCCCAAGACAGCGTCATCGCCAGTGCCTTTTGCAGTCGAAGACCAACTTTAGTCAGGATAGCTTGTACTAGTTGTTCCCCTTCAAAATGGCCGTTGTTGGCTCCCTTCCCGCTTGATATTTGGGAAGAGGACCAGGGCCTCTATATATAGAGCTAGCCACCATAGTAAGGATCATCTCATCTAGAGGCAGGAAGACCCATCCCAAGTAGAACACCAAACCAGCTCAAGAACACCTCTCGCGAGGTTGTTCTTTCTCTATACTGTTCATCATCAGCCCCAGAGGCAATCCACCACGCCACACAATAGAGTAGGGTATTAAACCACAACTGTGGCCCGAACTAGTATAAACCCTATGTCCCTCGTGTTGTTCATCATGTAGCTTAGATTCACGGTGAGGCGTTGGGATGAGGATTGGCAGGGGAAGATCTTCGCGCGCACCCCGGAGTTCGAACCTTAAGGGTTTTGCCTGAACCCGATATCTGACAGTTAGTCATGCCTTTTGGGTTAACTAATGCACCTAGTACTGTCGGCATTCTGGGAAAGGGGGTCCCCAGACTTGCCTGCCTGCGGCCTACGGCGTGGCTCAAGCAGTGGCCCAGTATGGCCCGTCTTCATCAACCCAAGTTCAACACCCTCGCGAGGGGCCAAGCCTCGTGGGGCGGACGATGCAAGGCTTCCTCAGGGGCAGCCTCATCTGGTAGGATCGCAAGGAGGCGGAGAGATCAAGGCAAGGAGTACCGCGCGAGGAGCTCGTGACGCAAGCCATGATGATCAAGACCAAGCGGGCGCCAGGCGGGCGCCAGCCTGCGCAGTGTCCTCGTTTCCTCTTTGGTGCAAAGAGGGCAAGCGCGGGCGAGGAGTACCGAGGCATCAGGAAAAGGTTTCCATATCAGTGCAACGAGACCAAGGCTAGCAGGACGGCAGGACGGAGATCACTGTGGAGCCCAGGACGGCGACATCGCCAGTGCCTTTGGCAGTCGAAGACCACCTTTAGTCAGGATAGCTTGTACTAGCTATCCCCCTTCAAAATGGCCATTGTTGGCTCCCTTCCCGCTCAATATTTGGGAAGAGGACCAGGGCCTCTATATATAGAGATAGCCACCACAGTAGAAAGCATCTGGATCTCACCTAGAGCCAACGGAGACGGAGCAATTCCTCTCCAAGCACACCACCACAAGAACACCCCTTGCAAGGCTGTTCTTCCTCTGTACTGTTCATCATCAGCCCCAGAGGCAATCCACCACACCACACACTGGATTAGGGTATTACACCACAACGGTGGCCCGAACCAGTATAAACCTCGTGTCCCTTGTGTTGCTCATCGTGTAGCTTAGATTCACGGCAAAGTTTTGGGGCATGGATCGGTAGGGAGTAGATCTTCGTGCGCACCCCAGAGTTCGAACCTTAAGGGTTTTGTCGAAGCCCGATATCCAACAATTAGCGCGCCAGGTAGGGGTGCGTTGGAGCTCTCCCATCCATCAGCTCGCCCTCCACCAACACCGCGCTTCGCCCTCATGGCGGACAATCGCCGCCGGCTCCGGCGACCGATGCCAGCGCTAGGGCCAAGGGGCTCTGAGCCTTGGCCCCCGCCTTGCTACAGGTGTAGTGGCCGCACAAGTTCAAGCCAGAGATGCCGCCGCGCTACATCGGCGCAGCAGACCTGCTAGTTTTCCTGCTAGCGTATGAGGAGGCCGTCCTCAAGGCCGGGGGCGACGATAAGGTCATGGCCAATTGGTTTCCCATGGCCCTCACCGGCGTCCCGCACATGTGGCTGCTCCACCTGCCTTCGGCTTCTGTGGCCTCCTGGGAGGAGCTGCGCAACCTCTTCCTCACCCACTACGCTGCGCCGGCGCCCCCGGTCGTTGTAGCTCTCCTAGGTGGCTCGCAGGCGCCACCCTCGAGCCGCCACGTCAAGCCATTCGTCCACCAGATCGGTGCCGCCCTCACGCGGCATGGAGCTCCTCCAGATTGGGCGGCACCCAAGGCCGACTTGACCTTCAGCTCGGATGATCACCCTGTCAACACCGTCTGCTCGGGTGCGCTCCCAATGCTTTGCACGCCCACCATCTGCCATGTGGCCGTCACCAGGACCCTCAACGACGGTGGTGCCGGCCTCAACGTGCTCTCCGTGGAGGCCTTCAGCCTCCTCCATGTGCCACTGGAATGACTCCAACCCAGCAAGCCCTTCTCAGGCGTCGGAGGTGGTTCCTCTGGCTCCCTGGAGAAGATCCGCCTTCCGGTGACCTTCGGCACCCACGACAACTTCCGCACGGAGCTGGTCAACTTCGACATTGCCCACATCAGCCTCCCGTACAATGCCATCCTCAGCTACCCCGCCTTAGCCCAATTCATGGCAGCGACCCATCCGGCCTACAACCTCATGAAGATGCCCGGGAGCAGTGGCGTCCTCACCATAGCTGGAGATTCCAAAGATGCTCTACTGGCGTTCAAGCTCGCCCTCAAGACAGCTGCAGCAACGCAGCCCGCCGGCGCCGACACCTCCAAGGCCAAGGGGGCTGCGCCAACCAAGAAGAAGCAGTTGTTCACCCAGGACAAGGCGGAGACCAAGCATGTACCAGTTGATGAGGACGGATCCTCCGGCGCCACCTTCACCATAGGTGCCAATTTCGACCCTGGCCAGGAGGAGGCACTGGTGAAATTCCTGCGCTCGAACAAGGAGGTGTTCGCGTGGGAACCCAAGCAGCTAGCGGGGGTCCCAAGGCAGGTGATTGAGCATCACCTGAATGTGTGCCCTAATGTACGCCCCGTGAAGCAGAAAGCAAGGCGGCAGTCCACCAAGAAGCAGGCCTTCATCGTCCAAGAAACCCGCAAGCTGGAGGCGGTAGGTGTCATTCGCGAGGTTCGCTACCCTGAATGGCTGGCAAACCCTGTTGTTGTGCCGAAAAAGGGAGGAAACGAGCGCATGTACGTCGACTTCACCAACCTCAACAAGGCCTTCCCTCAAGATCCATTCCCACTCCCTCGCATCGACCAAATTGTCGACTCCACCGCTGAGTGCGACAGGCTGTGCTTCCTGGATGCATTTTTGGGCTATCATCAAATCAAGATGGCGATAGAAGACGTGGAGAAGATGGCCTTCCTAACCCCGTGCGGGGTGTACTGATACACCTGCATGCCATTCGGGTTGCGCAACGCGGGCGCAACCTTCCAGCGACTGATGCATATCGCCTTGGGCCGGCAGCTCGGGAGAAACGCCGAGGCCTACGTCGACGACATTGTGGTGAAGTCTCGGGAGGCGAAGACCTTGATCCAGGACCTGGAAGAAACCTTCGCGAGCCTTCGTGAAGTTGATCTGCGGCTCAACCCGGAGAAGTGCGTGTTTGGCGTTCCCTCTGGCAAGCTTCTGGGCTTCCTCATGTCCCGCAGGGGGATCGAGGCCAACCCAGAGAAGGTCAAGGCGATCGAAGACATGAGTCCACTGCAAACCCTCTGGGAAATGCAGAAGCTCACCGGGCACGTAACTACGTTAGGACGCTTCATCTCCAAGTTGGGGGAACGTGCCCTGCCCTTCTTGAAGCTGATGAAGAGGAAGGGCCCGTTCGAATGGACACAGGAGGCCAAAGAAGCGTTTCAAGACCTCAAGAAGTACCTGACCATCCCTCCCGTAATGGTGGCGCCACGCCCTCAGGAGCCCCTGGTGCTCTACCTTGCCGCCACGCCCTACTCCGCCAGCGCAGCTCTGGTGGCGGTCCGAGAAGAGCACCAGGTCAAGGCTGCATCGCGACCGACCGCGGCCCCGACCACGGCAGCACAAGACCAGGAAAGTCTCACAAAGACCACGGACTCGGCAGATGGAGAGCCGTCCCAACAGCAAGACGCCCCTAGGGCTGAAGGGGCCTCACCAGGCAGCCAGGTGCTGGGGGCTCTGACGTCTCAGGAAGCGCCTAACTCTCCGGAGGGTACGGGCTTCGTCAGCACACCCACCCTTGTCGAGCATCCAGTTTACTTCATCAGCACGGTGCTGCGGGATGCTGGGACGCGATACCCCATGCCTCAGAAGCTCTTGCTCGCACTATTGGTGGCCTCGCGCAAGTTGCGGCATTACTTTCAAGGTCACCCAATCAAGGTCATCTCGGCCTACCCATTGGAAAGGGTGCTCCGGAGCCCCAATTCCGCTGGAAGGGTCGCCGAATGGAACATTGAGCTGCAAGCATTTCAGTTGGAATTCAGCACAACCAGGGTCGTCAAGGGAGTCGCGCTTGCAGATTTTGTGGCAGAATGGACAGAGGCGCCAGGGCTTGAAGCAGGTGAAGATCGGTCACTCTCCCCAGGAAGCGAGGCACTGGATGGCTGGGTCATGTACTTCGATGGGGCATTCTCGCGACATGGTGCGAGGGCCGGCGCAGTGCTTATATCCCCAACTCAGGACAAGCTCTATTACGCCGTGCAGCTCTGTTTCCAGCATGGCGAGAAGGTCTCCAACAACATAGCAGAATACGAAGGCCTCATAGCGGGCTTAAAAGCTGCATCAGCACTAGGGGTGAAGCGCATCATCATCAAGGGTGACTCACAGCTCCTTGTCAACTTCTCCAACAAAGTGTACGAGCCAAAGGACGAGCACATGGAGGCGTATCTTGCAGAGGTACGCAGGATGGAAAAGCAATTTTCGGGGCTGGAGTTGCAGCATGTGCCCCGCGGCACCAACCAAGAGGCTGATGACATCTCCAGGAGGGCATCCAGGCGGCTGCCTTGGGAGCCTGGCATTTTCGAGGAGCGGCTCTTCAAGCCCTCGGCAGCACCGTCACTATCAAGCACAGTGCAACCTCGGGAAGAACTCCCTCAACCACCTACCACAGGAGCCCCGGCCTGTGGCCCAACCTCAGGAGCATGCTTTCTCCTGGTGCTGGAGCCTCAGGAGGGATGCTGGACTGTGGAATTCAAGGACTACCTGATGCAAGGGACTCTACTAGAGAAAGAGGACGATGCGAAATGCGTGGCCTGGCAGGCCATGGCCTACTGGGTCCAAGACGGGGAGCTCTACCAGAAGCGGCCAAATGATGTTTCCCTGTGTTGCATCTCCAGGGAACAGGGGAAGGAGTTGCTGGCTGACATACACGGTGGAGATTGTGGACACCACTCGTCATCACGGACCCTCGTCGACAAGGCATTTTGCAGCGGGTTTTACCGGCCTACAGCACTCAACGACACAGTCGAGCTGGTAAAGGCTTGCGAAGCCTGCCAATTCCATGCCAAGCAGATCCATCGGCCAGCTCAGGGCCTGCAGACCATCCCACTCTCGTGGTCGTTCGCGGTCTGGGGGCTGGATATCTTGGGCCCGTTTCCTCAAGCGACTGGGGCTACCGCTACCTCTACATCGCCATCGACAAGTTCACCAAGTGGGCGGAGGTGGATGCCGTCCGTACCATCCCGGCTAGTTCTGCAGTCAAATTCATCAAGGGCCTTGTGGGCCAATTCGGGGTCCCTAATCGCATCATCACCGACAACGGTTCGCAGTTCACCAGCAATCTCTTCAAAACATATTGTGCTAACCTTGGAACGTAGATACGCTACACTTCAGTGGCACACCCCCGGAGTAACGGCTAGGACGAAAGCGCCAATGTAGAGGTCCTGAAAGGCCTCAAAACCAGGACCTTCAGGAAGAAGCTAGAGGCCTGCGGCAGGGGCTGGCACGATGAGCTCCAATCCGTGCTGTTGTCCATCTGCACTACCGCGACCAAGTCGATTGGCGAGAATCCGTTCTTGCTCATCTACGGAGCAGAGGTGGTCCTCCCTCACGAGGTCAGGCGTCACTCCGCGCGGGTCCTAGCATTTGATGAAGCGCAACAGGACGCGATGCAGGGGATGGATCTCGTGCTGGGGGAGGAACACCGTCGGGAGGCCGCGCTATGAGTAGCGAGATATCAGCAGGCGCTGCGGCGATACCACTGCTGCAACATCCGCCCCAGGACTCTTGAGGTAGGTGACCTCGTGCTCAGGCTGGTGCTCTCTAGGGAAGGGCTGCACAAGCTCTCGCCCATGTGGGAGGGCCCGTTCAAGGTTGTTCATGTTTCCAGACCTGGCGCCGCGCGCTTGGAGACCCAGGAAGGGGTGCCCATTCCAAACGCGTGGAACATTCAGCACCTTCGGAGGTTCTACCCTTGAAGTAAGGCCCAGTGCTTGTGAAGAAGGCCCGGTGCCTGTGAAGAAAGGCCCAATGCCTATAAAGAAGGCCCAGCGCCTATGAAGCTCGCAGCACCAAGAAAGGCCCAGTGCCTGTGAAGAAGGCCCAGTGCCTGTGAAGCTCGCCGCCCCAAGAAAGGTCCGGTGCCTATGAAGAGGGCCCAGTGCCTGTGAAGCTCGCCTCCCGTGACACTCTCACGTAATAATGAGTTGGGGCTGTACACGCCCCGGAGTCTCCAGAGTGCCGCCCTTGGGCCTCGGGGGCTCCCGCCCACGCCCAGTGGCAGCACTTAGCTCCGCGCTAGTGAGAAGACGTCGAAGACTGGACTAGGTGCCGGACGTGGCTTTTCATTTGCTTTCCACAGTTGGCTTGTTCTCCCTTGTTTGGACTTTTATTGGAGTTGCTTCAGGTGTTGTTTGCCGTCCTCTACCCCTGTTCTCTGTCTTTGGCTTTTGCCCTGCTCGCTCTCTCTCTCTCTCTAAGCCTCGTGAGGGGGCTGCGTGGGCGCCCTCGTGAGCCCTTTCTCGCCTGGTTTTCGTGAGGCTCCCTTGATCAAGTTCACGGCGGGAGCACCCCTCCTGGTCCATGCCCCACGAGCATCGCGACACGAAGCACTGGACCTAAGCTCGCCTCCCTCGCGACAAAGGTTCGAAAACTATTCTCTCGACTATTCTTTGTAGACCTAAAGACACCCGGTGAGGCCTCAAGCAGGTACCTCGCGAGGCAAAAACTACGGTGAACATCCCGAGCTAAGTTGTTCCTACGCGCAAGCACATTACCGCAGCACCATAACATAGCGCAGGGATGATAAAAATAGCATGATAATTAGGGAATCATAGTCTATTGCACGCCCCCACGGGGCTCCATATTCCTCTCTCTCTCTCTTAATGCAGGAAAAGGAGGAAAACAAAATAAAAACGACACGCACCCTGCGATAGCTCACGAGGAGGGATCCGCACCATCCTCCCGAGCTCAGTCAGACTCCGCCTCACGCTTCATCGGGGCACGGCGGCAGGACGACCCGCTACCGCCCTCGAAGCGGGCGCGGCGACGTGGTGGTTGATCGCGGCCACCGCTAGAGGAGCTGTCACCAAAGGAAAATCCGTTGAAGCTCGGCGAGCTGTGGACGCCACCAGGAGCGGGTTCGCCTTCGCCATCGTCACGGCCGTCGCCAAGGCCAAGCACCTCGTCGCCGTCATCGTCTTCGGGGCAGCACCCAACACGGCGGACATCTTCCCCGAACACCCTCACGTAGAGGGTCGCGTCACCGTCGAACTTGAAGTGGAGGGTGCACCGCCGGCCTATGCCACGCGCGCGGGAAAACGTCTGCCAGCAGCGGGCCAGGGCCACGTTCTTGGCGACGGAGATCTCCACCGCAACCCAGGAAGCCCTGCTGCAGCAGCCGTCTTCCTGCAGCCAGAGCCCACCAGGGCCATCAGCTAGCAGTTCACCGACAAAGAAGCGGGGGAGCTGGAGCCAGTTGCCGGCCGGATCTGCCAACCACACGACAAACTCCGGAAGCACCTCTGCCGAGTGAAAGCGTGGCCGGGGAGGCCACGCGGCCATGGCACGTCTTCCTCCATCGACCGGGCGGCCATCACCGCGCGAAGGACCACCACCGCGACCATGAGGAGCCGCTACGCGAGTCGCGGGGTGCTTGCGGGGACGACCATGACCGCGCTTGGGCGGAGGAGAGCCAGGCCCTTCCTGGCGAGCCTTCCCCTTTTCCGCAGCCGAGAACCTCTTCGCGGGTGCCATGGGACACGGCAAGCAGCTGGAGCAAGGAGGAAGAAGAAGCAGGCGGGGAGAGGGGAGATGTGCAGCGGGGGCTTTCGCCCCTCCACATTTATAGCCCAAGGGACGCCAACCGCCGGCCTCCATGATCACAGGTAATCATGACTCTTTTTGTATGCAGCAGGAACTCGTCATATCAGGCGGTTGTCGAGGCAGCGTGGGGAAGCGGATACGCCCACATCCAATCAACCGCCACGCGCGACCAAGGTCGCATGCTATTGGGGCCCGCGGCGCTCCGCACTTGCCCTTTGACTTTGCTGCTAAGCCAAGTCCAAGCATTCCTTGGGCCCGGGGGCTACTGTCGGCGTTCTAGGAACGGGGGTCCCCAGACTTGCCTACCCGCGGCCTACGACGTGGCTCAACAGTGGCCCAGTACGGCTCGTCTTCATCAACCCAAGTTCAAGACCCTCGCGAGGGCCCAAGCCTCGCGGGGCAGACGATGCAAGGCTTCCTCAGGGGCGGCCTCATCAGGCAGGCTCGCGAGGAGGCGGAGAGATGAAGGCAAGGAGTACCTCGCAAGGTGCTCGTGACGCAAGCCATGACGATCAAGACCAGGCGGGCGCCAGCCTGCGCTGTGTCCTTGTTTCCTCTTTGGTGCAAAGGGGGCAAGCGTGGGCACGGAGTATCGAGGCATCGGGCAAAGGTTTCCATATCAGTGCAACAAGACCAAGGCCAGCAGGACGGCAGGACGGAGATCACCGTGGAGCCCAGGATGGCGTCATCGCCAGTGTCTTTGGCAGTCGAAGACCACATTTAGTCAGGATAGCTTGTACTAGCTGTCCCCCTTCAAAATGGCCATTGTTGGCTCCCTTCCCGCTCAATATTTGGGAAGAGGACCAGGGCCTCTATATATAGAGATAGCCACCACAGTAGAAAGCATCTGGATCTCACCTAGAGCCAACAGAGACGAAGCAATTCCTCTGCAAGCACACCACCACAAGAACACCCCTCGCGAGGTTGTTCTTCCTTTGTACTGTTCATCATCAGCCCCAGAGGCAATCCACCACACCACACACTGGATTAGGGTATTACACCACAACGGTGGCCCAAACCAGTATAAACCTCGTGTCCCTTCTGTTCTTCATCGTGTAGCTTAGATTCACGGCGAAGTTTTGGGGCATGGATAGGTAGGGAGTAGATCTTCGTGTGCACCCCAGAGTTCGAACCTTAAGGGTTTTGCCGGAACCTGATATCCGACAAGTACTTTCATGAGATTAATGAATGAAGTTTTATGTGCTTTCATTGGATGATTTGTGGTAGTCTATTTTTATGATATACTGATTTATATCATATCTTTGGAAGAACATTTGGAACATTTACGTGCTATTTTTATTGCTCTACGTGATGCAGGTTTGTTTGGTAACCCTGGGAAGTGCACCTTTTGCGTCGACCAAGTGTCTTTTCTTGTCTATGTTGTTACTCCACAGGGAATTGAAGTTGATAAAGCCAAGATTGAAGCTATTGAGAGTTGGCCGCAGCCCAAAACGGTCACACAAGTGGGGAGTTTTCTTGGACTTACTGGTTTCTATATGCGTTTTGTGAGAGATTTTAGCACCATTGCTGCACCTCTCAATCAGCTTACAAAGAAGGATGTGCCTTTTGTTTGGGGTACCGCACGGGAAGAAGCTTTCACGGTATTGAAAGATAAGTTGACACATGCTCCTTTACTCCAACTTCCTGATTTTAATAAGACTTTTGAGCTTGAATGTGATGCCAGTGGAATTGGATTAGGAGGTGTGTTATTACAAGATGGCAAACTTGTTCCATACTTTTCTGAAAAATTGAGTGGGCCTAGTCTTTATTATTCTACTTATGATAAAGAATTATATGCTCTTATTCGGACTTTAGAAACATGGCAACATTATTTATGGCCCAAAGAATTTGTTATACATTCTGATCATGAATCTTTGAAAAATATTAAAAGTCAAGCTAAACTGAATCGTAGACATGCTAAATGGGTTGAATTCATTGAGACTTTGCCTTATGTAATTAAACACAATAAGGGTAAAGAAAATGTTATTACTGATGCATTGTCTCGTCGCTATACTATGCTTTGACAACTTGACTTCAAAATATTTGGTTTGGAGACCATCAAATATCAATATGTGCATGATGCTGATTTGAAAGATGTATTGCAGAATTGTAAAGAAGGAAGATCGTGGAACAAGTTTGTAGTTAATGATGGATTTGTGTTCCGTACTAACAAGTTATGCATTCCAGGTAGCTTCGTTCGTCTTTTGTTGTTGTAGGAGGCACATGGAGTAGGCTTAATGGGACACTTTGGCATGAAGAAGACGGAGGGCTTACTGGCTACATATTTATTTTGGCCAAAGATGAGATGGGATGTTGAGCGTTTTGTTGCTTGCTGCACTACATGTCAAAAAGCTAAGTCATGACTCAATCCTCACAGTTTATATATGCCTTTGCTTGTACCTAGTGTTCATTCGGAGGATATATCTATGGACTTTGTTTTAGGTTTAGCTCGAACAAAGAAGGGGAGGGATAGCATATTTGTTGTCGTGGATTGATTCTTGAAAATGGCACACTTTATACCATGTCATAAAAGCGATGATGTTGTTAATGTTGCTGATTTGTTCTTTCTTGAAATAATTCGCTTGCATGGTGTGCCAAATACTGTTGTTTTAGATCGTGATACTAAATTTCTTAGCCACTTTTGGAGATGTTTATGGGCTAAGCTGGGAACTAAAGTGCTTTTTAGTACTACTTGTCACCCCAAACTGATGGACAAACTAAAGTAGTAAATAGAACATTGTCTACTATGCTTAGGGCTGTTTTGAAGAATAATAAGAAAATGTGGGAAGAATGGTTGCCTCATATTGAATTTGCTTATAATCGTTCATTGCATTCTACTACTAAGATGTGCCCTTTTGAAATTGTTTATGATTTCCTACCTCGTGCACCTATTGATTTGTTGCCTCTTCCATCTTCGGAGAAGGTTAATTTTGACGCTAAACAACATGTTGAATTGATTTTAAAAATGCATGAGTTAACTAAGGAAAACATTGAGCGTATGAATGCTAAATATAAACTTGTTGGAGATAAGGGTAGAAAACATGTTGTGTTTGCACCTAGAGATCTTGTTTGGTTACATTCGTGTAATGATAGATTTCCTGATTTGTGCAAACCAAAGCTAATGCCACATGTTGACGGTACTTTTAACGTGTTAGAGAAAATAAATGATAATGCATATAAACTTGAGCTGCCTGCAAATTTTGGGGTTAGTCCCACTTTTAACATTGAAGATTTGAAGCCTTATTTGGGTGAGTAAGATGAGCTTCCGTCGAGGACGACTTCATTTTAAGAAGGGGGGTTGATGAGGACATCAATACCATTGTTACACCCACATCCCCTACTGCTACATATACTGGACGAATTACTAGAGCTCGCGCACGCCAATTAAATTATCAGGTACTTCCATTTCTTGGTAATGGTTCTAATGTTCTTGAGAATATGATGTTGCCTAAATTGGATACGTTTGTTTTGCTTACAAATGAAGGGCCTAGCATGGACAAGAGGGATGATCACTTGAGCAAGATCAAGCATGGAGATGATGGCATGCGCAAGTGAAACAAGACTGGAGTTTCAAGTGATGATTTCAGGACTTTGAAGCCACCATAATGAGTGTATGAAGGCTTGGACAAAATATACAAGATGCCACTTCCTAAATTCTGTCCAGAGGCTGTTATAGGTGCTGCATCGCCTTATTACTGGGCCATGCCCATGTAATTTCAAAATACTAGAGTTTAGGCTGTTTTAAGAGTTCGTATGTGTGGGGAAACAAGAGATAGGGTTGGGTTTGGACCCCTTCCCCAAGGGCCACGAAATTCCCCCCTCTTCCTCCATATATACAGCCCTTAGGGCGTCATTTAGACTTTGGGTTTTGTTTAGATTAGAAGTTCGTCATAGCTGCAACTTCACGTACTTTGTTTGTGTCCAATGACCAGACCAAGGCGTCACAGAACCCCATGTTGATCAATAAAGCTTTCATCTTATATTCGAAATATCCAGATTGCAATCTCAGTTTCTTGCTTGTTCTTCGTTTGCTCATAGGTAGTAGACCCTCGTGGTCAAGTTGATCGTGCTCCGGCATTGTCAATAACCCCTCGGAAGTTGGTTTAGCGATTGCTAAGGCGCGACATCTTCGCACGTTCGTAGTCGAATCGTCAAAGTCGACTCCCACATAAAACGATAGCTATCTCGCCAAAACATCGGGACACCTTCGCCTCTATCAGTTCAACCAGCCCTCCACGGGGTCCTGTTCATCCACCCCCAACTGGCTTGGGTGTGGCGGCCTCCTCGGGGTCCTGTTCATCCAGCGGCAATGGCCTACTACCATGGGGTCTTGTTCATCCAACCCCCACCAGGAACTATTCATCCAACCCCAACCAACCGGCTAGACTCACCGCATCTCGACTCATTCAACCAGCCCCAAACGGTCACTGTTCGTCAGGAGGCAGGTTCGATCGGCTTCAGTAAGCAGCAGCAGTGATCGATCGCTTGGGTTCAGTTAGCAACAGTACCGAAGGAATCGCTCGGGTTCAGTTAACAGCCGGGGATCGATCGCTCAAGTTCAATAACGTAGCTAGTGCAATCGCTCGAGTTCAGTAAGCGAACGCCTCACTCGGGTTCAATTAGATCCCAACGCCTCGCACACACGCGCGACGTACGTATACGAGAGAAATGCACAGACCTCCGTGCATCGCTCGTCCCCGGCCACCCACCGTAACCGGGAACTCCCCGAAATTTTCCGCGCCCTCGCTTCTACCATGATTTTTTCCATCATGGACGGCCCAAAGAATGTCATGCAGCTGCGTCCCGACCCGCCCATGATGAATAGCCCATTTTCTATCATGATTTTTTTTCATAGAAGTAGGACCCCACAACATCTATGATGATACATATTTTTGTCACAATTATCATCATAGAAGTGTCATAACCATGACAGGAAAAAAATCGCGGCCAAAATGTCACGGATGTGTCTTTTTTTGTAGTGTTGGGCTAGCAGGGTGGATGTCATTCATGTTTTTCTTTGATTTCATCCATAGTCGGATGCTGCTCTTTTGTATGATGTTTGATGTATTCATGTGGCAATTGTATGCCTTTGTCTGTATCCCCATCTATTATGTAAATGGTACCATATAATGATATCCACCTTGCAAAGAGTCTTCAATATGCGGCTCTATCCTTGGTGGGACCTTCGAGTTCCTCTCGGATAGGATCAAATATTGGGTGTGACACTATACCTCGCATGCCCCGATGTCAGCCTCTCTATCAGTCACAGCCGCTTCACGGGTGTCCAGGGCACGCCACTACTAGGAGACCATGTCTTCCCCGAAAGGAGACGCCTCTAACCGCCTATGGAAATCAGTGGTGCAAGTGATGACATCCTCAAACGACAAATGATCAAAGCCCGGGGCTGACCGGGCCTCCTCAGTCACCCAGTCCAAGATCCCCTTGGCCTCCACCAAAGTCTGGGCAACTTGCAGGCGGGTGTCCTTGTTCTCCTTGTGAACGCGCTCAGAATGGAGGAAATGGATCTTTCAGGCCTCGAGCAGGGAGCATCGGCTCTGGGTCAAAGGAACCTTCTCGGCCACCAAAACAACGTCAAGTTGATCATTCGCCAAATGCGCCGCTTTGAAGAGGTCTCTGGGAGGCATGCTCGAGTGATCTCCACCGCCGTCGGCCAAACCTAGCACCAGGCCTAGGGCCCATCCATCTTTATATAAGGAGGGCTGCAGGAGCATCTTTCGGAGAAACTCTTCCGTCCTGCGGGATGGCCTTGGGAGAGCCAAGGCTGACAGTGCCATTCCCGGTGCATGTGCGGAGCGGGCAATGTCTATCGGCACCTCTGACATAGGGACTGCGTTGATCCCCGTAATGTCCGGGGGCCCCGGGTCTCAGACGATCCCCTTCCTAGTTCCATGTGTGTCCTCTAAGCAAGCCAAATCAACTGCTCTCTCACATGCCATGGACTTCTGGGTGTCTTCCCTTTCCAAGTCTCCCTCAGGGGCTTCCGCTACAGGCTTCTCGGGCGGCGGTTCCATATCGAAGGAAGCACTAATGGTAGCAGGACTCTCGGTTGTCACTAGCTCTGCCAGGACCATGCGGAAGGAGTCACCTAAAAGGTGGAAAATGATCCTCTAAGAAAGAAGCCCAGCAAACGCAGTGGCTGGAAAATCAAGCTAGACCAAACAAACTAACATGTCCTCACAGGGCCTCGAGACGATCCTCGGACGTCGGGTTTTCTGCTGCATACGGAGTCTCCCTGGCTCCCCTTCCCCGTCGGGACCGAAGCCTCGCTCCCCCCTACGGCCTCGACCACCTTTGGTCTCCCGACCCTTGCCTCCGAAGAAGGCTTCCTAGGCCAGGGCGGCACACCCCGAGAAGAATAAGAGGCCGCCCGAAAACAATACAATGTTAGAACCCAAAAGAACCACTTACATGTCTCTAGCACACCATTGCCTCTTCAGCAAGCACTTCATAAATGAAGAGGTCGAGCGCACCTGTGGCCCCCACATCTTCGCACCCATGGAACAACCCGTCTTGACCACTAGTCCCCCCTTGTCGAGAAGGGCCAGAGCCATCGCTGGAGCCTCAGATCTAGGCATGGTCCTACCGACAACTGTGCCAGCGATCAAAGATGAATCCACCTCTGCGACCTTGTCATCTAGATCTTATGGGTTGCCGACAAGAGGACGGTTATGAACAAAGCATCCTGATACAAAGAAAGAAAACGGTTAACAAAGTGGAAGCGACTCTTACCCATCCGTGCTTGCGACAGCTGCACGGAGTCGTCATGTGGGCCGCTCACGCGACTCCATGCCCTCCGAGGAAGATGGCCAGATCTTTCTACTGGCGGGCGGCGATGCGGCTCGCATGGGTGGAGTCAATGAAGAGCCTTTGGTGACAGTGCCCCACCTATCGCACTTCGGCAGGCCTTCCAGGATGCCCTCCCATGCACCGTCAACATACAACATTTCAATGGAGGACGGAAGGCCGGACCGCTTTCAGAATGAAACGAGGTCTTTATAATCTATTTGAGCTTCTCATCCCCAATGGCGGACTAGTGAAGGCACCTTGGGTTTTGAAGGCCCTGAAATGACGACAGTGGTAGTTGTTGAAACTATAAAAGGGGCTACGCGTAGCTGGGAGAAGTTGAGGACCACCATGCGCCTGTCAAGGCGTCACTCCGGGAAGTATTTTAATACTCCTGAGCACGGGCTCAAGGGCATCCCCTGCCGGATAAATCGCCCACCCATCATGCTTTTCTACCAGAACAACGGGCTCTGGTACGTCTCCAGCGTACCTGTAATTTTTGCTTGTTCCATGTTGTTATATTATCATTCTTGGATGTTTTATATTCATTTTATAGTAACTTTATATCATTTTTTGTGACTAATCTATTGACATAGTGCCTAGTGTTAGTTGCTATTTTTGCTTGTTTTTTTACTTCGCAGAATATCCATATTAAGTAGAGTCCAAACACAGTGAAACTTTTTGGAGATTTTTTTGGACCAGAAGACACCTTGGGGACCAAGAAAGCACCTGGGAGGAGGCCCGTGGGGCCCATGATACACTAGGGCGCGCCAGAGGCCCCTGGTGCGCCCTAATGTATCGTGGGGCCCAGGGAGGTCTCCTGCATCGTCTCTTCACCCTATAAATTCCCAAATATTCCAGAAACCCTAGGAGAGTCGACGAAACACAATTCTAGCTGCCATAAGTTCCAGAACCATGAGATCCAATCTAACACCATCACGGCGGGGTTCGTCATCCTCATTGGTGCCTCTACGATGATGTGTGAGTAGTCCACCATAGACCTACGGGTCCGTAGGCAGTAGCTAGATGGCTTCTGCTCTCTCTTTTGATTCTCAATACAATGATCTCTTGGAGATTTATTTGATGCAATGACTTTTTGCGGTGTGTTTGTTGGGATCCGATGAAGTTTGGGTTTATGATTAAAATTATATCCATGAATATTATTTGAGTCTTCTTTGATATCTTATATGCATGATTATTTATAGCCTCGTATTTCTTCTTCAAATCTTTGGTTTAGTTAGGCCAACTAGATCGATTTTTCTTGCCATAGGATGAGGTGCTTTGTGATGGGTTCGATCTTGCGGTGTTCTTTCCCAGCGACAGAAGGGGCAGCAAGGCACACATGTATCATTGTTATTAAGGATAACAAGATGGGGGCTATTCCTACATGAATAGATCTCTCCTACATCATGTCATTGTTCTTATTGCATTACTCCATTTCTCCATGAACTTAATACACTAGATGCATGCTGGATAGCAGTCGATGTGTGGAGTAACAGTAGTATATGCAGAATCATTTTGGTCAACTAATCTTAGATGTGATGCCTATATATTGATCATTGCCTTGGATATCATCATAATTATTTGATCTTCTATCAATTGCCCAGCATTAATTTGTTTACCCACCATGTGCTATTTCGCGAGAGAAGCCACTAGTGAAATCGACGGCCCCCGGGTCTATTCTTTATCATATTTGCTTTCCAATATATTATTTGCCACTTTCATTTTCAGATCTATTATTCCAAAAACCCAAAAATATCTTGCTGCACTTTTTATTACTTATTTTATTTTGGGTTTTATCAAGAGCTATGTCAGGACCCCGACTCGATGTCACATCGATCTAGCCGGTAACACCTCATATCACTTTGCGGCCTCACGCACGGTATCCCCACGGGTGTCGCCTTACCTTTGCCCGGGACCGTTTGCGCCTTTTGGCTCACGTATATGATAGTGTCGCTAGCATCCATATGATAAGGAGCCCGGGCTGACATGACTAGTCGTAAACCCAAAGTGGCACAGACTTACAGGGACAGGCATCCATGACCCAGCTTCGAACGTGTCGGTCATCAGCAAGTGGGTCCGGGCTGTAGCACTGGGCTAGCAGGACTCCGGTAAACCGGGCTGTAGCGGGCTAACAGGACTCCGGTACTCAATGCGTGACATTTCCCTGAAGGGACAGACACCGGAACGAAGAAGGACACATGCCGGCCAGCCTAAGTGTTCCAGAGCAGTAGCAAGCTACCATGGCTCAGCGGTAACACTAGGAGACATTTCCCGGTAAGAGAGGCTACTAAAGATAAACAACTAGATAGTCAGATCCCACACATACCAAGCATTTCAATAACATACACACAGTATGCTCGATATGTGCAAATACAACATGGCATCACAACATGACTCTACGACACAAGTACTTTATTTAAGGCTCAGAGAGCCATACATAACATACACATAGGTACGGGTCACACGACCCAGCATTCAAGTCATACAGTCATACAAACCAGCAGCGGAAGTAGCTTGTCTGAGTACAGACAACTAGTAAAATAGAAAGAGGCTTGGGAAGCCTAGCTATACTACGTGGTCCTTCACAAGCTCAGGATCACCACCTGGGCCTTAGCCTACTCATTGATGTCAACGTCTACGAAGAACCCATCAGAAGGGGTTGCAGCGTCTTCTGTAAAAATGTAAATTATAGCAACATGAGTACAAAGGTACTCAGCAAGACTTACATCAGATCCTACATACATGCACATTATCAAGAAGGGTTGGTGGAGTTGTTGCAGCAAGCCAGCTTTGACTCTTGGCTAGGCTATCCTACGAGACTTCAACTTGAAATGGTTTTGCGCACACGAGTCCACTACTCACCACTTCAATACACTATCGAGGATCCACCTCCGTCTTCCTACGGAAGAGCCATCCTCGGCACTCACACTTATCTTGAGGCTTTTAGTAGTTTCCATTTACTTGTCTATGAACTGTATAGGCAACCAAGTAGTCCTTTACCGCGGACGCGGCTATTCGAATAGATTATGTTAACCCTGCAGGGGTGTACTTCTTCATACACGCTCTCACCACTTACCGTCGTTTACACGACATGTACTCGGCAACCTTCAAGCGGAAGCCCAACGTGGGTGTCGGCCACGACCTACCTAATCACCTAAGTCTCCAATCCAGGTTTATCGCCTATCCAGGTTCCATCCGCAGGGAGTCCGGCCGAGGTTTCCCATACGGCCCCGAACGATGTGTACAGGGGTCCGTGACACCTAACGGGTGCCCGGTATCCCCGGCCACATACCTAAGTGTCAGGACCCCGACTCGATGTCACATCGATCTAGCTTGTAACACCTCATATCACTTTGCGGCCTTACGCACGGTATCCCCACGGGTGTTGCCTTACCTTTTCCCGGGACCGTTTGCGCCTTTTGGCTCACGTATATGATAGTGTCGCTAGCATCCATATGATAAGGAGCCCGGGCTGACATGACTAGTTGTAAACCCAAAGTGGCACAGACTTACAGGGACAGGCATCCATGACCCAGCTTCGAACGTGTCGGCCATCAGCAAGTGGGTCCGGGCTGTAGCACTGGCTAGCAGGACTCCGGTAAACCGGGCTGTAGCGGGCTAACAGGACTCCGGTACTCAATGCGTGACATTTCCCCGAAGGGACAGACACAGGAACGAAGAAGGACACATGCCGGCCAGCCTAAGTGTTCCAGAGCAGTAGCAAGCTACCATGGCTCAGCAGTAACACTAGGAGACATTTCCCGGTAAGAGAGGCTACTAAAGATAAACAACTAGATAGTCAGATCCCACACATACCAAGCATTTCAATATCATACACACAATATGCTCGATATGTGCAAATACAATATGGCATCGCAACATGACTCTATGACACAAGTACTTTATTTAAGGCTCAGAGAGACATACATAACATACACATAGGTACGGGTCACATGACCCAGCATTCAAGTCATACAGTCATACAAACCAGCAGCGGAAGTAACTTGTCTGAGTACAGACAACTAGTAAAATAAAAGAGGCTTGGAAAGCCTAGCTATACTACGTGGTCCTTCACAAGCTCAGGATCACCACCTGGGCCTTAGCCTACTCATTGATGTCAACGTCTACGAAGAACCCATCAGAAGGGGTTGCAGCGTCTTCTGTAAAAATGTAAATTATAGCAACATGAGTACAAAGGTACTCAGCAAGACTTACATCAGATCCTACATACATGCACATTATCAAGAAGGGTTGGTGGAGTTGTTGCAGCAAGCCAGCTTTGACTCTTGGCTAGGCTATCCTACGAGACTTCAACTTGAAATGGTTTTGCGCACACGAGTCCACTACTCACCACTTCAATACACTACCGAGGATCCACCTCCGTCTTCCTATGGAAGAGCCATCCTCGGCACTCACACTTATCTTGAGGCTTTTAGTAGTTTCCATTTACTTGTCTATGAACTGTATAGGCAACCAAGTAGTCCTTTACCGCGGACGCGGCTATTCGAATAGATCATGATAACCCTGCAGGGGTGTACTTCTTCATACACGCTCTCACCACTTACCGTCGTTTACACGACATGTACTCGGCAACCTTCAAGCGGAAGCCCAACGTGGGTGTCGGCCACGACCTACCTAACCACCTAAGTCTCCAATCCAGGTTTATCGCCTATCCAGGTTCCATCCGCAGGGAGTCCGGCCGAGGTTTCCCATACGGCCCCGAACGATGTGTATAGGGGTCCGTGACACCTAACGGGTGCCCGGTATCCCCGGCCACGTACCTACCGCATCACAGCCCACCCCTACGGTCAGCGCTGTCCACGGCCTCCAGTAGGCTACAAACACCAGAAACTACTTGCAACTCCTGGACGGAGAACTAGGGTGAATAAGAAGCCGAGAGGGTCCATTGGTTTCGGGCCCAATGCATGGTAGTAGCTGATTCTTAAATCACACATACAGATCTCAGTGCTTAAGGTCGGCTTCAATGAAACAACCCACCATGTACTCCTACATGGCCTCTCATCGATACCTTTACCAAATCGTGTTCACCACACCACTCTCATTACCGACATAATCATTTCACTCTAGCCCATCATCCAGATGAACCAGACCTGACACGACTCTAAGCATAGCAGGCATAGCAAGGTAGGAACAACACATACATATGGCTCAATCAACTCCTACACATGCTAGTGGGTTTCATCTAGTTACTGTGGCAATGACAGGTCATGCAGAGGTAATGGGTTCAACTACCGTAGCACACAGCAGTTTGAAACGTGTTGTCTTAATGCAGTAAAAGAGAGCAGGAGCGAGAACATCGGATTGTATCGATATGATCAAATGGTTGGTTGCTTGCCTGATGGTTCGATGCACTGATACGGTTCTTCGTTAGGGTAATCACGGTACTCCTCGGAGGCAGAACCTGTCGCAAAGGACATCGATACACAACCATCACCAAACAATGTGCAACAATATGATGCATGCATGAAACATGGCAATATGAGTGTGTTGGGCTAATGCAACTAAAACCAGAAGGGTTTGAACAAATTTGAATCAAAGATTCAAATTTCAAACTCAAACATGGCCTTTTAAAGTGCTTTTCCTTGTTCTGCTTAAAACATCAATTTAACTTGTTTGATCATGCATGAAAATAGTACAGATGGATAGATTGGATTTTTCTGATCATTTTTCATATATAATTTGTCTAATTTGGAGTTACAGAATAAAAGTTATGAATTTTTGAAGTTTAAATAATATTCTGGAATTTCCTGATTTAAATTAAATCCAGAAATATATATATTGCGCCAGCATGATGTCAGCATGACGTCAGTGGTCAACTGCGGCTGGCTGGGGTCAAACCTGACGTGTGGGGTCCACACGTCAGTGACAGGGGGGTTAAACAGGGTTAGTTTAATCCTAATTAGGAATTAGTGGCGCTGGGGCCCACTGGTCAGTGTCAGGGGGGTAGTTAGTTTAACTAATTCGATTAGTGCTAATCCTAATTAGCTAACAGGGCTGGGCCCACCTGTCAGGGACACAGGGGGGTCCTGCCGTGGTCAAGGTGGGTCAAACCCACCGGCGACATGACACCGGCGAGGCCCGAGACGGCGGCGCGATGCGGAAACGCGCTACAGGGCACGGGCGAGGCCGTGCTTGGGCTCGTTGGAGAGCCCTTGCTCCCGCGCGTCGAACGGTGGTGGTGGCCGTGCCTGTGGTGGCCGGTACCGACGACGGCGAGCTCGTGAGCGGCGGCCGGAGTTCGGCCAACGGCGGGTTAGGCGATGCAGGGCGCTAGGGGAGGCGTTGGTGCGTGCTACGTGCTCCTAGTGAGGTGTGGAGCACGATGGTGTGCTCGGCTTCGAGCTACAACGGCTCCAGCCACGGCGGCGACGAGGCACGGCGGCGGCGAGCTTCGGAGCTCAAGGGGACGGCAGCTACAGGATGCTAGGGATGACGGAGCAAGGGGGAATCGGTTCAGCGGCTCACCGCGGAGCTGCAGGGATGGTTAGCGGGCTCGGGGACGTCCGGTAGCTCTCGATTCGACGGCGACGATCTCCGGTGGCCGAGGAGGGGAACGGCGACGTGGGCGGTGATGCAGGGCTTCCCGAGGGGCTTGGCTTGGTGGGGAGGAAGAGGGGGTCGCGGCGGAGCTCCTGAGCTCAGCGGAGGGGCGAGGGGTGGCCGGTGACGGCTGCTATGGCGAACGGCGGCGATGGTGGTGTTCGGCCGTGAGAGAGAGAGCGAGGGGGAGGAGGGGAAGAACCGAGGGAGAGTGAGAGAGAGCAGGGGAGGGCGTGCGTCGTCCGGGGCATCGAGACGAGGAGGGGAGGGGCAGGCAGGCAGGCGAGCAGGTGGCGTGGCGCGGTGGCGCACGCGCGCCGGCCACACTCCCCTCCCTCTGTCGAGGACGAAGACGACAGAGGAGGGAGGCGGGCTGGGCCGGCCAGCTGGCTGGGCCAGAGGCGCCAGGTAAAAGGCCCAGGTAAGGTCCTCCCTTTTATTTATTTCTGTTTTCTAATTTCTGACATTTGTTTTGATTTAAATAAAATATTAAATCATTTTATAACCTTATGCCAATTTTTGCAGGAGCTAGATATATTATTCCAGAGCTCCCCAACAGGTGGCATAGTTTTTGGACATATATTAATATATATAACTAATATATTTCCAATGCAAATATTTATGCATTAATTCCAAATGCCCAAAATAAATACCTATGAGCTCTTAAAAATATTGGTTTGATTTTTATCTCTGTCCAATATTTTCAGAGAGCAACATGAGCATTTTCTTGGACCCTTTTGGAGAAATTTTTATTTGGGTCATTTTCAAAAATGATTCTGAGGGTTTCACAAATCCCCATTTCAAATTAAATGGAATTTTAAACATGATGCACACACTCTGATGCATGACTAGCTAGGGTGTGACAACTCACCCCCACTCAAAAGAATCTCGTCCCGAGATTTGGGTTCCTCCGGGAAGAAGGCGGGATACTCAAGTCGAAGACGATCCTCCCTTTCCCAAGTTGCTTCATCCTCAGAATGGTGCGACCATTGTACTTTGAGAAACTTGATATTATGACATCGGGTGGTACGTTCGGTTTGATCGAGAATACGAATGGGGTACTCTCGATATGTAAGATTATCTTGGAGATCAAGCGTTTCATGGTCCACTCCACGGATAGGATCCGAGAAGCAACGCCTGAGTTGAGAAACGTGGAAGACATCGTGGACTCTGGAGAGGTGCGGAGGTAGTTCCAACTGGTAGGCAACTTCTCCTCGTTTGGCGAGAATGCGAAAAGGTCCAATGTAACGAGCCAATTTGCCTTTGATACCGAAACGATGGGTTCCCTTCAGAGGGGTGACCCGAAGATAAGCCTTCTCGTCAACCTCAAAAGTCATAGCCTTATGTTTTCGGTCATATTGACTCTTTTGACGAGATTGGGCTGTTTTCAACTTTTCACGAACGATGCGAACTTGTTCTTCTGCTTCCTGAATCATATCCGGGCCAAAGAATTGTCTTTCCCCGGTCTCTGACCAGTTAAGGGGTGTTCGACACCGTCGTCCATAGAGAACTTCAAAAGGGGCTTTACCCAAGCTAGATTGATAGCTGTTGTTGTAAGCGAATTCGGCAAATGGAAGACACTTCTCCCAGTCCATTCCGAATGAGATAACAGAGGCTCGAAGCATGTCTTCTAGAATCTGGTTGACGCGTTCCACTTGACCACTCGACTGAGGGTGGAAGGCGGTGCTAAAGGAGAGACGGGTTCCCATAGCATTTTGGAAACTTTCCCAAAATCGAGAGGTGAAAAGACTTCCTCGATCCGAGTTAATTTCCAAAGGAACACCATGGAGGGATACTATTCGGGAGATGTATAAGTCTGCCAGCTGGCTAGCGGTTATACTCTCACGAACAGGTAAGAAATGGGCTACTTTGGAAAGACGATCGACAACGACGAAAATAGCATTATTCCCTCTCTTGGTCCTGGGAAAACCGGTAATGAAATCCATACCAATTTTATCCCATTTCCATTCAGGAATAGCTAAGGGTTGAAGGGTGCCAGCAGGCCGTTGGTGCTCTGCTTTTACACGACGACAGACGTCGCAATTTGCAATATACTGAGCAATCTCTCTCTTCATCCTAGTCCACCAGAACCTCTGGCGTAGGTCCTGATACATCTTAGTACTACCGGGATGAATGGTGAGAGGAGATTCATGAGCCTCCTTAAGGATCAACTGCCGTAGATGCTGGTTCTTGGGAACCACTAGACGGTTCTCAAAGTACACAACACCATGATCATTTGTGGAGAAACAACTAGCACCTCCGCTAGCAATGTTCTCTTTGATTTTAGATATTCCCTTATCTCGCTTTTGGGCAGCGATGATTTGATCCGTAAGAGTAGGTTTTGCTACTAAGGTGGAAAGAAAACCTTGAGGTACAATGTGAAGGTTAAGCTTCCGAAATTCCTCATGGAGAAGCGGTTGACTTTGTTGTAACATCAGGTTGTTACAATAAGATTTACGACTTAGCGCATCAGCCATGACGTTGGCTTTCCCTGGGGTGTAGGTTATTCCTAAGTCGAAGTCTGTGATCAACTCAACCCAACGTCTTTGCCTGAGATTCAGATCCGGTTGGGTGAAAATGTACTTCAGACTTTGGTGATCAGTGAATATTTCGCAACGATTACCGAGGAGGTAATGTCGCCAGGTCTTAAGTGCATAGACTACGGCTGCAAGCTCTAGATCATGAGTAGGATAATTCTCCTCATGTGGGTGCAATTGCTGTGAAGCGTAGGCAATTACGTGTCGATCTTGCATGAGAATGCAACCTAGTCCTTGTCGCGAGGCGTCGCAGTAGATAACAAAGTCCTTGGAGAAGTCTGGCGGTACCAGTACGGGAGCAGAAGTCAGGCGTCTTTTCAGTTCCTGAAAGCTGTGCTCACATTGTGGAGTCCATTCGAACTTCTTATCTTTCTTGAGGAGTTCGGTTAGAGGTTTAGCAACTTTGGAGAAGTTTTCGACGAAGCGACGGCAATAGCTCGCTAAGCCCAGAAAACTCCGAACTTGCTTAACCGATTCAGGTGGAGTCCAATTAAGGACGGCTTGAACTCGCTCAGGGTTAACAGCAATACCTTTACCAGATATTACATGACCCAGATAGGTCACTTCTGACAACCAGAATTCACATTTAGAAAATTTGGCATAAAGGCGATGCTCTCGAAGTTTCTTCAACACTAGCCTTAGATGTTCGGCATGTTCTTCCTCGTTCTTGGAGTAGATGAGTATATCATCGAGGTAAACCACGACGAATTTATCCAAATACTCCATGAAGATTGAGTTCATTAACCGAGAAAAGGTGGCTGGAGCGTTGGTTAATCCGAAGGACATGACGGTGTACTCGTATTGGCCGTAACGAGTAACAAAGGCCGTTTTAGGAATGTCCCCGTTTCTGATTTTGATTTGATGGTAGCCCAACCTCAAATCCATCTTGGAGAAGACTGAGGATCCAGCGAGCTGATCATACAGGTCGTTGATCCTGGGAAGTGGATATTTGTTCTTGATTGTGACCAAATTGACAGGTCGGTAATCTACAACCATCCGGTCCGTACCATCCTTCTTCTTGACGAATAGGACGGGGCAAGCCCACGGAGATGAGCTAGGTCGGATGAAACCCTTTTTCAAGGACTCATCGAGTTGTTTCTTAAGCTCGGCTAGTTCTAGGGGTGCCATCTTATAGGGTCTTCTAGCAATCGGAACGGTTCCTGGGATGAGGTCTTGGACCAACAGACGGTGGCCTGCGGGGACCGCGAGGTGGGGTGATGCCTCCTACATCACGCCAACCCATCACGTCTGGCAGAGCAGATCTCACAGGATAGAGATCGCGCATATCTGAATATCCAGCTTGCACCGCCGGTGCGGACCGAGTCAAAGTGGCCCAGTGGTCAGCACGGGTATTGAAGAGCTCTAACCTCAAGGCCCGATTTTCACGGTCCTTATCCTCGAGCATCTCAGCAGTGGTGCGAGTCCGTGAATCCTCCTGGGTGGGGTCAGCATAGATAGCCTGGAGATACCCTTGTGCTCCCGGAAGTGATCCTGGCATATACCGGAAATCAGAGTCCCGAAATAGACCAGATCTGACTCGCATAATGGTCATCATAGAGTAGGCGGCGTCCTGCACAGCCATCTCAATAGTAACCCCGAGTCCATAGGAGCAGTGAAGGGGCTCGGTGGATCCAGGATAAGATGGAAATATCCTGACAGTGCAGAGATACTGGCTTTGATTAAAGTCTCGAAATTGCTCTTCGACCGTGTACTCAGGATACCAGCGGTATCCAGCCTCAGTCATTACCCTGACCAACTTGGCAGTATGGCCGGGTACATCTAGGCATCGAGTCAGGCGAACCACTTGATTGAGGTCGCGAGTGGCCATCTGAAAGCACAATCATAATGCAAAGGCATTAGAATTTCTAGCAAAATTTCGGCAGCATAACAGCTGTAAATGCTCAAGAAAGATTTTGAGACATTTGACAAAGGATTTCATACCCACTCAACATCATCATATCAAAGTTCTGAGACCATCCTAGCAACATAATGTGGTAAAAGAACTGAACTAGGCTTGTATCCATCATACCTATAAGGTACTACTGATTAGTAACACGTGATCCTGATAGAGAGAATAGATCCTAATTCCTTAACCCCCGGTGGAAGAATGGACTGACTCAGATCAGAATGTCATAAGATAAAGGAGTAAAAAGAGCCTTACGTTCCAACCCACAAACAATTCCCCTACATATAACTAAAGAATTTCTAGACTCAACATCGACCAGTTTGGCTTGGAGAACCTACAGGCAGTCCGGCTCTGATGCCGACGCTGTCAGGACCCCGACTCGATGTCACATCGATCTAGCCGGTAACACCTCATATCACTTTGCGGCCTCACGCACGGTATCCCCACGGGTGTCGCCTTACCTTTGCCCGGGACCGTTTGCGCCTTTTGGCTCACGTATATGATAGTGTCGCTAGCATCCATATGATAAGGAGCCCGGGCTGACATGACTAGTCGTAAACCCAAAGTGGCACAGACTTACAGGGACAGGCATCCATGACCCAGCTTCGAACGTGTCGGTCATCAGCAAGTGCGTCCGGGCTGTAGCACTGGGCTAGCAGGACTCCGGTAAACCGGGCTGTAGCGGGCTAACAGGACTCCGGTACTCAATGCGTGACATTTCCCCGAAGGGACAGACACAGGAACGAAGAAGGACACATGCCGGCCAGCCTAAGTGTTCCAGAGCAGTAGCAAGCTACCATGGCTCAGCGGTAACACTAGGAGACATTTCCCGGTAAGAGAGGCTACTAAAGATAAACAACTAGGTAGTCAGATCCCACACATACCAAGCATTTCAATCATACACACAATATGCTCGATATGTGCAAATACAACGAAGCATCACAACATGACTCTACGACACAAGTACTTTATTTAAGGCTCAGGGAGCCATACATAGCATACACAAAGATACGGGTCACACAACCCAGCATTCAAGTCATACAGTCATACAAACCAGCAGCGGAAGTACATTGTCTGAGTACAGACAACTAGTAAAATAAAAGAGGCTTGGAAAGCCTAGCTATACTACGTGGTCCTTCACAAGCTCAGGGTCACCACCTGGGCCTTTAGCCTACTCGTTGATGTCAATGTCTACATAGAACCCATCAGAAGGGGTTGCAGCGTCTTCTGTAAAAAATGTAAATTATAGCAACATGAGTACAAAGGTACTCAGCAAGACTTACATCAGATCCTACATACATGCATATTATCAAGAAGGGTTGGTGGAGTTATTGCAGCAAGCCAGCTTTGACTCTTGGCTAGACTATCCTACGATACTTCAACTTGAAATGGTTTTGCGCACACGAGTCCACTACTCACCACTTCAATACACTACCGAGGATCCACCTCCGTCTCCCTATGGAAGAGCCATCCTCGGCACTCACACTTATCTTGAGGCTTTTAGCAGTTTCCATTTACTTGTCTATGAACTGTATAGGCAACCAAGTAGTCCTTTACCGCGGACGCGGCTATTCGAATAGGTTATGATAACCCTGCAGGGGTGTACTTCTTCATACACGCTCTCACCACTTACCGTCGTTTACACGACATGTACTCGGCTACCTTCAAGCGGAAGCCCAACGTGGGTGTCGGCCACGACCTACCTAATCACCTAAGCCTCCAGTCCAGGTTTATCGCCTATTCAGGTTCCATCCGCAGGGAGTCCGGCCGAGGTTTCCCATACGGCCCCGAACGATGTGAACAGGGTTCCCGAGATACCTAACGGGTATTCGGTACACCCGGCCACGTACCTACCGCATCACAGCCCACCCCTACGGTCAGCGCTGTCCACGGCCTCCAGTAGGCTACAAACACCAGAAACTACTTGCAACAACTGGACGGAGAACTAGGGTGAATAAGAAGCCGAGAGGGTCCATTGGTTTCGGGCCCAATGCATGGTAGTAGCTGATTCTTAAATCACACATACAGATCTCAGTGCTTAAGGTCGGCTTCAATGAAACAACCCACCATGTACTCCTACATGGCCTCTCATCGATACCTTTACCAAATCGTGTTCACCACACCACTCTCATTACCGACATAATCATTTCACTCTAGCCCATCACCCAGATGAACCAGACCTGACACGACTCTAAGCATAGCAGGCATAGCAAGGTAGGAACAACACATACATATGGCTCAATCAACTCCTACACATGCTAGTGGGTTTCATCTAGTTACTGTGGCAATGACAGGTCATGCAGAGGAAATGGGTTCAACTATCGTAGCACACAGCAGTTTGAAACGCGTTGTCTTAATGCAGTAAAAGAGAGCAGGAGCGAGAACATGGGATTGTATCGATATGATCAAATGGTTGGTTGCTTGCCTGATGGTTCGATGCACTGATACGGTTCTTCGTTAGGGTAATCACGGTACTCCTCGGAGGCAGAACCTGTCGCAAAGGACATCGATACACAACCATCACCAAACAATGTGCAACAATATGATGCATGCATGAAACATGGCAATATGAGTGTGTTGGGATAATGCAACTAAAACCAGAAGGGTTTGAACAAATTTGAATCAAAGATTCAAATTTCAAACTCAAACATGGCCTTTTAAAGTGCTTTTCCTTGTTCTGCTTAAAACATCAATTTAACTTGTTTGATCATGCATGAAAATAGTACAGATGGATAGATTGGATTTTTCTGATCATTTTTCATATATAATTTGTCTAATTTGGAGTTACAGAATAAAAGTTATGAATTTTTGAAGTTTAAATAATATTCTGGAATTTCCTGATTTAAATTAAATCCAGAAATATATATATTGCGCCAGCATGACGTCAGCATGACGTCAGTGGTCAACTGCGGCTGGCTGGGGTCAAACCTGACGTGTGGGGTCCACACGTCAGTGACAGGGGGGTTAAACAGGGTTAGTTTAATCCTAATTAGGAATTAGTGGCGCTGGGGCCCACTGGTCAGTGTCAGGGGGGTAGTTAGTTTAACTAATTCGGTTAGTGCTAATCCTAATTAGCTAACAGGGCTGGGCCCACCTGTCAGGGACACAGGGGGGTCCTGCCGTGGTCAAGGTGGGTCAAACCCACCGGTGACATGACGCCGGCGAGGCCCGAGACGGCGGCGCGATGCGGAAACGCGCTACAGGGCACGGGCGAGGCCGTGCTTGGGCTCGTTGGAGAGCCCTTGCTCCCGCGCGTCGAACGGTGGTGGTGGCCGTGCCTGTGGTGGCCGGTACCGACGACGGCGAGCTCGTGAGCGGCGGCCGGAGTTCGGCCAACGGCGGGTTAGGCGATGCAGGGCGCTAGGGGAGGCGTTGGTGCGTGCTACGTGCTCCTGGTGAGGTGTGGAGCACGATGGTGTGCTCGGCTTCGAGCTACAACGGCTCCAGCCACGGCGGCGACGAGGCACGGCGGCGGCGAGCTTCGGAGCTCAAGGGGACGGCAGCTACAGGATGCTAGGGATGACGGAGCAAGGGGGAATCGGTTCAGCGGCTCACCGCGGAGCTGCAGGGATGGTTAGCGGGCTCGGGGACGTCCGGTAGCTCTCGATTCGACGGCGACGATCTCCGGTTGCCGAGGAGGGGAACGGCGACGTGGGCGGCGATGCAGGGCTTCCCGAGGGGCTTGGCTTGGTGGGGAGGAAGAGGGGGTCGCGGCGAAGCTCCTGAGCTCAGCGGAGGGGCGAGGGGTGGCCGGTGACGGCTGCTATGGCGAACGGCGGCGATGGTGGTGTTCGGCCGTGAGAGAGAGAGCGAGGGGGAGGAGGGTAAGAACCGAGGGAGAGTGAGAGAGAGCAGGGGAGGGCGTGGCGTCGTCCGGGGCATCGAGACGAGGAGGGGAGGGGCAGGCAGGCAGGCGAGCAGGTGGCGTGGCGCGGTGGCGCGCGCGCGCGCCGGCCACACTCCCCTCCCTCTGTCGAGGACGAAGACGACAGAGGAGGGAGGCGGGCTGGGCCGGCCAGCTGGCTGGGCCAGAGGCGCCAGGTAAAAGGCCCAGGTAAGGTCCTCCCTTTTATTTATTTCTGTTTTCTAATTTCTGACATTTGTTTTGATTTAAATAAAATATTAAATCATTTTATAACCTTATGCCAATTTTTGCAGGAGCTAGATATATTATTCCAGAGCTCCCCAACAGGTGGCATAGTTTTTGGACATATATTAATATATATAACTAATATATTTCCAATGCAAATATTTATGCATTAATTCCAAATGCCCAAAATAAATACCTATGAGCTCTTAAAAATATTGGTTTGATTTTTATCTCTGTCCAATATTTTCAGAGAGCAACATGAGCATTTTCTTGGACCCTTTTGGAGAAATTTTTATTTGGGTCATTTTCAAAAATGATTCTGAGGGTTTCACAAATCCCCATTTCAAATTAAATGGAATTTTAAACATGATGCACACACTCTGATGCATGACTAGCTAGGGTGTGACAAGCTATTTATCCAATCTACCACAAATTTATCTATCTTTTTACCGTGGAGGATTGACAACCCCTCTTATGCGTCGGGTTGCAAGTATTTGTTCTTTGTGTGCAGGTACCGTTTACATAGTGTTGCTTGGTTCTCCTACTGGATTGATACCTTGGTTTTACAACTGAGGGAAATACCTACCGTAGTTGTACTGCATCATCCCATCCTCTTTCGGGAAATACCGACGCAGTTTCAAGCGACATCAAAAGGAATTCCTGACGTCGTTGTCGGGGAGACATCATCAACATCTATCGGGTTCCAAATTATAAATCTCATCTCCTTGCAATTTGCATTATTTGCCATTTGCCTCTCATTTTCATATCCCACACTTCTAAAATGTTTTTGCGAAAAGTAGAAGAATATTTGCCTTTTTCTTGTTTGCCTCTTTGCTTGTGTTACCATGTGTCTTCTATTTGCTTGCATCTTCGCTTGCTAAAAATCTTTTGATATGGATCCTCATACACTTGCTAATCTTTTCAAAGGATCCAATTATGATGAACCAATTGATAGTGAATTGAGTTCACTAGATTATCTTTATGAAGTTTTGCTTGAGATTCATGAATCTGAAAATTGTGATGAAGTGTTAAACGAAGAAATTTATAAAGTGACTCATGATAGCTGCTTGAATGAAAAGCGTGATTGCAATGATGTTATTATAAATTCTATTATTGTCAATTCTGCTAGTGATATGCAAAACCCCAAGCTTGGGGATGCTTGTTTTGTTATGTCCACTACTTATTGCAATGATCATGATTGGGGTGATAATGATTCTTATGATCTTGAAATTTATTTAAACCTAATGATGAATATACTTGCGGTAATATTAAAAGTGGGTTTGGAAGAGTGTCAAATTTAGCTAAAAATAATCCCTTTTATTTAGAGAGTGTTCAGACTTATGAATTTTTTTATAAAAGTGGGCTTGGAGATGTCATGACTTTATTTTATGATAATCCCACTATTTTGGAAGAGTGTCAACTTTGCATGCATGTGGATCATGAAGAGAATATTTTATGTGATATTTATATTGTTGAATATGATTATGATCCTACATGTAATTATTGTGAGAGAGGAAAATATGGTGGTATAAATTTTCATGTTACTAAAATACCTCTCATTATGTTGAGATCGTCAATGTTTTATTCCTCTTCTTTGCATCTGTTAGTTGTTTCTTGTCTTGATAATTTGTTTGCTTATAAAATTCCTATGCATAGGAAGTATGTTAGACTTAAATGTGTTTGTCATATGTTTCATGATGATCTCTTTGTGTTTCAATTCTTATCTTTTGTGTGAGCATCATTGAAATCTTAAGCCTATCTTAATCGCTATAAAGAAAGAGCTTGTTGGGAGGCAACCTAATGAATACAATTTATTTTTGCCTTTTTATTTCTGTTCTTCAGTGTTTGCACAATTATGATATTGTTATGATTGTGTTTTTCAAGTTTTAAGCAGTGTTTGTGTCAAGTAAAGCCTTTGGGATCATGTTTGGTGATAGTGGATTTGATTTTGTTAAAAAACAGAAACTTTTGTGCCCAGTAGCAGAATTTTAGAAAATCTCAGAAGCGCGATAAAATCCTGATTTTTCTACACAAGATTAAAATACAAATTTCCAACGTTTTCCTAATTCTTCAGAATTTTTGGAGTTAGAGAAGTATGGACAAATTCCATATTACTGCAGACTATTCTGTTTTTGAGAGATTCTGTTTCCGTTGCATTTTGTGCTTATTTTGAGGAATCTATGGATTGTATCGGGGGTATAAGCCATGATAAAGTTGGAATACGGTAGACATAATGTAATGATAAAATATGAATGGGTTTGCAATAGTACTTAGAGTAGTAATTTGCTTAGTTATACTAACGGATCTCACGAAGGTTTTGTTAAGTTTTGTGTGATTGAAGTTTTCAAGTTTTGGGTGAGATCACGATGGATGAAGGAATAAGGAGTGAAAAGAGCCTAATCTTGGGGATGACCATGGCACCCCAAGTTAATATTCAAGGATAACGAAGCAACTAAGCTTGGGGATGCCTCGGAAGACATCCCCTCTTTCTTCTAACAACCATCGGTAATTTTACTTGGAGCTATATTTTTATTCATCACATATCATGAGTTTTGCTTGAAGCGTATTGTATTATATGAGTCTTTGCTTCTTTTGCTTTTTAGTTTGTCCCAACTATCCTTGCTGGACACACCTATTTGAGAGAGCCAAATTATGCTATGATTTGTTAGAATTGCTCTGTATGCTTCACTTAATATATATTTCTTTGAGCTATGGAATTGCTCTAGTGCTTCACTTATATATTTTTGAGCATGGTGTGCTTTAATATTTTTGAAGAAATGCTCTAATGCTTCACATAGATTTTTTTTTTGAGAGTTAGTAAATTTTTGAAGAAATTCTCTCGTGCTTCACTTATATTATTTTGAGAGATGAAAATTTTATGCTCATTTTTCACTTAAATTTGTTTGAGCCTATCAAAAGCAATTGCAACATATGAAATTAGTCCCAAAGTGACAGATATTCAAGAAGGATATAATAAAAACTTTCATGAAGATCATTGGACAAAATAACTTGAGTCTTTGTAATAGTTTTGAGATATGATGATAGTGATATGTGAGTCATGTTGGTGAGTAATTATGCTTTAGTAAGAATATTGTTGTTAAGGTTTGTGATTCCCTGTGCAAGCACGAAAGTCAATAGTTATGCAATGAAATTACATCCTACTTGTGGTGCATTATTCGGTGTTAGTTATGCTTAATGCTCGCTTATGTGAATTTTTGTTTCTTGGTTGGTCGCTTCTCAATCTATTTGCTAGCCTTCATTTGTACTAAGTAGAGATACTACTTGTGCATCCAAAATCCTTAAACCCAGTTTTGCCATATCAGTCCACCATACCTATCTATATGCGGTATTTTCGTGTTGTTCTAAGTAAATTTGTATGTGCCATCTCTAATTTTCAAAATGAATTTCCTTTTTGTGTGCTCGTACCACTAATGAAGCGGCAGGGGGTGGCCAATATTTTCCATGGTAGATGTGTTATTCTCAAGATGAGTGTTTATTCACTTGTCATTGCACGAGAGTATGGCGGTAATAGGGATGCCCAGTCTCGAAATAAAAAATAAATTTACTTTATGTTGTGAAAATAATAAATTCCTTGGTAAGTGTTGGTATGGACAGTACCCGTCGATACGGCTAGCCATGGAGTGTGAAATTATGGGGGAACAAGGAATAAACTTTATTTTATGTTTGGGAACCACCTATGATATATCCAGCATGGAAAGTGCTGGGAATTACTTGGTCGTTTTCGTTGACGGGAAAATTATGCTTCTCAAAAAAATTATCTCTCAATTTAAGCTTTGAGCTCTGGCACCTCTACAAATCGATGCTTCCCTCTGTGAAGGGCCTATCTATTTACTTTATGCAATTTTTATTTTTATTTGAGTCTTCATATTCTCTTATAAAGCACCAACTAGGGAGCACTATGATCATACTTGAGCATTGGATGTAGCTAATATGTGAATGTGTTTCGTGAATGGATCAATGATTGAGCGTGATGGGCTAGGGATAACTTTCTTTAGTGTTAATATTTTGAAGACATGGTTGCTTGTGGATATGCTTGAGTATTGAAATCTTCATGTCAAAACTAGACTATTGCTTTGAACCATATAAAAGTACAAATGTCCATGCTACAAAAGAAAAGAATATGTGATGAACATGTTAGGTAGCATTCCACATCAAAAATTCTGTTATTATCATTTACCTACTCGAGGACAAGTAGAAATTCAGCTTGGGAATGCTGATACGTCTCCAACGTATCTATAATTTTAGTTTGTTCCATGTTGTTATATTATCATTCTTGGATGTTTTATATTCATTTTATAGCAACTTTATATCATTTTTTGGGACTAACCTATTGACATAGTGCCCAGTGCCAGTTGTTGTTTTTGCTTGTTTTTTTACTTTGCAGAATATCCATATCAAACGGAGTCCAAACACAACAAAACTTTTTGGAGATTTTTCTTGGACCAGAAAACACCTTGGGGACCAAGAAAGCACCTCGGAGGAGGCTCGTGGGGCCCACGATACACCAAGGCACGCCAGAGGTCCCTGGCGCCTTGATGTATCATGGGGCCCATGGAGGTCTCCTGCACCACCTCTTCGCCCTATAAATTCCCAAATATTACAGAAACCCTAGGAGGGTCGAGAAACACAATTCCAGCCATCGTAAGTTCTAGAACCACGAGGTCCAATCTAGCACCATCACGGAGGGGTTCATCATCCTCATTGGTGCCTCTCTGATGATGCGTGAGTAGTCTACCATAGACCTACGGGTCCGTAGGCAGTAGCTAGATGGCCTCCTCTCTCTCTTTTGGTTCTCAATACAATGGTCTCTTGGAGATCTATTTGATGTAATGACTTTTTGCGGTTTGTTTGTTGGGATCCGATGAAGTTTGAGTTTATGATCAGAATTTTATCCATGAATATTATTTAGTCTTCTTTGATCTCTTATGTGCATGACTATTTATAGCCACGTATTTCTTCTTCAAATATTTGGTTTAGTTAGGCCAACTAGATCAGTTTTTCTTGCCATGGGAAGAGGTGCTTTGTGATGGGTTCGATCTTAGGTGTCCTCACCAGGGACAGAAGGGTTAGAGAGGCACGTATATATTGTTGCTCTTAAGGATAACAAGATGGGGTCTATTCCTACATGAATAGATCTTGTCTACATCATGTCATCGTTCTTATTGCATTACTCCGTTTCTCCATGAACTAGATGCATGCTGGACAGCGGTCGATGTGTGAACCCTACACGGATAGGCAGTCGTGAGAGGGGTACGGAGGGAATCATCCTCGTGGATGGGCTCGAGTAGGGCCTCCCTCGATCGTGGTAATCTACAGTAGCTACGAGACAGTCACCTCCCATGTATGTTGCTATAGGGCCGGTACCTAGGTGCCACCCACTTTGTACGGGGGAAGGAGCAGGTGAGTGTATGCGGTGCAATACGCTGCCCCAGGAAGTCATCATCATCACATGTATAAGCATGCCATGAACAACCATGTCTCGGTGGTACAAGCTAGACCCAGCCTACCCAATGTAATATTCATCCAATGAGAGCCTCCGTGAGGGTCCTCGGGAGGCAATATAAGTAGGGGAGGCTAAGGCCTCATAGAAGGTCAAGTTCATCCGCAACACAGGTCACATATTGTAGCCAACTATCATTGAAATAAATAGCAGTGCAGGAGTAGGTATTACACCAACACGGTGGCCTGAATCTGGCTATTTCCGGTGTGTTCTTCTCCTTGTTCTTCATCCCTCGATCGACCATGAGCCATGAAGTTATGATGTAGGGTGGAACCCTATGTGGACGATCTTTCACGTTTGGAGTGGATCCTACGGGGAATCACGAAGAACACGTAGAAGCACAAAGGGGGAACACGGGGAAAATGAGAGAGAATCACTAAAACGACATAGAATCAATCACACGAGTGCTAGATCACCGAACACAAAGAGATACACGAGACCCAAAGTCAACAAAGGAAAGGATACAAAGGAACCGTTCTTCTCCGTACGGAGGTCTTGATGATCTTCCCTAGAAAGGGGTCTTGAATCCGCTTGGGGGATCTTCTCCGAAGAGGTCGTGAACTCCGAGGAGAAGTATCCAAGTGGATGAGCAAGGCTCTCACACAAATATGAGCTATAACCAATGCTAACCCTAGAAAGGATGAGGGGACGGCCTATTTATAGTCTAGGTCCTCAAAGGGGTAAGTTGGGGGCGAAACGAGTACATGGGCCTCGGCCCGGAATGCTGCACGCAGGCAGGGCGGTAGTACCGGTCCTATGGGCGGTAGTACCGCTTGAGGTGCTTCAGCGGTAGTACCGCTTGGAGGGGCGGTAGTACCGCTCTGGCCCCGGTCGATTCCTGAAGTTTTTCGGGTTCGGCGGAAGTAGGACGAATGTCGGGCGGTTGTGCCACTTGGCTCAGCTCAGCGGTAGTACCACTTGGCTTGAGCGGTAGTACCGCCCACTCTGGACTCTGCGGCTCCTCCTCTTGCTCTTGATGTCCATCTTGGGCTGTAGCTTCTTCTAGGTTGGTTCCTTGGTACCTAAGCATGCACAACATTCCGGATTGAGGTAGTAGCCATGTCTCGAAAGGGTCATATGTTATTTTACTAAGGAGAGAAGTCACCTCGGTCTCGAGAGCTCGAGCTCGTGCTCTAGTCATGGGTCCTCTTGGTGCTTGGTGAGGCGACGGAAGGTCCATGGGGATGACCGAAGGATGCTCCGCATCATCTCCCCCCCCCCTTGTGAAAGATCCGACCTCGGATCGAAATCCTCATCACCATGGTACGGGGAGAGATCGGAGACGTTGAAGATGTCGCTCACGTTGTACTTGTCACGTGGGAGATCGATCTTGTAAGCATTGTTGTTGTAGCGTGCTAGCACCTTGAAAGGTCCGTCGGCTCGAGGGAGAATCTTGGACTTGCGTTCGTTGGGGAAGCAGTCCTTGCGGAGGTGTAGCCACACGAGGTCTCCAATGTTGAATATCATGGGATGCTTGTTGACGTTGAGCTTGGTCGCGAGGCGTTGTACTTGGCGCTCGATGGTGTGCCTTGTATCTTCATGCATCTTCTTGATGTAGCTTGCACGGGGACTTGCGTCGAGGTTGGTGCGCTCTTGTACATGAAGAGGTAGAATGTCCAATGGGGACAATGGGTTGAAACCGTAAACGACCTCAAAGGGGGACTTGCCGGTCGTCGAATGTCTTGCACGGTTGTAGGCGTACTCGGCGATGGGTAGACATGCCTCCCACTCCTTGATGTTCTTCTTGATCAACACGCGAAGTCGAGCAGAGAGTGTACGGTTCGTCACCTCCGTTTGGCCGTCGGTTTGAGGATGGTATGCCGAAGAGAACAATAGCTTGATTCCGAGCTTGGCGCATAGGGTCTTCCAAAAGTAACTCAAGAACTTGACGTCGCGGTCGAAGACGATTGTCTTCGGGACTCCATGGAGAGGCAAGATTTCCCTACAAAAGAGATTTGCAACGTGTGAAGCATCGTCTATCTTGTTGCAAGGAATGAAATGTGCCATCTTAGAAAATCGGTCCACAACAACAAACATGGAATCCTTGCCATTTTGAGTTCTAGGCAAACCAAGTATAAAATCCATGCTAATGTCTTCCCAAGGTTGATAAGGAATAGGTAGTGGCATGTAAAGACCATGGGATTGAGCTTTAGACTTAGCTTTGCGACATGTAGAGCAACGGTTGGTGGAGCATGAGACGTCACGGAACATCTTGGGCCAAAAGTAGTTCTTGGAGAGCGTGGCGAATGTCTTGTCGCGTCCAAAGTGTCCCATGAGTCCGCCTCCATGAGCCTCTTGCAAAAGTAGCAAACGAAGAGAAGACTCGGGAATGCAAAGTTTGTTAGCTCTCATAAGATAATCATCCTTTATGTAGTATCGTTCCCAAGACGTGTGTGTCAAACACTTAGCATAAGGAGTAGCAAAAGAAGGATCATGCTCATACAAGTCTTTTATATGCTCAAAACCAATAACATTCAACTCAAGTTGAGTAACAAGCATGCAAATGCGTGAAAGTGCATCCGCAACTACATTTTCCTTACCCTTAATGTACTTGATCACATAAGGAAAAGATTCAATAAATTCACTCCATTTGGCATGACGCTTGTTCAACTTAGTTTGACCTTTTAGATATTTAAGCGTTTCATGATCGGCGTGTATGACAAACTCATGAGGTCTAAGATAATGTTCCCAAACATGTAGCACATGAACTAAAGCATATAATTCTTTGTCATAGATGGGATAGTTAAGTTGAGCACCGGAGAGTTTTTCAGTAAAATATGCAATGGCTCATTTTTCTTGCGTCAAAACTCCGCCAATTCCGGCACCACTTGCATCACAATGAACCTCAAAAGTTTTGTCAAAGTTGGGCAAAGCAAGAATCGGAGCATGAGTAAGCAAAGACTTGAGCTCATCAAAGGTGGTGGATTGCAAAGATCCCCAAACAAAAGGAGCATTCTTCTTACTCAAAGCATGCAAAGGAGCGGCAATTGTGCTAAAGTTTTTCACAAAGCGGCGATAAAATCCTGCAAGACCAAGAAAACTACGCACTTGTTGCAAATTGGTGGGTTGGGGCCAAGTTTTAATTGCCTTAATCTTAGTTTCATCAACATGGACACCCTTGGAAGAGACAACAAAACCCAAGAAAACCACTTTGTCAACGCCAAAAGTGCATTTTTTCAAGTTTGCATAAAGGCTTTCCTTGCGGAGGGTTTGCAACACAGATTTAACATGATTAATGTGCTCTTTCATGGTTTTGCTAAACACAAGAATATCATCAAAGTAAACCACAACAAAGACTCCAATGTAAGGTCGAAGTACATGATGCATGAGACGCACAAAAGTATCGGGAGCCTCCGATAAACCCATAGGCATGACTAACCACTCATATAAGCCAAATATTGTTTTGAAAGCAGTTTTCCATTCATCACCTTCTTGTATGCGGATTTGATAATAGCCACTTTTAAGATCAATTTTTGAGAAAAAGTTGGCTCCACTAAGTTCATCAAGCATATCATCTAAGCGAGGAATGGGATGCCTATAGCGAACGGTGATAGCATTTATAGGTCTACAATCGGAACACAAGCGGAAACTTCCATCGGGCTTAGGCACAAGTATAACGGGAACGGCACAAGGGCTTAAGATTTCACGTACATGACCATTGTCGATTAGTTGTTGTTGTTGAAGACGTTGAGTCTCGGCGTCTTGTTCTTCTTGGTGTAGACGCGCTCGTTCTTCTTCTTGGCACCATAATCATTGCCATTCTTGAGCTTGAGCAAAAGCCACTTGGTTTGATTGAGGACGAGGGACTTGCTCATCGACTTTCTCTTGTGAATGCTTGTCATGTAGCGGGTTGTGAGATGCATGACGGTCTTGACGCGCGGCTCGTCGAAGAGTGTTCGATGACGGTGTACTTGAGTCGGAGAAGGTGTCGTCGGAGTGTCGACTCGAGCGGCTCCGTCTTGAGGATTAAGAAGTAGAAGGATGCCGGTTCCTCATCAAGGCGCGTATCTCATCAATTATTGCATCATTCTCTTGCTTGTGAGCGTCAAACTTGTTGTCGAAGTAGTCTCTTGTACGTTGCTCGGAGAGTCGCAAGTCGGTGGCGTGGTTGTCGATGCGGTCGCTCATAGCTTGTTGCTCTTGGTGTAACGCCCTTTGAGCACCAAAGAGGTGGATCTTTGTGACGAATGATGACATGTCGTCGCCGTTCTCGATGAGAGGTGGAGTGGTAGAAGAACTTGGCCTATCCATCATACCAAGCAAAATGTAAGTGGTAGAAGGAAAAGAACGTGTACCAAATGTACCTTGACCGATGTTGAAGATGAATCAAGTTCACTCAAATGCGGACAATGAAATAGCACTTTTGGTACCAATTCTTGTCGGTTCTCACACCTACACAAGTAAAAGCTTATGGTGGAGCTTGGTTAGGATGGTGGCACAAAATTGATTGCAATCGTTAGTTTGACTCAATGATGTTGAAAAAGATTCGCAAATTCGCAAATGTAACAAGTAGACCAAGCAAGTAGTGGTACACGGAAACACACACGCAAATAGATAAGTGGGATTGTGCAAACCAAAAGTGAGCCAAAATGTGGAATCCACGAAAATGCTGTTGTTGCACAATACTAGAGAGATGCTAGCACGATTG
The DNA here is from genome assembly GCF_002162155.2 of Triticum dicoccoides. NCBI lineage: Eukaryota > Viridiplantae > Streptophyta > Magnoliopsida > Poales > Poaceae > Triticum > Triticum dicoccoides. The sequence continues at coordinate 266,774,889 of NC_041381.1, read as the reverse complement.
CACAATAGGCGGATACGGAGCTTGTGCACAACCTACTAGGCAAAAATGCATCAATCTCTATCCCAAGTATGCTATATGTATGGTATTTCGGTGCTATGATCCAAGATGATCGGATATGACAATCTTAATGTTGTATGATGCTATGGTTCTCGCTTATAAGCTCTTTGCTTATCTTTCCTCTTTGCTTAAAAGCTTGGGTGGCTCTTTCACTTTTGAGCTCTTTTCTTATGCAAACTTCACGAACCAAGATAGTAATTGTGTATGCTATGACAACTTTGTGACACACAAGTTGATCTCAAGATATGCACCACTATGGTATGATATGTATGCTATGTTGTATGATCACTAATGTGCACAAGTCGCGTTGCCTGCAATACTCAACGGCTAGTCTCGATGGGTAAGCTACGCAAAATGAGGCAATGTGGGTATCAATGCAATTGCAAGATATGACAAAGATGTCGTCGATGTTACCGTCCTTGGCGATGATGAGTCCTTGGCGAAGATGAGAGGTGGTGATGTTGACGTCGTACCATACATATGTAGCCGAAACACAATAGGACACGGGAACCACAAGTCAAATTCTCAAAGACCAAAAGTAACAATGGTGGTAGCGGAAAGTGGAGGTGGTATAGCGTATGATGTGGTGAAAGTCCTAGGAAAAGATGCCAATGTTCGGAAACTTTGATGGTGTCTAAAGATGTTGTAGCCTGTCTAGGTGGATGGGGGATGTCAATAGCTTCTCAACGAGCTAAAGAACGCAAAAATCGGACTCCGGATATGGAAGTTATGGTGAAAATGGTGAAACTCGGAAAGCTGAAACTGGCCTGGGCGGTAGTACCGCTCGGGAGGGCGGTAGTACCGCTCGTGTCGGGATTTTTCGGCTGTTTCGGCTGAAACGGGGCCTGGCGGTAGTACCATTCGCGGGGCGGTAGTACCGCTTGAGGTTCTCAGCGGTAGTACCGCTTGGAGGGCGGTAGTACCGCTCGTGTCGGGATTTTCTCGACTACTCGAATCGTTGCGCGATTTTGGGGCGGAAATGGATGATTTCGGTGTCAAAATTCGATGGATTTTGTGGATGGAAAGAGGTGAAACTTGGGAGATGCTAGATCGACTCGAAACCAAGTAAATTCACGGATCAAAATCAACAAAACATCATCAAACCAACAAATCACAAAAAAATTTGGGGCTATTTTTGGTGGGGATTTTCGGATTTAGGACGAAAACAACAAAATCAAGCTAGAAAACACGGGGTAGGGGCTCCAAAAACGTGATCAATGTGGCTCATGATACCAAGATGTTGTAGGGTGGAACCCTATGTGGATGATCTTTCACGTTTGGAGTGGATCCTACGGGGAATCACGAAGAACACGCGGAAGCACAAAGGGGGAACACGGGGAAAACGAGAGAGAATCACTAAACCGACATAGAATCAATCACACGAGTGCTAGATCACCGAACACAAAGAGATACACGAGATCCAACGTCAACAAAGGAAAGGATACAAAGGAACCGTTCTTCTCCGTACGGAGGTCTTGATGATATTCCCTAGAAAGGGGTCTTGAATCCGCTTGGGGGATCTTCTCCAAAGAGGTCGTGAACTCCGAGGAGAAGTATCCAAGTGGATGAGCAAGGCTCTCACACAAATATAAGCTATAACCAGTGCTAACCCTATAAAGGATGAGGGGACGGTCTATTTATAGTCTAGGTCCTCAAAGGGGTAAGTTGGGGGCGAAACGAGTACATGGGCCTCGGCCCGGAACGCTGCACGCAGGCAGGGCGGTAGTACCGGTCCTATGAGCGGTAGTACCGCTTGAGGTGCTTCAGCGGTAGTACCGCTTGGAGGGGCGGTAGTACCGCTCTGGTGCCGGTCGATCCCTGAAGTTTGTCAGGTTCGGCGGAAGTAGGACGGATGTCGGGCGGTAGTGCCGCTTGGCTCGGCTCAGCGGTAGTACCGCTTGGCTTGAGCGGCAGTACCGCCCACTCTGGACTCTGCAGCTCCTCCTCTTGCTCTTGATGTCCATCTTGGGCTGTAGCTTCTTCTAGGTTGGTTCCTTGGTACCTAAGCATGCACAACATTCCGGATTGAGGTAGTAGCCATGTCTCGAGAGGGTCATATGATATTTTACTAAGGAGAGAAGTCACCTCGGTCTCGAGAGCTCGAGCTCATGCTCTAGTCATGGGTCCTCTTGGTGCTTGGTGAGGCGACGGAAGGTCCATGGGGATGACCGAAGGATGCTCCGCATCAAGTTAGACGCGTTTAGTCCATAGCCAAACTCTCAAAGGGTTGTAGCAGACAACCCAATGTCCAATTCTTAGACACCAACAGGTCTCGAGAAAGTCTTCGGATTAGAACTGGAAGTGCCAGCGAACCAACCTGTGGTTGGACGGTTAGAGGGACTGTGGTATCCCTAACCCATCAGGGTTCAAGTCCTGGTTCTCGCATTATTCCTGAATTTATTTCAGGATTTCCAGCGATGCGCTTTCAGTGGGAGGAGACGTTCCCGTCGACCACGAGACGCCTACGGTGACTTCGTAAATCACAAGATGATATGCCAGCTCAGTCTCTCGAAGGTGCTCATAGAGGTAAGGTGTGCGTGTGTGCATTTATAGGGGTGAGTGTATGCGCATGTGTATGAGCGCTTGCATCTGTACTGTGTTAAAAAAAACTGAAAGTGCCAAATTTAGCTTGGATTTGTTATGAATTTCAATCTCAATCAAGTGAACTTTGTTTCAAGGATTTTCTCTACTACTCCCTCCGTAAAGAAATATAAGAGCGTTTATATCACTGAAGTTCCTTTTCCTGCCATCGAACCACGTCCCGCCCTTCTCTTCGTCCATCCATCCTCCACTCATCAACGTCGCACGCACAACCGCACATGGGCCAACCCCATCAAAACCACGAGACCTTAGCCCACATCGCTCCCCTATTCCCATGGCGACCACGACGACGCGCTAGGTTTAGCGTCGGCTCTAGCCACACCCGATCCTGGGCGCCTCCCTATACACCCCCATGCTCTCATGCACGACCACCTCTAGCCACTAGTATGCCCTCGCCACCCTCCATTCCTCCCCGCAATGCACCGATGCACCACCGACCACCCCCCTTGCCCATGCCCCTGCTTCCAACTCTCCTTAATTATCGCCTCGCCGATCTTCCTCCTCCTTCCTCTCTCGCTAGCTGACCTGTGTTGACAGCCATCTATGCACTCCATCGTACAGGGCCCCGCCTTGATGCACCCCATCATGGTTGCATCGATCTATGGTCTATGTTTGAGCCAGGTTGGGGCCTGCGACATCAGCACCGAGAGGAGATGCCTGGCCGAAAAGCTCATCCAGGACATGTGCGACATCCTGTTCTATCAATTGTATCAATGAACAATCACGCGAGACTGCAGGATGGTTGTGAGTTACGAAAACAATGGATCCCTTAGTTACTAATCACTGACTCAATTTCAATTGTTGATCTGCCTTCTAAGTTTAGCGTGAACTTTTGGATTGACCTTTTCATTGCCATGCTTGCAAAATGGTGTGGCAGCAGCATTGCATAATTAACTAGTGACAAGGAGCAACATCACAACTCTTTCTCGTAGTGCCCACACGTTGTGGAGCCACTAGCCTTCCCAAGCTGCCCTGATTAGCTAATAAAGTGAGCAAGTCTGTCCATGCATTTTTAGTTGCTTGAGTTCTGATAACAATAGCAGATTTATCTAATAAATCACGGTTCAGCTAGTCCTACCAGGTTACTCACCAATCACCATGCATTGTATTTGTTTTCTCTTACAAAGAACCAGAATACGCGGCTTGGTAAATATGCTCTAACGAGTTAAAAATACTTGAAATAACTGCACCGTGAATACTTATAAGAGCCGATGACAAGTTTTTTCTTTTGAATTTATGTTGTCAGAAATGTTTGAAACAGGTGATTTTGGGCTGGCTAAAGTATTGACTTCTATCAATTTAGCTTTGTCAGTAAGTTCTTCTTGCTCAACCCCTATATATCTTTCAGCTTGCGATTAGTCTACTATCTCTTACGGAAGAATCTTCTTGCAAGTAAGACGTATAAAGAGACACGACGACCATGGATGAGGAAATAATAGGGACAGCAGATATTTGTTGCTATATCCATGGAGAACATGTGATGCGGAACATCCCACGATCATCCCCATGGATGCATCTACATCTCCTATGACACCACATGGACCAATTACAAGAGCATGTGCAAGAGCTCTTCAAACCAAGGTGACATCACTCCTCTCGCAACTCCCTTTCGAATCACATGAGACATGGATACTACCTCAAACGGAGACGCTTTGCATACTCGGGTACCAAGGAGTTAGCCATGGAGAAGCTAAGGAGCAAGGAGAATCGGAAGCGGAAGACGTGCGCGCGGACGGAGAAGAAATCAGCCAAGTCCCAGGCTGGCCGAATGATCCGGACAAGGTCCCGGATGATCCGAACAGAGC
>NC_041381.1:266732530-266770196 GCF_002162155.2 Triticum dicoccoides | reverse complement strand
GGCCGTCGCCGCCACCGCCTTCCCCTTTGCGTCATTCAGACCGTCCCCTGGATCACCCGAATCCCTAAAGCCTGGATCATCTGGCTCCCCGTCCGGATCGTCCGGACCCCCGCCTACATGCACGTGTTGGGCCGAGGCCCATGTATCCCCTCGCCCCTTTGCCTATATAAACAACTCCTCCACCTCTTTTCTAGGGTTAGCATTGGTTTAGCTCATATTTGAGATAGAGCTTTGCTCATCCACTTCGTTAGTTCTCCTCGGAGCTCACAACCTCTTCGAAGAAGATACCCCAAGCGGATTCAACACCCCATCACAAGAAGACCCTTCAATACCTCCTCATGGATAAGACCTTTTGTATCGTCCTTTGTTAACTTTGAATCGTGTATCACTCTTTGTGTTTCGAGGATCTAGCATATGTGTGACCGGATCTTGTTGGTTGAGTGATTTCTCTCATGTTTCCCCTCGTGTTTCCCTTGTTTTTTCCCTTGTTCTTCGTGTTCTTCATAGGATTACCTCCAGTCGTGAAAGATCGGGCACCTAGGGTTCTACCCAACATCATCTTGGTATCAGAGCCACGTTGATCACGTATTTGGAGCCTCTACCCTTTGTTTTCTAGCTTGATTTTGTTGTATTTCATCCTAATCCGAAAAATATTCCCCAATTTTTTTGTGATTTGTTGGTATCATGAAGTTTTATTGATTTTGATCCATGAATTCGTTTTGTTGCAAGTGGATCTTGCCTTTCCCCACCATCTCACCCTCGAAATCCATCCAAAATCCACAAAATCCTCAAATTTCTCCCCATTTTCGAGATCATCCCGAGCCATTCTCGTGCGCAGTTAACTTGCCCGGATCATCCAGACCTTGACCCGGATCATCCGTACCCGCCCAGATCATCCGGCTCCTGGCCCGGATCATCCAGCTATCTCTGTCGAAACTGCATTTTCTGCAATTTTGTCCACCGCCACCTACGCCTCCGCATACCCACTTCGACCACCACCACCTAAACTCTGCCAACCCCACGACATACCAAACCATACCACCAGTCAACTTAGGTTTTGAGAATTTGAGTTGTGGTTCCCGTGTGCTATTGTGTTTTGAATATATAGGTACGGTGCGACATCAACATCACCACCGCTCATCTTCACCACGGACTCATCATCAACAACAACCGTTCGACAATTTTGACAACTTCAAACATAAGCAAGGACGGTAACCTCGACGACATCTTTGTCTACTCCTTGCCATTACATTGATAACCACATAGCCTTCCTTTTGTGTCGCTTACCCATCGAGACTAGCCTTTGAGTATTGCCGGCACCGTGACTTGTGCATGTTAGTGATCATACTTCCCATAGCATACATACTTGCCGGCATCATGGTGCATATCTTAGTATCATCTCTTGTGTCAAAAATTTGTCATCGCATACACAATTGCTATCTTGGTTCGTGAAGTTTAGCAAGAAAAAAGAGCAGATGACCCACAAGTATAGGGGATCTATCATAGTCCTTTCGATAAGTAAGAGTGTCGAACCCAACGAGGAGCAGAAGGAAATGACAAGCGGTTTTCAGTAAGGTATTCTCTGCAAGCACTGAAATTGTAGGTAACAGATAGTTTTGTGATAAGATAATTCGTAACGGGTAACAAGCAATGAAAGTAAATAAGGTGCAGGAAGGTGGCCCAATCCTTTTTGTAGCAAAGGACAAGCCTGGACAATTTCTTATAATGAGAAAAGCGCTTCCGAGGACACATGGGAATTATTGTCAAGCTAGTTTTCATCACGCTCATATGATTCGGGTTCGGTACTTTGATAATTTGATATGTGGGTGGACCGGTGCTTGGGTACTGCCCTTCCTTGGACAAGCAACCCACTTATGATTAACCCCTATTGCAAGCATCCGCAACTACAAAAGAAGTATGAAGGTAAACCTAACCATACCATGAAACTAGTGGATCCAAATCAGCCCCTTGCGAAGCAACGCATAAACTAGGGTTTAAGCTTCTGTCACTCTAGCAACCCATCATCTACTTATTACTTCCCAATGCCTTCCTCTAGGCCCAAATAATGGTGAAGTGTCATGTAGTCGACGTTCACATAACACCACTAGAGGAGAGACAACATACACCTCATCAAAATATCGAACGAATACCAAATTCACATGACTACTAATAGCAAGACTTCACCCATGTCCGCAGGAACAAACGTAACTACTCACAAAGAATATTCATGTTCATGATCAGAGGACTATTAATATGCATTAAGGATCTGAACATATGATCTTCCACCAAGTAAACCAATTAGCATCAACTACCAGGAGTAATCAACACTACTAGCAACCCACAAGTACCAATTTGTGGTTTTGATACAAGATTGGATACAAGAGATGAACTAGGGTTTTAAGAGGAGATGGTGCTGGTGAAGATGTTTATGGAGATTGCCCCCTCCCAATGAGAGGATCGTTGGTGATGACGATGGTGATGATTTCCCCCTCCCGGAGGGAAGTTTCCCCGACGGAACAGCTCCGCTGGAGCCCTAGATTGGTTCCGCCAAGGTTCCGCCTCGTGGCGGCGGAGTTCATCCCATAAGCTTGCTTATGATTTTTTTTCAGGGTAAGAGACTTCATATAGCACCGGAGGGCCAACAAGAGGCCCACGAGACAGGGGGGCGCCCAGTAGGGGGGCGCGCCCTCCACCCTCGTGGCCAGGGTGTGGGCCCCCTCTGGTACTTTCTTTGCTCAATAATTCTTATTAATTCCAAAAATGACTTTCGTGGAGTTTCAGGACTATTGGAGCTGTGCAGAATAGGTTTCCAATATTTGCTCCTTTTCCAGCCAGAATCCTAGCTGCCGGCATTCTCCCTCTTCATGATAAACCTTGTAAAATAAGAGAGAGTAGCCATAAGTATTGTGATATAACGTGTAATAACAGCCCATAATGCAATAAATATTGATATAAAAGCATGATGCAAAATGACATATCAACTCCCCCAAGTTTAGACCTCGCTTGTCCTCAACCGGAAGCCGATATCGAAAAATATGTCCACATGTTTAGAGATAGAGGTGTCAATAAAAATAAAATACGGACATGAGGGCATCATGATCATTCTTATAACAGCAACATATATAGATTGTTGTCATATGATTTCTTATACTCAAGTAACAATCAATTCACAATGTCAAGTGTGGAACATAAACTTCATTGAGAACTAGCAAACTATAATCTCAGTCATTGAAGCAATTGCAATTTATCATAACATCAGAAAGAGTCAAGAATAGAGCTTTTCAGCAAGTCCACATACTCAACTATCATATAGTCTTCTATAATTGCTAACACTCACGCAATACTTATGGTTATGGAGTTTTAATCGGACACTGAGAAAGATAGGTGCTTATAGTGTTGCCTCCCAACGTATTCACCTTTGGGTGATGTCAACAATAATAGTTCATGCTAACTTACATCCAATTGGATACATATATATATACATACAGACGGTCTATTCTGCTAATATTAGCAGAATAACTATTCTGATAACACTTCCGCACTGCACGCTCAATGCAAGTGCACATCATTCTTTGAACCAAGTGTGTTGCAGTACTCACATGAGTGAATTTCTCGTCGGAAAAAACTGCACGTGTTGTTTTTTCGATACTATTTTCGCTCTAATTTTTTAACCTTTATCGGAATGAGGCGTGTAATATAGCATTTAAAAGCTATGCATTAGGCGCAACTTCGACATGTTGAACACTTTCCGAGATTCCACACGGTTTAAGAGCAGTTTTGAAAATTGTGCGGCCCATGACGAGTGGCAGCAAGCGGTTTTCGCGATTTCTTCTAAACCGCTCGTCGGAACAAAGAAAATAATACACTGTTGCAAATATATCATCAAGGCGCATCTTTTTCATATCTATTATTTTCTCTAATTCATTTCGGTTTAAGAGCAGTTTCGAATTTACTAAATCGCGGAATTCTGTTTTTCAAATTTTTTCAAATTTTCGGTACTGTTTTCGCTCTAGTTTTTTAAGCATTTGTTGAAACGAGGCGTGTAATATATTGTAGAAAAGCTATGGATGAGGCGCAACTTTCATATGTCGCAATATTTTTGAGATTCCTTACGGTTTTAAGTTAATTTTGAAAATTGTGTGGCGCACGACGAGTGGCAGCTGCTGTTTTTCACGAAATTTTAACAAACCGCTGGTCGGAATGATTCAAATGATATGCCGTTGGAAGGGTATCGACGAGGCACAACTTCTGCATGTAGAACACTCTCTCTAATTCGTTATGGTTTACGAGCAGTTTTAAATTTACCAAAATGCGGACATTCTGTTTTTCGCGACACCCAAATCGACGTGTGTACTTCATTCGACTGAAAACCGCACTGCATCGGACGAAAAGCCGCACTGCATTAGACGGGCAAGAGAACTGCATGGTTTTCTTTTTGTGGGACATAAATTTTTGAAGACGAGGAAGAAAACCGCACTGCTTTTAGACGGAAAAGCGCACTACATCAAAGAGTCAAACGAACTTCATGATTTTCTTGTTGGGCGTAAATTTTCTCAGATGAGCTTTTGTGAGTTTTTGTCGTCATTTTTTATGAAAGAACGCACTACTTCAAACGGAAAACCGCACTGCATCAGAAAGTCAAGCGAACTTCATGATTTCTTTTGGTTGGACGTAAATTTTCTCGAACAAGTTTTTGTTTTCTTTTTTTAAACATTTTTTATAAACGAGAGTGGACCGTAGAGACGAGTGCAAATGAACCTCGACATACATGGAAGTGAACCACATTCCTATTTTTTGTTTCGCTAATTTTTTTCACACTTCCATGCTTTGTGCAAGTGAACAACATCACTCTTAAAAGTGAACCTCATCCAAGGACCAAACGCACTGCATGTGTTGATGTAATCGACTGAACACACGAAACAAATTGCACTTCATACATAGGGGTAACGAGCTGCTACACAAATTGGAGTGATCTACTTTTTCCAATCGTCTCACAAACAAAACAAATTGCATTCAAGAAAGAAGTGAACCTCCCGTGGGGATTTTTTTCTCTTTTTCTACAAGGTGAACCACTAAGGGGCTGCACTTTTTTAGAACTCCAAATAGGGTCCAGCGAGGTGCACAATTATGTACAGTCAGCTGCGCATCTTGTTCATTCCCGAGCTGCAAAATTATGTATAGTGAGCTGCACATCTCAGTAGAGTATGTGAGCATCACATCTAACCATACTGCATGGATGCACCAGTAGACCAAAAAAATGCGAACAGAGTTGCAAGAATCACTGCCCGTCGTTCTCCTCTCAAGCAAAAAATCCCACCAACGAGATGCACGGATGGAGGCGCAGGGGCATGGCTCCCTGATGCAGAACTGCGCTGCATGCTCCTCGAATCAAAACCGCACACTACCGCCGGCGATGAGCTGCACAGAACCTTTCAAGAACAAAGTGAACTTCTCTTCTTGAGTAAAACTGCAGCCGATGCAAAATACTTCAAACAAAATACATGTGGGTTGCACGGCGTGACTCCCCGTACTCTCATCACCAGCAAGGGAAGGAGGAGCTTGGGGGAGGCAGTCGTGGCCCCGATCTGGACGAGGACAGGGCGTCGCAACAGCCATGGCCTCCAGGGGGAGATGCAGCTCGATGGGAAAGGGATTGGGGCGCAGTCGTTTTTCTCCCCCGGTTGACGCGGCGGCCCCGGTGCCCACGGGCGAGACGGAAGATGGATCCGGCAAGGAGCACGAGGAAGACCACCGGGGCATGCCGGAGCCGGGAGGGGGCGGGGCACCGGGGTGAGGGGTGAGGGGCGACTCACCTTGTGCGCGTCGCCGGGCAGGCACGGGAGGAGGATCCTGCCGGCTCAGGCGGTCGCAGCCGTGGTAGGTGGTCGGACGGGGGTGGGAGGAAGGAGGTGGAGGAGCATCCTGCCGGATCTGCCACGGCCCGACAGATTCATCGCTGGGTAGGGGAAGTACAGGAGGTGGAGGGTGGCCGAGAGGCACGGGTGGTTGGTGGGGGAGGAAGAGGAAGGTGTTCTCCGGTGGGAGGGAGGTGGGCACGGGGGAGGCCTTGCTTGCCTCGCACGATGCAGCAGGTGAAGTGGCAGCGTGGGGTCGCAGCAGGAAGAAGGAGGCGGGGGTGGGGCGGGACTCCGGCGGAGCTAGAAGAAGGTGGAGGAGGGGGTTGGGCGCCAGGAGGGAGGCGGTCGCTCGGGATCCAGCGCGTGCGCCGCGGCAGAGTGCTGTAGTCGTGGGGGTGGTTGCGCTGGGGCGTGGGCATCGAGGAGAGGTGGGAGGCGACTTGACTGGGGAAGAAGGTGGGTTTGGTGGGGTGTTATCAGAATAAGCGTTTTTGTTATTAGAATAAGGTCTTAAGGGGTGTTATCATAATAGACTCCTATATATTTATATATACATATATATATACATATATCAGGATCTTTTCAACACGAGGTGCTTGCCAAAGGATAAAATGAAAAAGGGAAAGGTGGATATCACCTTGACTCTTGCATAAAGTAAAAGATAGGCCCTTCGCAGAGGGAAGTAGAGGTTGTCGTGTGCTTTTAGGGTTGGATGCACAAAATCTTAATGCAAAAGAACGTCACTTTATATTGCCACTTGTGATATGAACCTTTATTATGCAGTCCGTCGCTTTTATTACTTCCATATCACACAATCGTATAAAGCTTATTTTCTCTGCACTAATAAGTCATACATATTAGAGAGCAATTTTTATTGCTTGCAACATGACAACTTACTTGAAGCATCTTACTCAATCCATAGGTAGGTATGGTGGACTCTCATGGCAAAACAGGGTTTAAGGATATTTGGAAGCACAAGTAGTATATCTACTTGGTGCGAGGAATTTGGATAGCATGAGGGGGAAAGGCAAGCTCAACATGTTTGAATGATCCATGAAAATATAGTTTAACTGAGATGTGAGAAAACATAACCCATTACGTTGTCTTCCTTGTCCAACATCAACTCTTTAGCATGTCATACTTTAATGAGTGCTCCCAATTATAAAAGATGTCCAAGATAGTATATTTATATGTGAAAACCTCTCTTTATTTATTACTTCTTATTAATTGCAATGATGACCAAAACAATGTTTGCCAACTTTCAACAACTTTTAAGTCTCATACTCTTTATATGTGAAGTCATTACTATCCATAAGATCAATATGAACTCTTTTATTCTTTTTGTTCTTTCTATTTTCTCAAGGTCATAGCAAGATAGCAAAGCCCTTGACTCAACACTAATCTTTATTATATAGCTCACGGACTCGGTTACGTAGAGAGATCACAAAGCAAAACTCAAAACTAATTCATATCAAAACATTAATCTACTAGATCAAGATATTACTAAAAGGATCGAACTAAGAAAAACGGTAAAGCTAGGAGTGTGATGGTGATATGATACCGGGGCACCTCCCCCAAGCTTAGCAGTTGCCAAGGGGAGTGCCCATACCCATGTGATTATGTCCTCGGAGGTGGTGAAGAAGGAGTTGTTGATGATGTAGGCTTGTCGTCCGTCTTCCAAGGCATAGGCTCACCATCATAGAAGGATGATCGAGTCTCCGGGATCCTCAAATCTGCAGCCAAACTCATCCTCTTGAATCTATATTCATACTCATAGTTTTGGTTTTGCAGGTCATAGATCTGGGCTTGGAGGTGCTCGATTTTCTCATGAAGCTTGAAGATGGTATCCCCAATGTTCTTGGCGTCTAGCTTGTGGTTGTTGGTGAATTCCGCGATCATCATCTGGTTGGCGTTGAGTCCACGCTCCATCATCCCTTGGCACTTGAAAACTTGTTGCTCCATAGCTTCGAGCTTTGTCTCCACGCTTCTGGTACGCCTTGGTCCCTCCACATCGCGGATGTGCAGCACCCCCTCACGCATCTCAATGGTTTGAGGGTGTTGCAGCACCTTCGCAAGATAGGGGTTGATAACCCTCTCGAAAAACTTGTCCTTGGGAGCGCTTGGAGATGTCATGGTGCTCTAGATCTGTCAGAAAAACAGCTCGAAACAAAAACAGAGGATTTTTGCGTGATACGGTGGTCAAAACTTTCAGGAGATTATATAATGAATTTTTACCGACCAAAAGCAGTAACGTGCAAGAAAACGGAGTTCGAGAGGCACACGAGGTGCCCACGAGACAGGGGGGTGCGCCCAGTAGGGGTGGGCGCAACCTCCACCCTCGTGGAGGCCTCTGTCTTTCCCGGATTACTTCTTGCTTTCCAAAATTCTTAAATATTCCAAAACGGAGAAAAATTGCCATTAGAACTGTTTTGGAGTCGGTTTACTTACCGTACCACATACCTATTCCTTTTCGGAGTCTGAAACGTTCTAGAAAGTGTCCCTTATGTATTCCTCCGGGGTTACGGTTTCAATAAATTAGTTTCAACATTTATAGGATTACCTGAGATATAATGTTTGATTCTTTGACCGTTCACCACCCTCGGACTTGTGCCTTCGAAGTTGTTGATTTTTATGGCACCGGAATGATAGACCTCCTCAATAACGTAATGACCTTCCCATTTAGAGAGAAGTATTCCTGCAAAAAATCTTAAACGAGAGTTGAATAGCAACACATAATCACCTACGTTAAATTCTCGCTTTTGTATTCTTTTGTCATGCCATCTTTTAACTTTTTCTTTGAACAGCTTGGCATTCTCATAGGCTTGGGTTCTCCATTCATCGAGTGAGCTAATATCAAATAACCTCTTCGCACCAACAAGTTTGAAGTCATAGTTGAGCTCTTTAATAGCCCAATATGCTTTATGTTCAAGTTCGAGAGGTAAGAGACATGCTTTTCCATAAACCATCTTATACGGAGACACACCCATAGGATTTTTATATGCAGTTCTATAGGCCCATAATGCATCATCAAGTTTTTTGGACCAGTTCTTTCTAGATCTATTGACAATCTTTTGCAAAATTAATTTGAGCTCTCTATTACTCAACTCTACTTGACCACTAGACTGTGGGTGATAAGGAGATGCAATTCTATGATTAACATCATACTTAGCAAGCATTTTACGGAAAGCACCATGAATAAAATGTGAACCACCATCAGTCATGAGATATCTAGGGACTCCAAACCTCGGAAAAATAACTTCCTTAAGCATCTTAATAGAAGTGTTATGATCAGCACTACTAGTTGGAATAGCTTCTACCCACTTAGTAACGTAATCAACAGCAACTAAAATATGTGTGTATCCATTAGAGGCAGGAAAAGGTAAGGTCCCATATAATCAAAGCCCCAAACATCAAATGGTTCCATAACAAGAGAATAATTCATAGGCATTTCTTGACGTCTACTAATATTACCAATTCTTGACATTCATCACAAGACAAGACAAACTTGCGAGCATCTTTGAAGAGAGTAGGCCAATAAAAACCGGATTGCAATACCTTATGTGCAGTTCTATCTCCAGCATGGTGTCCTTCATATGGTTCAGAGTGACACTTGCGTAGGATCCGTTCCTGTTCATGCTCAGGTACACAATGTCTAATAACACCATCTACTCCTTCTTTATAAAGGTGTGGGTCATCCCAGAAGTAATGTCTTAAATCATAAAAGAACTTTTTCTTTTGCTGGTATGTGAAAGTAGGTGGTATAAATTTAGCAACAATGTAATTAGCATAATCAGCATACCATGGAGCAGTACGAGAAGAATTAGTGACCGCTAATTGTTCATCAGGAAAGCTATCATCAATAGGTAGTGGGTCATCAAGAACATTCTCTAACCTAGACAAGTTGTCTACAACGGGGTTCTCAGCTCCCTTTCTATCAATAATATGCAAATCAAATTCTTGGAGTAAGAGGACCCATCTAATAAGTCTAGGTTTAGCATATTTCGTTTCCATAAGATATTTAATAGTAGCATGATCAGTGTGAATAGTAACTTTGGAATCAACAATATAAGGTCTGAACTTATCACAAGCAAATATGACTGCTAAGAATTCTTTTTCAGTGGTAGCATAATTTCTCTGGGCAGTATCAAGATTTTTACTAGCATAATGGATAAAATTTAATTTCTTATCAACTCTTTGCCCTAGAACAGCACCTACAGCATAGTCACTAGCATCACACATAATTTCAAAGGGTAAATTCCCATCAGGTGGCTGAACAATAGGTGCAGTGATCAAAGCTTTCTTAAGTGTTTCAAATGCTTCTACACAATCATCATCAAAGACAAAAGGAATATCTTTTTGCAATAAATTAGTCAGAGGCCTAGAGATTTTAGAAAAGTCCTTAATGAACCTCCTATAAAAACCAGCATGACCAAGGAAACTTCTTATACCTTTAATGTCCTTGGGACATGACATCTTTTCAATAGCATCAACTTTAGCTTTATCAACTTCAATACCTTTTTCAGAAATTTTATGCCCCAAGACAATGCATTCATTAACCATAAAGTGGCACTTTTCCCAATTCAAAATGAGACTAGTGTCTTCACATCCCTGCAAAACTCGATCAAGGTTGCTCAGGCAATCATCAAAAGAAGGTCCATAAACGGAGAAGTCATCCATGAATACCTCACAAATCTTTTCACAAAAGTCAGAGAATATAGCCATCATGCATCTTTGAAAGGTACCAGGTGCATTACATAAACCAAAAGGCATACATCTATAAGCAAAGGTACCGAAAGGGCGGATAAAAGTAGTTTTTGATTGATCCTCCGCTCACACAGGTATTTGAGAGAAACCAGAATAACCATCTAGAAAGCAGAAATGTGTATGTTTGGATAGTCTTTCTAGCATTTGATCAATAAAAGGTAAAGGGTAATGATCTTTCTTAGTAGCTTTATTTAATTTACAAAAATCAATTACCATCCTATAACCTGTAATAATTCTTTGAGGAATCAATTCATCTTTATCATTAGGAACGACAGTAAAACCTCCCTTCTTAGGGACACAATGGACAGGACTTACCCAATCACTATCAGCAACGGGATAAATTATACCTGCCTCAAGGAGCCTCAGTATCGCCTTTATTACCACTTCTTTCATCTTCGGATTTAACCGTCGTTGAGGATCTCTAACTGGTTTGGGGCCTTCGTCCAATTTAATTTTGTGTTGGCATAGAGTGGGACTAATGCCCTTAAGATCATCTAGAGTATGTCCAATAGCAGCACGGTGCTTCTTTAGAGTTTTCAATAATCTTTCCTCTTCTTGCTCTGAAAGATTAGCACTAATAATAACAGGATATATCTTCTTTTCATCAAGATAAGCATATTTAAGATTATCAGGTAAAGGTTTGAGCTCAAACATGGGATCACCCTTGGGTGGAGGGGGATCCCCTAGGATTGTAAGTGCATCTAGTGCCCCTTAGTGATTTTGGTGTATTGAAGACTTGTAGGTTAAGGGACTAATGCGTTTGTGAGTGTACATAGGTCTATAAGTCTATGAGGAGTTTGATATTTACAGAGAAAGTCGACCCCTAAAAATGAAGTTCTTCAATTGAAGACTTTGATATTCTGAAGACTTTCTGAAGACTTTGAAAGTGAAGAAATTGGTGTGACCTTGAAGACTTGGTATTCATTTGTGGAACATGAAGCGTGAAGACTTTTGTTTTCGTAGTTTCATTTTCTCTTTCTTGAGTCATAGGAAACACCGTACTGTTAAAGGGGGTCGAGGAAATACTAAGGAAAAATTTCCATGTGATGCTCAACTCAAAATCCTACACCTACCAATCCCTTCGAGTGAAGCCTTTGGAAATCTCATACAGTTCAGTCACTTTCTTCAGTGACAGAGACGAAGTTCTTCTAGTCGCTGATGAATTTGTTCTGACTGAGGAGTTAGGAATTCGCCAGTGCGAATTACCTACACAGTGAGGAACATGATAGCCCTGAGGAATTTGAGAGTCAAATTTCTGACCGTTGTTGTGCTGCGCGCCAGCTGTCCCAAAATATCTTATCCACCTAACGGTCATATCATTGAGGGGCATTTATGTCTTATCATGTCGGGCTGCTCCCTAGGCTATAAATAGCCGCCCCCTACAACCACTAGCTGGTTGGCTGCTCCGAGAGAACTTGACACTTGTCATTTGAGAGCAACCCATCCTCCGAGGACTTTGAGCGAAAATCATCAAGTGAGGAAAACCCAAATCCAAACCCCTACAAACCCAAAGTGATTGAGCATCACCGAAGAAATTGATCCTGCATGGATCCGACGCTTGTTACCTTTGAAGACTGTGCTTCTTCCAGATGGTTAGGCGTCAAGGTCTAGAGCATCCAAGAGGAATTGTGGATCGCCGAGTGACCAAGTCTGTGAAGGTTTGGAAGTCGCCTGAAGACTTACCACTAGTGATTGGACGAGGTCTGCGTGACCTTAGTTCAAGGAGAATACGGTGAGGACTGGGTGTCCAGAGCTACGTGCTCAGCGACTGGGTGTCCGGGACTGTGTGTCCTCGAGTTTAAATACTCAGCCACTCCAACCAGACGTACAACTGAGACAGCAGTTGGAACTGGTCTACCAAATCATTGTCTTCACCAACCTACTGGTTCTATTTCCTCAACCCTTTCATTTCCTCATTACTGTGTTGAGTGTTTGTTCATATCTGTGTTTGAAGATTTTGACTGAAGACTTTCTCAATTTCCTTAGTTCAATTTCTTCAGTCTGTTTGTCTTCATCTTGTGTTATCCTGTGATTACGCTTTCTGTACTCTGTGCTAGTCATCATTTCATCATGATGACCATGCTTGTATTCTGTTATGCTTACTTCTGAGTACTTATTCCGCTGCTAATAGTTCTTCGTAAAAGAATTTCCTCACCGGCAAATTCCTCAGTGAAGAATTCATAAAAATCGCCTATTCACCCCCCCTCTAGTCGACATAACGCACTTTCAATTGGTATCAGAGCAAGGTACTCCCTTGTTCTGTGTGATTTTGGTTTAACCGCCTGGAGTTTTAGTTATGTCGACCGCAAGTATGATCAAGGTCTCGGCTGGGTGTCCTACCTTTGATGGGACGGACTACCCCTACTGGAAAAACAAGATGCGAATGCATCTCGAGGCTATTGACAACGATCTCTGGTATGTTGTGGAAAATGGTGTTCCCTCTGTCTCACCCTCACTGAATGCTACCGATGTGAAGAGATTCAAGCAACTCGATTCTCAAGCGAAGAATATCATATGTGGCCATCTGAGTAAAGGACAGTATGGAAGAGTGAGTGCTTTGGAAACTGCTAAGCTTATCTGGGATAGGCTGTCCAAAGTGAATGAAGGAGTCTCAACTCAGCGTGACTCTCGAGTTGATGTTCTTCGGAATCTCTTCAACCGCTTCAAAAGACTCGACAATGAAAATGTCCAACAAACCTTTGATCGCCTCACTGACATCTCAAATGAGCTTCAAGCCCTCGGTGCCACTGACATCACTAACCATGAGGTGGTGAAGAAACTGTTGAGATCACTTGATTCCTCATTTGATACTCTTGGTCTGATGATACAAGAACGGGCTGACTACAAGTCTCTTAATCCTGCCGATATCCTCGAAAGGCTAAATACTCACGAGTTCTAGCTTGCTGAAAAGAGAGATCTCTATGGTTCGAGCTATGGCAAACCACGTGCCCTGAAGGCCAAGGTTGTGTCTGAGTCTGAATGTGAGGACTCTGGTAGTAGCCTTGGTGATCCTGAAGAATTGAGCCAGGAGCTAGCACTGCTCGTGAAGAAATTCCAGAAGTTCTCAAGACGTGGTCGCTTTGGAAAACCCTCAAGAAGCAGTGATTCCTCATCAAGTGACTATAAGAGAAGGCTATGCCACAAATGCAAGAAACCTGGTCATTATATTCAAGATTGTCCTCAGTGGGAAAAAGAATTGAAGAAGAAGAAATACAAGGATTACAGTTCTGATGATGCGAAGAAGAAGAAGAAATCGTCAAAATCTTCGTCATCAAAATCCTCGAAGTCTTCATCTCACAAGAAGAGCAGATCCAAGAAGGCTCGGGCATTCATTGGCAAGCAAATGGACTCTGAAGCTGAATCTGAGGAAAATGAGGAAAAGGAGGCGTCTGAAGAATCCGAATCTGGTGTGGCGAGTCTGGCCTTCGCTACTGCTTTTGTTAGCAAGTCCATCTTCAACACTGAAGAAACTGACCCCACCGACAAGCCTGATGAAGATAATGATGACTATGCTCCCACCTATTGCTTCATGGCAAAAGGTGCAAAGGTACTCAAATACACCTCCTCTGAATCTAGTGAAAATGAATCTGATGAGAATCTTAAGCCCAGCTACTCTAAACTTGCAAAGATTGCTGTAAAACAACAAAGGGCTTTTGAAAAGGTTCAAAACATGCTAGACAAAAGTGATGATATGTTGGGTGAAGAAATGGATCACACTAAAGCCCTGACTGAAAATCTTCAGAGACTTCAGTCTAGGTTTGATAACCTTCAAAGTCATCATAACACTCTCTTATCTGATCATGAGAAACTTTCTTATGAATTTCTTCAAAGAAAGCAAGATCTTGAGAAGCTAAGAGTGAGTTATGAAGATCTTCAGAAGGAGCGCGATTCATTACTTGCTCAACAAATCAGCACTTCTCAGGAAGAATTTGTTCCTCCATGCTTAAAATGCATTGAACGTGAATCTGCTAATTCTTCACCTGAATGTTCAAATGCTTCAACTGTTACAAATTCTTCACCTGCCTCTGCTATCACTAATTCCTCATCTGAGGACATTGCTAGTATCACTGACGATGTAGGGCTGAAGGAATTGTACATGACAGGCATGTATAAAAGCCTCAAAGGGCATCAGATTCTGTGTGATGTGCTCAAAAAGCAGATCCTCAACAGAAACCCTAGGAAAGAGGGTATTGCCTTTGAGAGGAAACTTAATGCTGATGGAACATATTGGAAGCCTGAGCAGTACCCCAAAACCTCATGGGTTGCTGCAAAGGGACCTCCAGTTGATCCATCCAAGTTATCTGGCTTTTCATGTGAATCTCCTCATTCTTCTGATGAGTCATTTGACTCCAACTATAAACTGTTCAAAAATCAGAATGGTGAAGTATTTGCTAGATATGTTGGGACTAACTGCAGGAACGGTTCCCCTATGAAGAAAATCTGGGTTCCCAAAAGTTATGTTGAAAGTCTTCAGGTGAATGTCCTCATGACACCACCTGTGAAGAATAGGAACCCCAGAACAAATTCTTCATATGGACCTAATTCTTCATATGGATCCAAGTCCTCATATGGACCAAATTCCTCACGTGGATCAAATTCCTCAAATGGATCAAAGTCCTCATATGATTATCATCGTGCTAACAACTCTGTTTCGCAGGGTAGAGCTAAGGGCTACGAATATGCACATTATTCTTCAAATCATTATGTTCATAAGTCCTCGAAGAATTTCTCTGCTTATTCATATGCTTACCCTGACCCCTCTTATGTGAAACGAAATGGTTTGGCTTCTATGCCACCATTCTCGTATGGTGCTCGCAGAGTGATGAACTCTTTGCCACCCCTTCAGATGTGGGTGGTGAAGAAAAAGAACTAATCTCTTCTGCAGGGTCAGGTCTCCAGGCATGCCTTAACGTCTGAAGAATTTGCTGGGGACCTGACAAAAATGCCTGAAAGGACGCAGGCTAACCATGATGAAATGAACTTTCATTTCACACGTCCTCATACTGCTATATCTGTTTACTGCTTGATGAAATTCATCTGATGAACTTAATATCATATTCTTCACTGATGAAGCATATGAGATTGGAAGTTACACCAATTCATCTGCAGGATGATCAACCCAAAACCACTGAATGGGTCCTCGATAGTGGATGTACAAATCACATGACTGGTGACAAGAATCTTTTGATGGATGCTCCCTTATCACCGTCACATCTGAAGCATATCATCTTTGCTGACAAAGGCAAAAGTCAGGTATTGGGTCTTGGTAAGGTTGCGATCTCTAAGGATAAACACATGGACAAAGTCATGCTTGTTGAGTCCTTAGGATACAACCTCATGTCAGTCTCAATGCTTTGTGATCTTGATATGGTTGTTGTCTTTGGCAAGTATCGCTGTGTTGTGATTATGGAAGCTGACAATTCCAAAGTCTTCGAAGGCTTTAGGAGAGGAGATTTGTATATTGTTGATTTCTCTACAGGACCACAACCAGCCGTGTGTCTACTTGCAAAAGCTTCAGAAGGCTGGCTATGGCATCGACGACTTGGTCACGCAGGCATGAGGAATTTGCACACGCTTGCGAAGAAGAAGCATGTCATTGGCATTGAGAATGTCAAATTCCTCAAGGATCACTTATGCGGAGCCTGTGAAGCTGGAAAAATGACCAAGGCCAAGCATCCAGCAAAGACTATCATAACCACTACTCATCCATTCGAATTGCTTCACATGGACCTCTTCGGACCTTATCATTACTCAGCAGTCACTAATGCTGCATCTCTATATGGTTTTGTCATTGTTGATGATTACTCTCGATATACATGGGTACACATTGTTACTTACAAACATGAAGTGCAGGAAGTCTTCAAACGATTTTCCTCGAGGGCTTCAACCAACTTTGGTGTGAAGATCAAGCACATCAGAAGTGACAATGGAACTGAGTTCAAGAATTCCGGTCTTGATGACTATCTTGATGAACTTGGTATTACTCATGAGTTATCTGCTCCTTATACTCCTCAGCAAAATGGCGTCGTGGAGCGCAAGAACAGAACTCTTGTTGAGATGGCTCGCACTATGCTTGATGAATACAAAATGCCTCATTGTTTTTGGATTGATGCAATTGATACTGCGTGCCACATCATCAACAGAGTATATCTTCATAAATTCTTCAAGAAGACGGCCTATGAACTCCTCACTGACAAGAAACCCAATGTGAGTTATTTCAAAGTCTTCGGTGCTAAATGTTGGATTAGATATCCTCACCACAATTCTAAATTTGCACCGAAAGCACATGAAGGTTTTATGCTTGGTTACGAAAAGGACTCGCACACCTATAGAGTCTTCAACATCGCTCTTCACAAGATTGTTGAAACTGTAGATGTGCGGTTCGATGAAACTAATGGCTCGCAAAGAGAGCACCTACCTTCTGTGTTAGATGAACCAGCACCTGAGGATTCTATCAAGTTCAAGGCAACTGAGGATGTCATTCCTACTGAAGAATTTGCTGAAGAATTCATTCCAGTACGCGAAGAACATCGAGCTGACGCACCTGAAAATAATGTTGAAGACAATGGTGCTGAGGAAAATGATCAAATACCTCGATGACAACCAGCTCATCCTCGCGTTGCAAAAGAAGTACAAGTTGACAAGATCATCGATGACATTGAAGCACCAGGTCCTCTCACACGCTCAAAAGCTTCACATTTATCTAACTTTTGTGGGAACTATGCTTTTGTCTCTATCACAGAGCCCACTAAGGTAGATGAAGCATTTTTGGAGCCGGAGTGGATTCAGGCTATGCAAGAAGAATTACATCAGTTCGAGCTCAACAATGTCTGGGAACTGGTCAAACGTCCAGATCCTCGCAAGCATAATATCATTGGCACAAAGTGGATCTACCGCAACAAGCAAGATGAAAATGGCCTTGTGGTAAGGAATAAGGCACGACTGGTAGCTCAAGGTTACACACAGGTTGAAGGAATTGATTTCGATGAAACTTTTGCACCTATTGCTAGACTTGAGGCTATTCGCATATTACTTGCTTATGCTAGTCATCACGATATCATCTTATATCAAATGGATGTGAAAAGTGCATTCCTCAATGGTAAGCTTGAGGAAGAAGTATATGTTGCTCAACCCCCAGGTTTTGAAGATCCAAAGAATCCTGACAAAGTCTTCAGACTTAATAAGGCCCTCTATGGCCTCAAGCAAGCCCCTCGGGCGTGGTATGATACATTGAAGGAATTCTTCATGAAGAATAGCTCACACCCGGTTCACTCGACCCTACTCTCTTTACTAAATCTTATGATGGTGAACTGTTTGTGTGCCAAATATATGTTGATGATATTATCTTTGGCTGTACTGACCAACGTTATAGTGATGAATTTTCCTATATGATGAGTGAAGAATATCAAATGTCTATGATGGGAGAGTTGAAATTCTTCTTAGGTCTTCAAATTCGTCAACAGCGCAATGGCATATTCATATCTCAGGAGAAATACCTCAAAGATGTACTGAGGAAATTCGGCATGCAAGATTGCAAAGGCGTCAAAATTCCTATGCCCACAAAAGGCCATCTATGCACTGATGAAAATGGTATTGACTTCGATCACAAGGTATACCGCTCCATGATTGGTTCTTTATTGTACTTATGTGCATCTAGGCCAGATATAATGCTTATTGTTTGCATGCTGTGTTGAAGGGCGACATCTCCATCGAGCACGTGAAGACTGAAGAACAGCTAGCTGATATCTTCACTAAGCCCTTGGATGAGAAGAGATTTAGCAAGTTGCGGTGTGAGCTAAATATCTTAGAATCTTCGAATGTTCTTTGAAAAGGACACACATCCTAACACTTATGCAAAATTGATGACTTAGATGTGCAACACATGAAGAAACGTTTTTCTTCAATCAATGAAGAATAACACTCTAAGTGTGAAGAAATTAATGAAGAATTTGATTCTCAGAACCCTACGACAATTGTACGCGGTGTCTGAAATCATCATTCTTATACGGTGGGTCACGCCACCACAAAAAGTTGAAAATCTTCAATTTGAGTTATTCCTTGGTTTTGAAATTCTTCAGTTTTTCAAATTCTTCAACTTTGCAAAATCTTCACTGTTTCCTTCATTTTTCTTCATTGGCTATATATATATATATATGAGTTTATGTCCTCTACAGCATTCACTTATAGCTATTTCTTCAAGTTGTTTTTTTTTTGCTAAGTGAATGTGATCGGACCCTTCCCCCTCTATGCTATACTCAACCCAATCTATTCACAAATTCTTCATGTGCGTTCTATTTGAAACTCATTCAAAATCTTCACTGTGTTCTTGTCAGCTGAAGAAATTGCGAACGAAACTTTAAAACAAATCTTATCCAAATTTTTGGTTTTGCCGCTCAAACTGTTCCGCATCCCACGATGCATTATTCTATTCACCCACGATTGTACACGATCTCCACTACACAGTACGTGGGTGACACATGTCGTGAGAAGGAGAATCGTCAGGGGCACGTTCGTCCTAAATCTTCGGGCGAACAGTTTTTCACTGCCTCTATAAATACCCCTGTCTCCTTCCTCACTTCATTTACTCCGCTCGACCTCTCTCTCCCGCTCGAGCTCCTCAAACCCTAGCGCTGCTGCTACTCCATCGTCGCCGGTGAGGAAGAGCTTCGCTGCCTCGACCTCGTCGCCATCGTACTCACGCCGACCGCGGAAATCTTCACTCCGCCGCCGCCGTAGCTGTCTTCCTCCGCCGAGTTAGGGAAAGGAAGATCTAACCTGACGAACTTCCCATCTATTCTTCTTAGTTCATCGTGTTCTTCACTTCGGGTAATTAAAAGTTACTTTTATTACTCGCGTTGATTCTCAAGCTTTCCTGAAAATCTTCAAAGGTGTTTATTCTTCAAATCTTCACACATATAAACATCACTCACATCATATGATCTTGAACTGTTTCTCTAAGCAATCATTTTCTTCGAGATTCCCTAATTGCATGGATCTTTGATCTGTACAACTCTGGAACCTAAGACAAGAACGCTTAGTGAAATTCCTCAAGGTTCATCTGGTCAAATTCCTCAAAACTTGTTCTTTTTGAAAAAGCTTCTCAGAACGCATATGACCTCTCCGAATTCCTCGCACTTGTACTCTGTTCACAGGTACTCATGTCTGCTGCTGAATCACTAGGTTCTCATCAACTTAACTCATTTGCAGCGTTCCTCGAAGAAAAACTGCATACTTCTTCAGAGAACTCAATTGTTCAAATTCCTCAACTGAAGAATATGGCAGACGGTAAGAAGCCGCAGAAAGGAGGAAACAAACCTGAGGTTATGACTGCGTTTGAAATCCCTGAGGAAATTTATGCTGACTATTGCACACCTGTTGAAGCAAAATTTGGCAAAGAAAACAAAAATCAGCGCAAGGTGCGCATTCAAAAGATTGAACGGAGATGGGCAAGGGAATGGAGGGAATACAGATATGTGACTCCAAAGTACATGAAGAAATTCGCCCTCAATCCTCCATGGCCAAGAGCTCCATTGGCACCTGGCCAAGTAGCTGACCCCACAAGCATCAAACATAGTGAGGACTTTCCTGAAGAATGGGCCAAGCGCCAAGCTAAATTGGCAAGACAAGCCAAGGAGGCAGTGAAGAAATTCAATGAGGATTCTGCCACTGCTACTGATACTGAGGCCTCGGTCAAACCGAGCAAATCCATGCCAAAGAAGCCTGCTCGTAAGCCAAGTGCTTCACCAACAGCGCCCTCATGGCCAAGTTCCTCAGCAGCGCCCTCACGGCAAATTCCTCACACTGCTACTACTCCATCAAAGTCCTCAGCTCCTGTGCATCTGGCTACATGTCAAAGGACTACTGGTTTCTCGATTGCCTCTGGTGTTTCAGCAAGTTCCTCACCTGCACCAAAGTCATCATCTGGCCCGACTCTGCTGAAGACCAAAGCAACAGCTGGATGAGGTCCTCGGCCAAGTCCAAAGAAGAAACAGGTCGCATTCCATGTGCCTTCTGATGATGAAGCTTCTGATGATGAACTTGCAGAAATCATCAGAGACAGACAGGTGAAGGCCGCTAGAGCCAAAGGCACATCTGTGCCACTGCTGTTGGATCCGAGGAAAATCCTCGATTATATTGATCTCTGGCACAAGGATCCAAACACCCCAATGCCTGATTTTCATCTGACCCCTGGACAAAGTCATATGTTGACCCATTTCATCACTGAAGAGAAATGGAAGTTTGAAAAGGCAAGAGAGATTAAGAAAGCTCAATACAGAAAGGAGAAGCTCCTGAAGAAAAACGTTGTCAGAATGACACCTGAGGAACTTCTCCAGGCTCAGTCTGAAATTCAAGCCCTCAGCAATGACTTTGATGCCTACTATGCTGATTGGCAAGGAGCCAAAGTCAGATTCGTCAACCTGACGAAGAAATTCACCAATGTTGCTGCCCCAACGCAACATGAAATTCCTCAAGCTGAAGTCTCAGCTCAGCCGACTGAAGAACATGCCAGCACCGCTGATGAAGTTTAGGCTGCTGATGAAAATGCTAGTTCCAGGGCTGATGATCCCATTCCAGTCGCTGAAGAAATTGCCAGGGCATCCACTAGTGGTGCGCCTGAAGAAACTGAAGAAGTCAGGGCAACTGCATCAGTTGCACCTGAAGAAATTCATCCAGATTCCTCAGGTCCTCCTGCGCTAACACCAACTCCAATTCTTCCATCTTCTTCTGATGTGAAGAAGACCAAGGCTGCAGAGCGAGCTGCAGTGAAGAAAAGGAAGACATCAGCTGTGTCAAATTCTTCGGCTGCGAAGAAAATGAAGCCAATGACCAGCTCACTCGAAAATCCAATTGATGTTGTTCCGATTTCCTCCATGCCATCAAAGGACCTTGTTCCTTTTGGAGAAGACTATGAGATCCCAATCGGATCTGATGAAGAACATCATTCTGCTGCTTCGTCAGAGCAGATTGATGAAGGAATTGAAGTGGACACAATCCCTTCAACGCCAGTCATTTCCTCACCTATGCCTTAGTTCACAGCTGAAGAGGCCGGTGTTGAGGAAATTGAAGATGAAGATGTGGATATAGGGTGCACCACACCTGTGATGAATGATGACTTTTGGGAAAGTCAGCATCCCAATACTCCTCTCTTCACCCCGATCCAACAGATTCCTCAGTCCCCTGCACCAACAGTTCAAATGGGCTCTGAAGAAACTCAACCCACTCTCTCTGTGCATGAAGAAATTCCAGCCACTAGTGCTGATGAACCTGCTGCTGCTGATCCTCAGACTGCACCTATTGAGGAACAAGAGATTCCTCAGCCTGAAGAACCTGAGCTCGCGATTCCTGAGGTGGTGATGCAACTCACTGACACCCCTCTGCCAAAGCAAAATAATCCGTTCTCAAGCAAACAGAAGTTTAAGGCTGAAGATTTCTTTGCCGAGCATGTATTCTTCACTGATTATAATCCATATGATTCTGCTCGCATAAGGAAGAGGCGTTTCTGGACTGCCAGCCAAGCCAATTTCTATTCCTTAGTGCTCTTCAACAAAGACAAAGTCTTCAATCATGCACATATTCCTCATGTGGACATGGAGTCTCTGCCCGGCTTTGAGCCAGTCCTCAGTGTTCTTCACGATGCAGGACTTCTGAATTTCTGCATTGATATCTGTGACTGGAATGAAGAACTCATTCTTCAATTCTATGCAACTCTGCACATCACCGGAGACGCTGAAGACGTGAACTCCTGGGTATTAGACTGGATGTCTGAAAATACTCACTACAAGGCACCAGCAACTGAAATGCTTCGTGCTCTACCACTCAGTCCTCCACTTGATGATGCTCGTTGTATCTACAACGAACCAGAACTTTCAAATCACTATATGCAAGTGCTGATGAAGCCTTTGAAGCCAAGGCAGGCCCCATGAACCAAATTCCTCGTCAAGGAATTACTGTATGTACCTCGGACTATCTATCGAATTCTGACGAAGATAATGAGTCCCATCAAAGGCCACGACTCAAATGATGAAGAAGTCGTTGGCATCATGAAGAATATGCTTTTCAACATCATTCATGGCGTTCCAGTCAACTTCCATGATTTCTTCATGAGGACTCTGGCCAATATTGCTATGTTACCATTCGAGCTGAAGCCCTATGCTCCTTGGATTATGAGATTCATCAGGGCAAGATCTTCACTGAATTACAAAGCTGACACTCTGAACCACGGTAGCTACTTGCCTCCCATTGAAGTCCTCAAACGGACAGTTTCATCAGCTGATGATAAAGGCAAGGCCGCTGCTGTGATCGATGAAGGCATTCGTCCATTGGATGGTCAATTTAGCAAGGCTGCATCTTACTCTACCAATGACGATTCTACCACACATGACTCTGCCGCAAATACCTCAGCCAAGCAAAATCCTCAAGCCACAGCACCCAGGGTGATGACTGACCGTGAGTTACGCCTCAGTCTTCATCAGAAGGTTGATCGCAATCATAAATGGGTCAAGCGTCAGTTTGGTTCAATTCTTCACAACATGACCTCAACACACAATGCAGTGAAGAAAAACCAATACTACCTCCATGAAACCTTCAACCGCACCTGGGCTGTTCTCTCTCATGTCTACAGCGCTGCAGATCTGAAGAATATGGGTCTCAAGGAAGAATTTGACTGGTCTGCACCTCCACCGAAGAAATTCAAGAAGGTCAAAGTTCCTTCCTTGGTGGCCAGCTCTTATTCTTCATCATGTGACACTGATGAGTATGAAGATTTGGACGACACTGCGGCAGGCCCTGCTATAACAAACAACCCCGACAACGCTGGCGCTCCTCCATCGACTTGAAATTCTTCAGGGGCGTTAGTCCTCAGTTTCAATCCTTTTGGGTCATTTGATGACAAAGGGGGAGAAATCTGATTTAGTCTTCAAGTGGGTCTATATTAAGGGCATTTTTTAAGTTAGAACTCTCGTTCTTTTGAAACTTTTATTTGGATCGAGTTGTAATCTTAAACCCGATGGTGCGCTAATACTTTTGTTGCATTATGCTTTGCATGCTTATTCCTCGTTAATGACATTGCATGCATGCTGAATCTCATCAGACACCATATTTCATCATGCATTTCAAATTCTTCATATTATATATCAAATGCATGCATGAATTACAAGATATAGGGGGAGATCTCCATGATTCAACTCTTCAAATGTGCATTGCCTCAAAAGCAAATTCCTCACTATGCACATCTTCAGGGGGAGTTCTACTATATCTTGTAATCAAATTCCTCAATATCAGTGTATACACTCATATGTTTATCCCCGTTGAAAACTTAACCTATGTTGTCATCAATCACCAAAAAGGGGGAAATTGTAAGTGCATCTAGTGCCCCTTAGTGATTTTGGTGTATTGAAGACTTATAGGTTAAGGGACTAATGCGTTTGTGAGTGTACACAGGTCTATAAGTCTATGAGGAGTTTGATATTTACAGAGAAAGTCGACCCCTAAAAATGAAGTTCTTCAACTAAAGACTTTGATATTCTGAAGACTTTCTGAAGACTTTGAAAGTGAAGAAATTGGTGTGACCTTGAAGACTTGGTATTCATTTGTGGAACATGAAGCGTGAAGACTTTTGTTTTCGTAGTTTCATTTTCTCTTTCTTGAGTCATAGGAAACACCGTACTGTTAAAGGGGGTCGAGGAAATACTAAGGAAAAATTTCCATGTGATGCTCAACTCAAAATCCTACACCTACCAATCCCTTCGAGTGAAGCCTTTGGAAATCTCATATAGTTCAGTCACTTTCTTCAGTGACAGAGACAAAGTTCTTCTGGTCGCTGATGAATTTGTTCTGACTAAGGAGTTAGGAATTCGCCAGTGCGAATTACCTACACAGTGAGGAACATGATAGCCCTGAGGAATTTGAGAGTCAAATTTCCGACCGTTGCTGTGCTGCACGCCAGCTGTCCCAAAATATCTTATCCACCTAACGGTCATATCATTGAGGGGCATTTATGTCTTATCATGTCGGGCTGCTCCCTAGGCTATAAATAGCCGCCCCCTACAACCACTAGCTGGTTGGCTGCTCCGAGAGAACTTGACACTTGTCATTTGAGAGCAACCCATCCTCCAAGGACTTTGAGCGAAAATCATCAAGTGAGGAAAACCCAAATCCAAACCCCTACAAACCCAAAGTGATTGAGCATCACTGAAGAAATTGATCCTGCGTGGATCCAACGCTTGTTACCTTTGAAGACTGTGCTTCTTCCAGACGGTTAGGCGTCAAGGTCTAGAGCATCCAAGAGGAACTGTGGATCGCCGAGTGACCAAGTTTGTGAAGGTTTGGAAGTCGCCTGAAGACTTACCATGAGTGATTGGACGAGGTCTGCGTGACCTTAGTTCAAGGAGAATACGGTGAGGACTGGGTGTCCTGAGCTGCGTGCTCAGCGACTGGGTGTCCGGGACTATGTGTCCTCGAGTTTAAATACTCAGCCGCTCCAACCAGACGTACAACTGAGACAGCAGTTGGAACTGGTCTACCAAATCATTGTCTTCACCAACCTACTGGTTCTATTTCCTCAACCCTTTCATTTCCTCATTACTGTGTTGAGTGTTTGTTCATATCTGTGTTTGAAGATTTTGACTGAAGACTTTCTCAATTTCCTCAGTTCAATTTCTTCAGTCTGTTTGTCTTCATCTTGTGTTATCTTGTGATTACGCTTTCTGTACTCTGTGCTAGTCTTCATTTCATCATGATGACCATGCTTGTATTCTGTTATGCTTACTTCTGAGTACTTATTCCGCTGCTAATAGTTCTTCGTAAAAGAATTTCCTCACCGGCAAATTCCTCAGTGAAGAATTCATAAAAATCGCCTATTCACCCCCCCTCTAGTCGACATAACGCACTTTCAAGGATTTCAACAGGCAAGTTGTGTTTCAAAATAGGACCCTGTTTAAGGAATATTTCATCTATCTCCCTTCTTTTTTCATAAACATATCATTTTCATGGTCTAGAAAATATTGTTCTAAGGGATCAGTAGGAGGCACGGCAATAGAAGCAAGACCAATAATTTCATCCTTACTAGGAAATTCTTTGTCATGGGGTTGTCTACGGAACTTAGCAAAATTAAACTCATGTTTCATATCCCCCAATCCAATTGTAACAACGTCCTTTTCACAATCAATCTTAGCATTAACGGTATTCAAGAAGGGTCTACCAAATATAATGGGACAAAAGTCATCTTGTGGGGAACCAAGAACAAGAAAATTAGCAGGATATTTAACTTTCCCACACAATACTTCAACATCTCTAACAATCCCAAATGGCGTATTAGTATCTCTATTAGCAAGCTTAATTGTAACATCAATATCTTCTAACTCAGCGGGTGAAATATCATGCATAATTTCATTATATAAGGAAATAGGTATTGCACTAGCACTAGCACCCATATCACATAAGCCATGATAACAGTGATCTACTGATCTCCTATTTTAATAGAAATAACAGGCATGCCCACAACAGGTCTGTGTATCTTAGCATCGGGTCTAGCAATATTAGAAGTTTCACCACAGAAGTAAATAACATTCCCATCTATATTATCATGCAAGATGTCTTTAACCATAGCAATACTAGGTTCAACTTTAATTTGCTCAGGAGGTGTATATGTTCTAGTATTACTCTTACGAACCACAGTTGAAACTTTAGCATGATCCTTTATCCTAACAAGAAAAGGTGGTTTCTCAACATAAGTAGTAGGAACAATAGGATCATTACAAGTTTAGCAAGGTCTTTTCTTCAACTGTAATAGGTGCAACAACTTTTACTTCAATGGGAGGATTATATTTAAACCACTTTTCCTTAGGGAGATCAACATGAGCAGCAAAATATTCACAAAAAGAAGCTACTATCTCAAAGTCAAGTCCATATTTAGCGCTAAATCCACGAAAAGCATCGGTATCCATAAAAGATTTAACACAATCAAACTTAGGTGTCATACCTGACTCCTTACCATCGTCGGAACCCCAACCTTCAGAGTTGAATTTAATTCTTTCCAGTAAATCACATTTGAATTCAGTAGTCTTCAGCATATAAGAACCAGCACAGGAAGTATCGAGCATGGTGCGATCATTGAGAGAAAGCCGAGCATAAAAATTTTGAACAATCATTTCTCTTGAGAGCTCCTGAATATAACATTGACTTAAGCCTCCCCCAAGATTGAGCGATACTTTGTCCTTCGCGAGGCCAAGAATTATATATGTAATTACAATCAAGATGAACAAGATGCATAGGATAGAACTTCTGGTGAAATTCCAACTTCAATCGTTTATAGTTCCAAGATCCCGTATCATCACATAGCCTATACCATGTCAATGCATCTCCCTTCAAAGATAAAGGGAAGACCTTCCTCTTAACAGCATCATCGGGAATACCTGCAAGCTTAAATAATCCACAAACTTCATCCACAAAGATAAGGTGTAAATCGAGATGCAATGTTCCATCTCCTGCAAACTAAACATTTTCAGTAGGTTCAGTAGGTTGAGGAGCAATTCTTTGCTCTACTGGTCGGGGCGAAGATGCCCCGAACAAGCCCCTCAAAGGATTAGTTTCCATAGTAACAAGTGACAGAAAATTTCAGCACACTATATAAATGTTTCCTTACCAAGTTCCACTCACCAAAGGCGCTTCACTCCCCGGCAACGGCGCCAGAAAAGAGTCTTGATGACCCACAAGTATAGGGGATCTATCGTAGTCCTTTCGATAAGTAAGAGTGTCAAACCCAACGAGGAGCAGAAGGAAATTACAAGCAGTTTTCAGTAAGGTATTCTCTGCAAGCACTGAAATTGTAGGTACCAGATAGTTTTGTGATAAGATAATTTGTAACGGGTAACAAGCAATGAAAGTAAGTAAGGTGCAGCAAGGTGGCCCAATCCTTTTTGTAGCAAAGGACAAGCCTGGACAATTTCTTATAATGAGAAAAGCGCTCACGCGGACACATGGGAATTATCATCAAGCTAGTTTTCATCACGCTTATATGATTCGCGTTCGGTACTTTGATAATTTGATATGTGGGTGGACCGGTGCTTGGGTACTGCCCTTCCTTGGACAAGCATCCCACTTATGATTAACCCCTATTGCAAGCATCCGCAACTACAAAAGAAGTATTAAGATAAACCTAACCATACCATGAAACTAGTGGATCCAAATCAGCCCCTTGCGAAGCAACACATAACCTAGGGTTTAAGCTTCTGTCACTCTAGCAACCCATCATCTACTTATTACTTCCCAATGCCTTCCTCTAGGCCCAAATAATGGTGAAGTGTCATGTAGTCGACGTTCACATAACACCACTAGAGGAGAGACAACATACACCTCATCAAAATATCGAACGAACACCAAATTCACATGACTACTAATAGCAAGACTTCACCCATGTCCACAGGAACAAACGTAACTACTCACAAAGCATATTCATGTTCATGATCAGAGGAGTATTAATATGCATTAAGGATCTGAACATATGATCTTCCACCAAGTAAACCAATTAGCATCAACTACCAGGAGTAATTAACACTACTAGCAACCCACAAGTACCAATTTGTGGTATTGATACAAGATTGGATACAAGAGATGAACTAGGGTTTTGAGAGGAGATGGTGATGGTGAAGATGTTGATGGAGATTGACCCCCTCCCGATGAGATGATTGTTGGTGATGACGATGGTGATGATTTCCCCCTCTTGAAGGGAAGTTTCCCCGGCAGAACAGCTCCGCCGGAGCCCTAGATTGGTTCCGCCAAGGTTCCGCCTCGTGGCGGCGGAGTTTCGTCCCGTAAGCTTGCTTATGATTTTTTTTCAGGGTAAGAGACTTCATATAGCAGAAGATGGGCACCGGAGGGCCAACAGGGGGCCCATGAGACAGGGGGCGCGCCTAGTAAGGGGGGCGCCCCCCACCCTCGTGGCCAGGGTGTGGGCCCCCTCTGGTACTTTCTTTGCTCAATAATTCTTATTAATTCCAAAAATGACTTTTGTGGAGTTTCAGGACTTTTGGAGATGTGTAGAATAGGTTTCCAATATTTGCTCCTTTTCCAGCCAGATCCCAGCTGCCGGCATTCTCCCTCTTCATGATAAACCTTGTAAAATAAGAGAGAATAGCCATAAGTATTGTGATATGACGTGTAATAACATCCCATAATGCAATAAATATTGATATAAAAGCATGATGCAAAATGGACGTATCAAGAGCTCAAAAGAGAAAGAGCCAAACAAGCTTTTAAACAAAACGGAAAGATAAGTAAAGAGCTTATAGGCAAGAGCCATAGCATCATACTACATTAAGATTGTCATACTCGATCATCTTGGATCATATCACCAGAATACCATACATATAGCATACTTGGGAAGAAGTCATTGCATTTTTTCTTAGTAGGCTGTGCACAAGTTTCGTATCCGCCTATTGTGCAATCGTGCTAGCGTCTCTCTAGAGTTGTGCAACAAGAGCATTTTTTGTGGATTCCACATTTTGAGCTCATTTTTGGTTTGCACAACCCCACTTATCTATTTGCGTGTGTGTTTTCATGTACCTCTACTTGCTTGGTCTACTTGTTGCATTTGCAAATTTGCGAATCTTTTTCAACATCTTTGAGTCTCACTAACAATTGCATCAAATTTTGTGCCACCATCCTAACCGAGCTCCACCATAAGCTTTTACTTGTGTAGGTGTGAGAATCGATACGAACTGGTACCAATTGTGATATTTCCTTGTTCCACATTTGAGTGATCATTGATCCATCTTCAACATCGGTCAAGGTACATTTGGTATAAGTTCTTCTCTTTCTCCCACTCACATATTTGCTTGGAATGATGGATAGGCCAAGTTCTTCAACCAACCCACTCTTCATCGAGCAAGACGACGACATGTAATCCTATGTCACCAAGAGCCACCTCTTCGGTGCACAAAGAGCTTTGCATCAAGAGCAACAAGCAATGAGCGACAGCATCAACAATCTCACCACCGACTTGCGACTCTCTGAGCAACGAACAAGAGACTACTTTGACAACAAGCTCGACACACACAAACAAGAGAATGATGCAAGAATAGACGAGATTCGTGCCTTGTTGGTAAATCGCTCTTCTACCACTCCGTCCTACTCAAGACGGAGCCGCTCGATTTGACACTCCGACGACACCCTCTCCGATTCAGTACACCAACATCAAACACTCTACATCGAGCCGCACGCCAAGACCGTCAAGCAACTTTCAATCCTCTACATGTCAATCATCCACAAGAGAAATTCGACGAACAAGCACATCATCATCGCCAAAACCAAGATACTCTTACACAAGCACAAGAAAGGCAACATCAACGTCACCAAGAGGAAGAGCGAGCGCGCCAACACCAAGACAAACAAGATGCCGAGGCTAAACGTCTTGAACAACAACAACGTGAAGCACAAGCACTTGAGGCGCAATGTGCCCTTCGAGAGTCAAGTCGAGTCGTCGCCAATCGCAACTGAGAAACATGCAATCAAGAGGAAGCACTTCGCGAAGAAATCCAAGAGCGAAACTACCAAGCAAGAGTGCATCGTCAAGTTCCTCAAGCTCCTCCACAAGCTCGACAAGCTCCTCCACGATCTCGACAAGCTCCTCCATAACCTCAAGTTCTCCAAGAGCATGATGACTATGGAAATCCTCCACGCCAAGAGCAATATGAGGTTGACAATCATCCACGTCAAGGGCGTCATCATCATCCCCGACCCCAACACAATCAAGACAACGCTATGGCAAGCTCAAGCTCACCATGCCCAAGTTCAATGGAAGCAGTGATCCCGAAGAGTACCTTTCATGGGCATTGAAGGTCAACAAGATCTTTTGCTTGCACAACTACGAGGAAGAGAAGAAGATCGCCATGGCATCCCTTCAGTTCCAAGACTATGTTCTCATATGGTGGAAACAAGTCCTTGAGCACCGAGAAGCAAGAGGTGAACCGCCAATCACCACATGGGATCAAATGAAGGAAGTCATGTGAGCACGCTTTGTGCCAACATACTACAACCGCGACCTCTTCAAGAAACTCCAACTCCTCAAGCAAGGAACAAAGAGCGTTGGAGAATACTACAAGGAAATGGATATTGCCATGATAAGAGACAATGTCACGGAAGATGATGAGCAAACTATGGCCCGTTTCTTGAATGGCCTCAATCATACCATCAAGAATATTGCCGACTTCCAACCATACTCCAACCTCATTGAGCTAGTGCATCAAGCTACCAAAGCAGAACATCAAGTGCAAGATGACTTCAAGTACGCCAAGTACTCTTCCAAGAGCTACGGTTTCTCCAACAACCAAGCTTCAACGACTCCAACACCTTCTACCTCAACCAAGCCATCTACAAGCAACAGCAACAAGTCGAGTTACAAGAAAACTTCGACAACCTCAAGTCGTCATCCTACTACAAGTAACTTCAAGCCGAGAGCTTCATCATCTACTCCAACCGACGAGACCGTCAAGACAAGTTCCGTCAAGTATTTCACATGCGGCGGTCGAGGCCACAAGTACTTTGAGTGTACCAACAAGCGCACCATGATCCTCAACGACAACGGAACCTATGATTCCATGAGTGAAGAGGAAATGGAAGCCCTTGAGCAAGTGGCCATGCACCATGCGTGAACGAAGATGAAGATGGTCAAGTCTTTTGTGATGAGGATTCGAGCCCCGCTCTCATTGTCTCCGAAGTCTTGACTCTTCAACATCAATAAGACAAAGACCAAAGATGCCACATCTTCCACACCAAGGCCGACATCAATGGAAGGTCCGTCAAGGTCATCATCGATGGAGGTAGTGGCCATAACTTGACAAGTGAAGAACTATGCTCCAAGCTCCAATTGGTCAAGATGAAGCACCCGCACCCCTACAAGGTTCAATGGCTAAGCGATTCCGGCCCAATCCAAGTTGAGCATATGGTACAAGTTTCCTTCAAGATAGGAGCATATGAAGACACTTTGGAGTGTGATGTCGTCCCAATGTCCATTTGCCACCTCCTTCTTGGTCGACCATGGCAATTTGACCAAGGCGTCATCCACAAAGGGTGTACCTGTCGGATTTCGGGTTCCGGCAGACCCTTGAGATTCGAACACTGGGGTGCGCATGAAGATCTTTACCCTACCAGTTCACGTCTCTAAGTCTCGCAAAGGATCTAGGCTAGAAAGAAGAACAGACAAGGGACACGAGATTTATACTGGTTCAGGCCACCATTGTGGTGTAATACCCTACTCCAGTGTGTGGTGTGGTGGATTGCCTCAAGGGCTGATGATGAACAATACAAAGGGAGAACAACCTCGCGAGGGATGTTCTTGAGCTGGTGCGATGAACTG
Organism: Triticum dicoccoides; assembly: GCF_002162155.2. Lineage (NCBI taxonomy): Eukaryota > Viridiplantae > Streptophyta > Magnoliopsida > Poales > Poaceae > Triticum > Triticum dicoccoides. The sequence continues at coordinate 266,738,222 of NC_041381.1, read as the reverse complement.
CTAGGATGAGTTCAGTCGCTTCTCTCTTTCTCTCTCTCTGATCGATCCGTTCTCTAGATGCCTCTACTCTGATCGATCCGTTCTCTAGATGCCTCTACTATGATCGATCCGTTCTCTAGATGCCCCCACTCTGTGGGTGGCTAGTCCTATTTATAGAGGGAGGCCCTGGGCCTCTTCCCAAATAATGAGCGGGAAGGGCGCCAACAATTGGCCATTTTGAAGGGGAACATCTAGTACACTTATCCTGACTAAAGTTGGTCTTCGGCTGCCAAAGGCTCTGACGATGACGCCATCCTGGGCTCCACGATGACCTCCATCCTGCCATTATGCTGGTCTTGGTCTTGTTGCACCGAAACGGTAACCATTGCCTGATGCCCTGGCCTGTGCTTGCCCCCTTTGCACCGAAAGGGAAACAAGGACACTGCGCAGGCCGGCGCCCGCCTAGTCTCGATCGTCATGGCTTGCGTCACGGGCACCTCGCGAGGTGCCCTTGCCTTGATCTCTCCGCCTCGTCGCGAGCCTGCCTGATGAGGTTGCTCCTGAGGAAGCTTCCTGCCGTCCGCCCCGCGAGGCTTGGCCCCTCGAGAGGGTCTTGAGCTTGAGCTGATGAAGCTGGGCCGCACTGGGCCCCCACTTGAGCCACGCCGCAGGCGCAGGCAGGCAAGTCTGGGGACCCCCGTTCCTAGAACCGACAGTAGCCCCCGGGCCCAAGGCGCGCCCGGACTTGGCTTAGTAGAGAAGCGAAGGGGCAAGTGCGAAGCGCCGCGGGCCCCAACAGCCTGTGGCCTTGGGTGCCATGTGGTGATTGATTGGACGTGGGCGTCTCCGCTTCCCCTCGACGCCTCGGCAACCGTATGACTTGACAAGTCCCTGCATGCAAAAATGGGTCATGATTACCTGCGATCGTGGAGGCCGATGGTTGGCCTCCTCCGGCTATAAGTACGGTACGGCGTGAGCCATTCCAGTTCATCTCTCCCTGCTACTCCTTTCTTCTTCTTCCCTGCCCTTGCTTCACATCACGCCGATGGCACCAATCCGCCGGTTTTCTGCAGAAGAGAAGGGGAAGGCCCCCCGAGAGGGTCCCGACCCGCTTCCACCAAAGAAGCGGCTAGTCCTTTGCCGCCGAGATGAGGGTGCTCGGCAGGAGGCATCGAGAGGAGGCATCGAGGCCCTGGTACTAGCGGCCGCCACCTGGGTTCCCGCTGCCCTTGTACGCCCGCATCGAGGGCCCTGGAGAAGAAGGTGTCGAGCCACACCGACGGTGCCGCCGTCGACGCCGGTGGGTCACGGCGATGCGCGTCGTTCCTCCTGGAGTCCATGCCGAGGGGTCCTCTCGCGAGCTTGTGCTCCACGCCGCCATGCCTCCTCGATCTTGGATTCGCCTTCCTCCCTCCTTCGCCTTCGAGATCCCGACGAGGGGGCCTTTCGAGCTCTGGCTTCAGCACGCTGACTGCAGTACCCCTGCAACCGGAGCGGAGGTCGAGGTTGTCGCTCCAGGCAAGGTCTACATGACCCGTGGCTGGGGCGAGATCGCCTGGGTCTGCCAGACAGGGGGCGCCCTCGTAATCCACCTTGAATACGATGGCGCCTCCTTGATGTTCTTCAAGGTTTTCGATGCGGAAGAACGCCGCTAGAATGCTGCCCCGAGAAAGGCGGCCGGGGCATCATCGTGGCGAGGACCAGGCCTGCCAACCGCTTCCCCAGCAGCTCCTCAGGCAGCAGCGGAGGTGCCGGAGGGTCCAGCGACTCCGCCAAGCTTCACGCAACTCCGGAGACGAGCGACGACAGTTATGAGCCCCCAAGCTCGCGTCGCTCCCGGAGCAGGGCAGCCGCATCAGGCCGCCGACGCCACTGATCTCGATGGGGTTGGTGCCGGTGCGTGATGGCCCACTGTTGATGATGGCGTCTCCTGCGGAGGCGCGCGTAGTTAGCGTTCCTTAGGATTAGCACCTTTTGTTCCCTGCGAGGAATTGAAGTGACACCCCATGGGGGTATGTAAGGCGCCTGCCATGTCTTTTGTGAATATTATATCCTTATTATGAATCGATGCGAGATGCTTGTCCTGTCCCAGCTCGGCTCCCCCTTTCTTTCCTCACGAGGGCTTGGTGCTCTACGCTGACAGGTCCCGGTCCCCAGGCAGGCTTCAGCCGTCGCTGGTATGCCAGGTCGTGATGTCGTGGTCAAGGATAGGAGGTGAGCGGCCCAAGGTCCAGTAAGAGCCCCTGAGTCGTGATGCTCAGGAGGTCCCCTTTAGCGCTCAAGCAGCCTCCGCTGGGCGAGAAAGGTAGGCAACGTTGCCGTGATAGAGCTGCACTAGGCGAGGGTTTAGCGTTGAGTCGAATCAGTTTTCGTGTGACTTATCTCGTAGGTTTGGAGTAGTTTGCGGCGAGGTGTCGGGCCTGCATGGCGGCAACTGAGGTGTTGCTGGGTTAGGTCCTCGTGAGCTTCTTCCCTCTCCCCCGCACTTTCCTTAATGCTCTACGTCCTCAGGCCACGGCCCTCGAGCGAGCTCAGCCACCGCTGGTATGATAGGTCGCGATGCCGTGGGTCAAGGCCAGGGGGTGAGGGCTGGAGAGCCAGTAAGAGCCCACGAGTCGCGATGCTCAGGCGCCCCCCTTTTAAAGCGTGAGCGGGTCGTGCCGGAGAGAAGGAGAGAAGGCTCGCGACGCCACCAGCGTTACTCCTAGAGTGGGTCCTACATTTCAATCACGAGGGGAAACGAGGTTTGTCGTCACGGTTGCCAGCCAACCATTGGTCGCTCTGAGGGAGTGATTGGGGCACTGAGGGCCTGGTGAGGTGGCGCCTTGCGGGGCTGCCGCGTCCGGAGCTCAGCCACTCAGATTTATCGGCGTTGTAGGGACGGACCATGCACAAGTGTCGTGCCAGAGCGAGCGGCTCCAAAGGTAGGTGTCAATCGATCACGCGATTAGGTCAAGCATGTTAAGCACGAAGGAGCAAATCCATTTAGATAGATGCGGAAAAAGTAAATGCCACTGGGTCTGGCCCGAGCAGCTTGAGGATAATGCAGCCCGACGGGCGCCCCCAACAAGGTAGGTAAAGAGCATAAGCAAAACAAATACATGCCACAGGGACGGACCCACGCGACCTGGGAATGATGCAGCCGTGCGGGCGCTCCCAGCTGAAAATGGAACTTTGAAAGATGTCACCTGATACCGTTGGGGATGAAGTGATGCTGAAGTAGCAGACGACGCGCGGTGAGGAAGCCGACCCTCATGAGCTCCCGGGACCTGGAGCCTCGGGAGGCTCCGGGGGCACGGATGGATCTTCGAGGGCCATCTCCATCTCCACCAGGACCGCGTGATGCCTGACCTCCTGAGCCTCCAGAATGCTTCTCAGCAGGCGCTGATGGACGGCGGCCGCATTCGGTAGGCCGAAGGGCATGCGAACATAGCTGTGAGGTGGACCCTCACAACGCCCCACGCATGAAGGCCAGAGGCGCTCCTGATACGCGGCTCGGTTGAGCCCTGGTACATCAATGCAGACGCGCAGCCCACCATCCTTGCCTGGATGTGGGGCCACGGCGGGCAAGCGGCAGCTGCCGCGCATGACTCTTGACTCCTGTAGCTCCTGAATGTTCCTCGTGATGAACTCCTGAGGGTTTGGCCCTCCTTGCCTCATACCTTCCTGAGGGAAGCGTGCCTTGAAGCACGCCTCCAAGTGGTGCCCGAGCGCCTCCCTTGTGACCTTGGCAAAGTCGGTGGCTCTCCAAGAAAGAGCCCCCGAGCCCTGCCTGAGGAGGGCGCTGGGCGCGCCTTCCTATGCGACAGAGGGTGGCGCCCCTTGGACGGGCGCGGATCCTGATGCAACGCCTCTGGAGGTGCCTGCCTCCTGAGGGTTTGGGCCAGGCGAAGCCTTCTTCTTCTTAGGGACCGCCTTGGGAAGCCTCCCGCTCCTGTGATCTGGGTCTTCGATTGCCGCGGCTTGGAAGGCACGCTCAAGAGAACACACTGCATCCCTTTCCTTACAAGGCACTATGATGATTCCACTACTTCCTGGCATCTTGAGGACATTGTAGCCATGGTGAGTCACTGCCATGAACTTGGCCAGAGCTGGGTACCCGAGGATGGCATTGTATGGCAGGCGAATGTGGGCGACGTCAAAGTCAATGAGCTCGGTGCGGTAGTTGTTGCGCTGCCCAAAGGTGACAGGAAGGCGAACTTGCCCTATCGGAACAGTGGAACCATCAGTGACTCCTGAGAAAGGCTTGGTCGGCTGAAGCTGATCATATGGCACTTGGAGATTGTTGAATGTCTCGACGGACAGGACATTGAGTCCTGCTCCGCCATCGATGAGGGTCCTGGTGACTTGCACATTGCTGATGACTGGGGAACAAAGCATCGGGAGGACTCCGGCCGTTGCTGCGCACTTGAGCTGATCCGCTGAGCTGGACGTGATGGCGCACGCATACCACCTGAGAGGGCGCGTGGCCTCAAGCTTGGGGAGGATTGCATTCACCTCACGAGCAAACTGCTTGAAGATGCGTTGAGAGGCTGGGGCCTGAGCGCCGCCCAGGATGCAAGCGATTGCACGCGGCTCCTGGAAGCCCCCAGCCCCCTCGTCCTGATGATGGTCTTCATTCCTCCTCGGCGGTGGTGGAAGAGGAGGGAGTCCTGTGTTGCCTTGAGGACAATCCTCACGAGGCGGATCCCTCCAACCTCCCTCGCGAAGCTGGTCCTGCCAGCGGTCCTCGCGAGGTCGGTCACGCCACCCTTGGCGAGGGCCACGGTCTTCCCATCATCCTCCACCTCTTCCTCCTCCTCGACCATAGCCCCGATCGTTGCGCTCGGGGCGTCGGCCGATACGCCCATCTCGCATGGCCCTGAGCTCTTGACATTCGTTGGTGTTGTGGGTGCGGAGGTCATGGTACACGCAGTACCAACTGCCCTTGGATGACTCAGGCTGATCCCCGCCTTGCTTGGTGTCTGGATCTGCTGCGAGCACCGCAGCCCCCTTGCGCTTCGTGTCCTTGACCTTGGGCTTCTTCTCTTCTGGATCGGCAGCCAGAAGCTCGAGGAGGGAGAGGCGCCATTCCTAAGCCCTGGCGCACTTGGTCGCCAAGTTGAACAGCTCCAGTGATGTGCACAGGTCTTCATGGATTGCTAGCTCCTCTTTCATCTTGATGTTACGCACGCCATCGGAGAAGGCTGAGATTATGGCCTCCTCAGTCACCCTGGGGATTTTGAGGCGGGCGTTGTTGAAGTGCTGGATGTACTTCTGCAGGGTCTCTCCTGGCTGTTGCTTGATGCGGCGCGGGTCACTCATGGCTGGGGGTCGGTCGCGAGTGCCTTGGAAGTTGGCGATGAAGTGGGTGCGCATCTCGTCCCAGGAGGAGATCGTGCCAGGAGCCAGGTTCGAGAGCCAGGTGCGGGCATCGTCCTTGAGCGCCATGGGAAACCAATTCACCATGACCTTTTCGTCCCCGTTGGCAGCCTCGATGCCCAACTCGTAGAGCTGGAGGAACTCCGCAGGGTCGGCAATACCATCGTAGTGAGGAGGCAGGTCTAGCTTGAACTTGCCGGGCCATGCGACGCTTGGATGAAGATCATACGTCTCCTAACCCTTCTTCTTCCTCGTCTCTGATTCTTCCCATACAGAACACCGCACGGGCCGCCGGCCGAACCACAGGCCCCCACCGCCTGTGTTCCTCCGCCACCCCCACCCCCCACCCCTG
>NC_041381.1:266726428-266732207 GCF_002162155.2 Triticum dicoccoides | reverse complement strand
GTCCCCGCCCGAGCCCCTTGGTTCGCACCGGCGAACTCCGGCGAGCTCTGAAAAATCGACTGACCCAATTTGAAATTTAGTCTACTGTGATTTAACTAGTGTGGAATATAAAAGGGGAAAATCATAAGCATTGGGAGTATAGTGTTGAGCGTGCCATGGCGGATCTGAAGGTGCAAACCGGACAAAGGCAACTTCGCAACCAATGTTTGCTTTCAACTAGCAAGTAAGTGATGGACAAGAAATCAGAGTAAAGCAGTGGCAATCTATTTTCTTGCTGCGATAAATAGGTTGAGCAAATACGAAAGAGTATTGCCTCTGGTGCGGCACCGTGTATGCATCTGCTGAGAATTTGACGGTGTTGCGGTAGCGATGGCTGTTGGCGGCGTGAAAGCAGATCTAGAAGGATAGACGGTGGCGACGGGGCACGGTGGACGAGATGGTCGTAGGAGCGGCGCCGGCAAGGTGGATGATGGCGGGGATGAAGCGAGAGGACGGGATGCAAGGATCCCGGTCCGAAGTCGTGGATGAGAAAGGTCGATCTCTTGTAATGGACGGCGGTGTCGGGGTATCAACTCCGGCATGGTGGAGGAGGACGGCGGTGGATGGGGTGGTGGACGGAGGAGGCTGGGGTGGAGAGGGTGTTTTGGCGCCCATGGAGTACGAATGGGGAAAGGGAGGTAGAGAGGAATGGGGAACCATGTCTTCAGGGCGCGCTTGTCTCACATGCGAGGAAATTTACAAACTTAGCCCCTGTTTCAAATTTCCAACATCACAGCAATATTAGTCGGTTGGGGATAGGACGGTAATCTCGCATACACCAAATATTTACCGATGAGAGTTTGTTTTTGGCGCCCACCGTGTATGAATCGGGGAGGGAGTCGATTCGGCCGAGGACACACTGTGTTTTGGCGCCCACCGTGTATGAATCCTGGTGAGAGGCGGTTATGTCACATTTGAGTGAAATTACAAGCCTACCCCTATCAAAACCTATAGAAATCGAGCAGATAGGCTTTGCGTGGCAGGGATAGACAGTAGTAATTTCCATCTCGCATATTTTGGTTTCAGGCGGTTACTGCGACTTTCCGTGCTTCGTTCAAATTTTGCAGAGTGCATGTTTACCGTGCCAACTCAATTCGAATCCCGTTTGTATTCTATTTTTTTGGGCGGGGTCCATTTTTGATTGGAATAAAATTCTATATACAACATTTTTTATATATACTTTCAAAAGCACAACACCCTTTATACATAAATATGGTTTACAAATGGCATGATCTCAGATTCATAAGGTTGTATCCATCAATTTGGATTTTCAAATATTTGAAACCACTTTATGTTGAAATCCAATGTATGCATTCCTCGCTAACTGTCTCCAATTAATGTGTGTTTCATGCGGGTTTTTTTTACTTCTCAAACATGTATAATGTATTTCACACACGCAACATATAGTGTAATCTCGTTTAGACATTAATTGCATATAAACCATGCATTGTTTCTAATTAAAGAATCTATTGATCACCAGTATTGATAAACTATATAACATTACACGTGTCCCCAAATTCAAATGAATATGCATGTTTGATACACCAATTTGCGTTATGATATTATCGATGTCGTGATCTCCAGTTTAAATATTTGAATCCCCTTTAATCCAGATATTCGTCTCATATAGATATCACTCATGCCTATATAGGACTATCTCTCTAGACCTATACGCGTTCATCGTCTCTCGGGTATCTCTGGTGCTACATGTATGTCGACAATGATCTTTTATCTTCGTAACACACTAACGGTACTCTCTCCCTCGACCTTCATCACTCTATCTCTCTCTAATTATATCTCGCTCCCTGCTATGTGTCTCTAACTATGATTCTCCATGTAGAATCACTTTCTCTCACACAAACAGAAAACTCTCATTTCTCTCTACTATTCCCGTGTGTGCCACTTGCACACCCCTCATACAGAGATGTCTTTCGCTCCTTAGGTATGAGAACCTACGACTCTTCCTCTTAAATATCTCTTTCTCACACACAAACACAAACTCTATCTCCCACGGTCTCATATTTCTCCCTAGAGATATCTTGCGTTCTCTTGTATGTCGCTCACACACACTCTCTCTCTCCCTAGAGATATCTTGCGTTCCCTCATATGTCTCTCTAGCTATCACTCTCGTTGTGAAATATCTTTCTCTCTCACAGACACAAAACTCCGTCTCTCAGGATCTCATTTCTCTCTGATATTTGTTCGTATGTGACTCACATGCACCCTCTCTCTATCTCTCTCAGACCCACACACATAACTCAGCCTTCTGATCCACTCGACTCCTATCTCTAACGCACACTAGCTAGCATCTTTATCTTTCTATTTATCTGTTTCTCCATCAACCATCTTTCTCGCCCTCACTCTTGCTTCCTATCACGCACACTACATATGTTTCTCTCTACTTGCAGTCAAGTGCCCTCTTTTTATCTTTCTCTCACACACACATAACTTCACCCTCTGAACCACCCGACGGTCATCTTCAACACTCAAACTAGCGGATGTCCCTCTAGCTAGCATCTCCATCTCTGTATCTATCTGTAGTTTCTCCGTCAACATTTCTTTCTCGCACGCAGTCTTGCTTCCTATCACCCCCACTATACACACACACACACACACACACACACACACACACACACACACACACACACACATATATATATATATATATATACACGGTCTATTATGCTAATATTAGCAGAATAACTATTCTGCACACCATTTCCGCGCTGCACGCTAAACGCAAGTGCACGTCATTCTTTGAACCAAGTGTGCGGCAGCACTCACACGAGTGAACTTCTCGTCGGAAAAAACTGCACGCGTTATTTTTTTGGTATTGTTTTCGCTCTAATTTTTTAACCGTTTATCAGAATGAGACGTGTAATATACCGTTGAAAAGCTATGGATTAGGCACAACTTCGACATGTTGAACACTTTTTGAGATTCCACACGGTTTAAGAGCAGTTTTGAAAATGCTGCGGCCCATGATGAGTGGCAGCGAGCATTTTTCGCGATTTCTTCTAAACCGCTCTTTGGAATGAAGCAAACGATACGCCATTGGATAGATATCATCGAGGCGCATCTTTTTCATATATAAATTTTTTTCTAATTCCTTACGGTTTAAGAGCAGTTTCAAATTTATTAAATCGCGGAATTCTGTTTTTCTTTTTTTTCAAATTTTCGGTACTGTTTTCGCTCCAGTTTTTGAACAGTTTGTCGAAACAAGGCGTGTGATATGCCATTGGAAAGCTATGAACGAGGAGCAACTTTCATATGTTGAAATATTTTTGAAATTCCTTACGGTTTTAAGTTAATTTTGAAAATCGCGCGGCGGATGACGAGTGGCAGCGGCCGTTTTTGGCGAATTTTTTGCAAACCGCTGGTCGGAATGATTCAAAAGGTATGCCGCTGGAAAGATATCAATGAGGCGCAACTTTTTCATGTAGAACACTCTCTCTAATTATTTACGGTTTAAGAGGAATTTCGAATTTATCGAAATGCGGACACTCTATTTTTCGCGACACCCAAATCGACGTGCGTACGTCATCCGACTGAAAACCGCACTACATCGAATGAAAAACTGTAGTTCATCAGATCGACGAGTGCACTGCATGATACCTTTTTTGGAACGTATTTTTTCCCAAACAAGGTGAAGTGCACTTCATGCCGAGTGTTGGTGAGCCGCAATACTACGAAAATTGAACCTCGAGACTACCGTAAACGGGCCGCGACACTACCGAAAGTGAACCGCTTGAGATTTTTCCAAACTCAATATTTTTTACGTGCGTAGATCGGGCGAGTGGACCGCAGGGACTGAGCAAGTGAACCACATGTAATGAGAAGTGAGCTGCCTTTCGAAGTGTTTTTGTTTCCGAAAACCACGAAGGAGTTTTATGGCGAACTTCGTGAGAGAACAAAGTGAGCTTCAAAACATACATATTCATTCATTATTTTTTACATAACCAAACTCACATTGTAGTGAACCGCATCCACTATTCCCTTTGCTCTAGTGTAATCTTTTTTTCACACATAATGACCAACAACGGTTTTACTAGCGAACTCCATTCTATGAAAAACAAAGTGTGAACCGCGCGGGGCACCCAGCCGAACTACACTAGACCATCTCCAGTGGCAAACCAAGTTCTTTTTTGTTTTTGCAAATCCTGGATGCAATCCCAGCGTCGCCGAAGTGTACTGGACCCTTTATGTAGTGGACTGCAACACAAGAATTGCAAACAATATTAAAATAGAACAGTTGTATAGCCAACAGACTCGTACATGAATTACGCCGATCACAAAGTTAACTGCAAAGATACTCTTCAAAAGCAAAACTAAAATTTAAAATTAGGTACAGCGAGCACACATCTTGCTCTAACCGATCTGCACATCTCGCTCCTCACAAACGCCAAGTTGCACATCCTTTTTTGCTGCATAGAAGAACACAGTGAACTAAAATGAGCTGCAACCTGAGCCGCAACGAGCTGCGCGATGAGAAAAAATGAGTTGCACCCCACGCTCCACGACGTCTTCATCCTGGGGACTTCACGGTCGATGTGCGTAGGTGCAGCCAGCGGGCTACACTAGCGCGAGTGGCGTACTGCATGCCGCCGTGGGGGGGACTGCGTGTGCACCGCTGACGAGTGGATCAGATGCGCGACGGGCTCGGGGTGGTGCTGCGATTTTCGGGAAGAACCCGTGGTGCGGTGGAAGAAGGTAGGTAGGGGAGGGAAGGACCTACGACGGGGAAGAGCTGGGTCGCCGTCGCGGAAGAAGGTGGGTAGGGGAGGGCTTGAGATGGGGAAGAAGAAGGACACCGGGAGGGGGAGTGGGGGGTGGAAGAGCATGGATCCGGGGAGCAAGGCTCGTCGGGATCCGAGGGGTGCTAGGGACCATTGCACACCGGGGTGTGGGAGCTTCCTGGGTTGGCCTTTTGCGTCGGGGATCATCGGGTCGACGAGATCCATTGGAGGGTGGGGTCGGGCGGCGCAGGGAAGCCAGATCCGGGCGACAGTGGGTGGCTGGGGCATGGCTGGTGTTGGAAGGAGGGTGAGGGCGTCATGGGGGAGGGAGGTTGAGGGGTGCAGGCTAGCCAGGCTTAGGCGACGGGCGCTGGGATTGGTGCTTCGGTGACCATGGGAGAGGTGGCGAGCGAGGCCGAGGCGTGGGCGCACGTGTCTCTGCGGGAGGGAGCTAGGAACAAGGAAGGGGGAGAGGAGTGGGCGGCGCCGGCACTGATCCCCGTCGTGGGCTCTCCCGGGGGGTGGGAGCAGGGCAGGGGAAGAAGGTGGAGGTCGATTTGGGGTCATGGGTGGATGTGCGAGAGGTGGGTGGTGGGCTGTTTTGTTCCGTCGGGGGTGGAGTGGGTAGGGTGTTAGCAGAATAAGAAAAGTGTTATCAGAATAAGGTCTTAGGGGGTGTTATCATAATAGACCCACCCTATATATATATATATATATATATATATATATGTGTGTGTGTGTGTGTGTGTGTGTGTGTGTGTGTGTGTGTGTGTGTGTCTCCATACATATGCATTTATAGATTGATCTCTTTTGCACAATCGTTGTGCCTCACTCTCTCTGCTCGCCATAGATGCATGCTCCAGCCCATGCCACTCTCTCATAAATACAAAAACACATGCTCAATTATCGGGCCTTCTTCCCTGCATTCTCACATGCATGCATATTGTCATACCGATCCGTCTCTCCCATGTCGTTGATCTTATGACTTATGTCTTCTTTCTTTT
>NC_041381.1:266640534-266725424 GCF_002162155.2 Triticum dicoccoides | reverse complement strand
CACTAAGACTCCATCTCTCTCTCTCTCTCTCACACACACACACACACACACACAAAACACGCACTAAGACTCCATCTCACACACACATGCTCTAGGCGGAGCATTTGTTCCTACCACCCTTCATCCAACCTTACCCGTATGATAAACAATCACCTTACTTTACTTGTATAACATGGACAAATTCCACTTTACTTTAGTATTTAGCAAACTTATCATCTGTACCCTTATAAAAAACCGAGTTGGCGATGATGGTGTGCCTGCCATCTTGTAATATAGACCGTATCTATATCTGACCGATAGAAAGCAAACTATGATAATTTTACAAAAGATACCCGCACCTCTCTCCACATCCTTATCTCCCACAACCTCATTGCTGAGCAATTAAAAAAGGAAGTCTATGGAACAATCTAGCATGATGGTCGTTGCCCCCTGCCGACACCATCCATCCCCATGCCTCTGCTCATTCCGACCACCAGTCACCACCACACTCCACTCCTCCTCACCTTATCTCTCATCTTTCATTTTTTTGATGACATTCTCGAGATACCAGTTTTCCGATAAAATTCTCGAGATATCATTAGTTTTTACACACGGGATTACTCCTGCATGGGTCAATCACAATAGGTGTTTTGTAAAAAAATGCATATTGATATTTCGTGCAATGCACGAGCATCTTGCTTGTAATTATATAACGCAAATCACGAGCAGGAAGTGACATTTTTTTACACAACCACGTTAACATGGCCACATAAATCACTAGCTAAAGTAAATACCATTATACTTATATCCCGATGCAAAAGGTTGAGTACATGTCCGAAGAGTAGAGTCGCACACACGCACTCTGTCTCTCAGAATCACACACACACACACCAGTTACGTGACGCCCACTTAAGCAGACACGTATGTTACAATTTGTGCACCCGCAGGTACATGTGATGTTGCGCATTTATTTAAGCCGGATGGCGAACCCAAACAGTAGCTGCATCATTCCCCTCCCGCCGCCTCTTCTCTGGTCGCCGTCGCCCGGTAACCATGGCCCGACCGAAGGTAACTGGTAACAAAATACGCCATACTCCCGCCGGAGCGACGCTTTAATCTAGAAATTTTAGTGGTCATGCATGCACCTTTTTGTGCTAGCACTCCTATATAAGGGTTGATCGGTCGCTTCCCACGGACGTGCGCGGACGGTGGAAGAGGAAGGAGAAGGGAAGCGGGCTGTGGAGTAACGTTTTTACCGCAATTTCTTAGGAAACTGAGTGCAATAATTGAGTAGTTTTGCAAACTACCAGTACTACACCTGAAACGGTTCAAAACCAATACTCCCTTGCCAGCGCGTGCTTCCCGCGTGAAACGGTCAGCGTCGCTCAGGAGCGTCAGTGCCGCATTAATGCCTGGCCAGAGGGGATGCGACCTTTCACTCGCGCCAGCTTTGAAGCAGTGCGACAGCCGAGAGAGAGCCGCTTCTCGGTGCACGCGACTGCTCCGCGTCGAGGCTGGCCATAGGCCCTATTTGGATCCATGGGTTAGAGTTAGTTTGAGCTAGTTGGGGCTCAAATAGCCCTAAAGTATCCAAGCATCAGGGTTAAATTAGAGCAAGTTGCACCGAACCCACCAAAAAACACTATCCCACCCAAGAGGTGCTAACTGGAGATAGTTCTCATTGGGCCCACTGAAAAATCACTTTTCTCTCTCCATCAAGTGCATTTATTGTCAATCTAACCCTGTCACCCAAACACATATTTGGCTACAGTTAGTTCAGGGTTAGTCATGAGTTAGTCTAACCTCTAGCTAAGTTAGAGTATCCAAACAGGAGCAGTATAGGACATGCAAGTTGCTCAAAGCATATAGTCAAATTCGTACGTGAAAGGATTTTTTTTCTTTTTGAAAACGGAATGTCAAAGGATCTTCGAATGATATAATTTTCAAATTATATTAAATCTTATCAATAGTCAAAGGCATCCTCGAAGAATGCATTAGGCCCTACATAAAACCAAGTGTCTAAACGAGTTCAAAACGAGAAACTGAACCCATTCACGGCACGGCACGCCTGTCTCGTTTGGTTCGTCGGTCAAAGCGCTTCCTCTTCTTGGCATAACAATAGAGTACAATACAATTTTTTAGAGTGCTCTTGTCATGTCGCTAACATGTGATGAGTTAACCGACCTCAATAGACATAAAAAACGCCAGCCTGCCGCACTTTGAGAGAGACGAGGAGCGAGAAGCAATACGGGCTGCTGGATTACTAGACATAGGTGTCGCACGAAAGCCAAGAAATATGGTGATAGCGTGGGTTAGCCATGTACTAGTATGATGTAACTACACTGGACTGCCGTGTTTCATACTCCTCCAGTCCACTATGGAGATGATTGGTTGATTTTATATCGCTGAATAATATAAAATATTATGAGTGCAGACGCTCCACCACGAGGTTCCTTGCTCCTTCTCAGTCATCAGGAATCTATGTTCTTCCACTCTATTTTTTTACGTGAGCTTTGTTCATCCTTTTGCCAACACGCGAGACATCTAGCATCAAGGTGCACGTGTCATGCAAGGATCATTCCATCTATATGAAGAACACGTGGGACTGGAACTACAATACGGACATGTACCCAGGAGTGGACGTACGAACCTGAGTAATGTAGCGCAGTAAGTGAAGTAGAAAGGCACAAATGGTATGAACATGCGTGGCATATAGGTTGTGTTTGGTTGCGTTCTCGTCTCAGCATAGTTGTTCCCTCTTCATGCATGTTCAACTCAACACCCCTCTTCATGCATGCTCTCTTCATGCATGCTTCTAGTGTATTTGTGCTAAACTAGTGCGGACTCATGCACCCTCCATACACTCTACCAAACACCCAAAAGTGGGTCGAGAAGGGAACTCTTGGGCGGCATTTATCTCTTACTACGTACCACTAAATGTTGTACGTGCAATGCACGATGATGTTATGGAGTACGTGCCTAAGTACTCTACTACTACTATATTAATTGGAGGCATATTAGCTTTTATATTTGTTTACGTGTATGCCCCGAGCCCGAGACCTTCCAAGTAGATGTGTCTTTCTGTCCGGGTCGCACTTTGTATCGTTCATACCACTAGTACTACTACGTGTGGTCTCCAACCCAGAAGTGGAAGAAGTGGAGACGCTCTACCACACTGTTTTTTTGCGTAGGGCTCTACCACGCTGTTCATGTCCCACTCCTTTCGGTGACGTGTGGGACATCCAGCACGTGTCGCATTTGGCACTCTTCGTCGTAAGAGTTGAAATGCTAGCATTCATCGGAAATAAAAAATAAATATAAATCAGCAATGATACTATACCACGCGGTTTCCTTGCTCCTCGATATCGGAAAGAATACTTCCGTTCGCCAACATGTGGGACGTCGACCATCCTGGTCCACTTGCCATGCATGCAGAACTCCAAGGGAGAGTCACCCCAGTCGTCACGCCGTAGTAATAATGACTAATGAGCCGTCAAATCACAGGCCCAACCTTTCCCACTTTGAGGTTGCTCGGACGAAACCATCATGACTTCGTTGAATTCCGCTTCTTGAAGAAAACGAATGTACCAGCAGTACTGCTAGCTACAGTAGTTACTCCAACAAAGGACTCCTTTCATTCATAGGATAGGAATTTTATAGGAATATGAAAATCATAGGAAGTGAGATGACATGCATCTCAATTCCTATAGAGAAAGAGATGCCATTTGATGCATAGGATAGGAATTTTTCCATTGAGTCTAGGCTAATGTACTGGTAATTTGCTCTAAAAACTACAGTAGTAACTAGTAGTACTGGTACATGCTCGTACTCAGACACAGACACACACACTAACTACGTAGTACTACTACTTCTCACATGCTGGCCAGACGTCGTTGTTCTCCTTCCCGGCTTTGTCGGTGACACCCCACCGTGCTTGGATCTCTGCTGACCTCTCCGCAGCAGCGCGTGTGTCCTCTTATTTCTTGGGCGGCGGGCCTCTCTTTTCTTGAGTGCTTTCTGACTTTTCCATGTGTGTGGCTTTGGCCGCCTCTTGCTCTACCGCCCATTCGGCCTTGGCAGCTTCAAATTCCTCCCACATAGGTGTGAGGTTGCGAGCGGAGATGATATCGGCACGGAGGGATGCCATTGCTTCCCTACCATTTTGTGTGCGGTCGTGGGCGGCGAGGAACTCGGTGCAGCGGGATGCCATCGCTTCCTTACCGGTTAGTGTGCGGCACGGTGGCATGAACGACGCTTGGTGAGAGCTCTGGGGTGGAGTGGCCGGACAACTGTATAGTGCATTGGTTTGTCAAGAGCTCAAGGACAGAAGACGAAGGAAATTTGGATTCCCCTTCAATCCTGGTCATTTATTACCGAGTAAAATGCATTGGCGGTCATCAAACTTGCCTTGATAGCTCACTTTGATCATTGTATACGAGATATGATGATTATACGGTCACTGGCTCAGCATATAGCTCCGTATTTGTCTGGTTGACCAGTCAAACAGTCTGCATGCGCCTCATCAGCTTGTGTTCTTTATATATCTACGCGGGCCTACCTGTGAGTGGAGAAAGAACTAAAAACCAAAATTATGCGTATGTGGGGAATCAAACCACAGACTCATTGCTGCAACGCACACTCGTCAGCCAAATGAAAATGAAATACTTTGCGTCAGACACTCACGCTCACGCTGTCAAAGCATGCTAATGCATGCACGTCGCCCTCTCAATCAAAGTCCTGCTCATGGCGCAACGCAAATGGCAAGCCCATCACGTGCGCGCCCCGGCGGCGCCTGACATTACTGTTTGGACGTTTGATGGAGTCCTATGCGAACGCCGAGCATGTATTCACCTGGCTCAACACCAACGGTCATACTCGGGAGCGCCTTGCTCATGTATATCGTCCATCACAATGACAATATATAAAACAGCCTAGCTAGAGAGGGTACTATGGTACGGAGTATGTACTATCATGAGCAATCGATCTTAGTGCCACTGCACATGAGTGTGTGTCTGATCAATTCGTCCATTATTCGTAAGTTATGCATGGTTTTGTGGTGTCTAATGGTGGTCGTCGAAAGCTAGCTGGCGACAAGAGAGGTTGCATGGATGCCTGGTTGTCAATACGCGCCGCATATTCTTCAAAGGCTTGTCATCCATGAGTTCACACTTTACCACCACACTAGCGTCTGACCGCCCTTGCCTACCGAAACCCCTTCCATCACTAGCGCACGCTTCCCGCCTGAAACAGTGACCGTCTCTCCAGAACGTCAACACTGCATTCACCAGCCTTAACTGCGGGTGCAGTTGGTGTGTCACTAACATGCGGGCCAGATGCCCGTTAGGCCCACATGTCAGTAACCCAACGCACCTGCGGTTAAGTCACTGAAGCAGCGTCCACATTCACGCCCGACGAACCTACTCTGGTGCTAGCCGTCCATCCGTCTGCCGCGGCTCATTGCCATTCGCCCGCTATATTAACTTGAGCCCCAGCTCCCAGCCATAGCCAAAGACCCACACTCATACTCCTCCGGTCCCTTCCTCTGTCGGCACTGATACGTCTCCGTCGTATCTATAATTTTTTATTGTTCCATGCCAATATTATACAACTTTCATATACTTTTGGCAACTTTTTATACTATTTTTGGGACTAACATGTTGATCCAGTGCCTAGTGCCAGTTCTTGCTTGTTGCATGTTTTTTGTTTCACAGAAATCCATGTCAAACGGAGTCCAAACGGGACAAAAACCGACGGAGATTTTTTATGGAATAAATGTGAATTTTGGGAAGTGGAATCAACATGAGACGATGCTCGAGGGACCCACGAGGCAGGGGGCGCACCCCTGACCCTCGTGGACACCCCGTAAGGCGGCTGTTGCCCTTTCCTTCGCCGCAAGAAAGCTAATATCCAGAAACAAATCGTGTTGAAAGTTCCAATCCAATCGGAGTTACGGATCTCCGGGAATATACGGTGAAAAGGCAGAATCAGGAAGCAGAAATAGGGAGAGACAGAGAGATAGATCCAATCTCGGAGGGACTCTCACCCCTCCCACGCCATGGAGACCATGGACCAGAGGGGAAACCCTTCTCCCTTCTAGGGAGAAGGTCAAGGAAGAAGAAGAAGAAGGGGGGATCTCTCCCCCTCGCTTCCGATGGCGCCGGAGTGCCACCGGCGCCATCATCATCACCGCAATCTACATCAACACCTCCGTCATCTTCACCAACATCTTCATCACCTTCCCCCATCTATCTACAGCAGTCCACTCTCCCGCAACCCGCTATACCCTCTACTTGAACATGGTGCTTTATGCTTCAAATTATTATCCAATGATGTGTTGCCATCCTATGATGTCTGAGTAGATTTTTGTTGTCCTATCAGTAATTGGTGAATTGCTATGATTGGTTTAATTTGCTTGTGGTTATGTTGCTATCCTTTGGTGCCCATCATATGAGCGCGCGCGTGGATCACACCATAGGGTTAGTTGTATGTTGATAGGACTATGTATTGGAGGGCAAGAGTGACAGAAGCTTCAACCTAGCATAGAAATTGATGCATACGGGATTGAAGGGGGACCAATATATCTTAATGCTATGGTTGGGTTTTACCTTAATGAACGTTAGTAGTTGCGGATGCTTGCTAATAGTTCCAATCATAAGTGCATAGAATTCCAAGTCAGGGATGACATGCTAGCAATGGCCTCTCCCACATAAAACTTGCTATCGGTTTAGTAAAGTAGTCGATTGCTTAGGGACAATTTTGCAACTCCTACCACCATTTTTCCATACTCGCTATACTAACCTTATTGCTTCTTTACCTAAACAGCCCCTAGTTTTTATTTACGAGCTCTTTATATTCTTGCAAATCTATCCAACAACACCTACAAAGTCCTTCTAGCTTCATACTTGTTTTAGGTGAAGCGAATGGCATGCGTAGAGTTGTATCAGTGGTCGATAGAACTTGAGGGAATATTTGTTCTACCTTTAGCTCCTCGTTGGGTTCGACACTCTTACTTATCAAAAGAGGCTACAATTGATCCCCCATACTTGTGGGTTATCAAGACCTTTTTCCGGCGCCGTTGCCGGGGAGCAATAGCGTGGGGTGAATATTCTAGTGTGTGCTTGTTTGCTTTATCACTAAGTAGTTTTTATTTTGTGCTCTTGTTTTCTATCTTTAGTTATGGGTAGGAAACGCAAAATACCAAAAAAATTAGTTGTACCCTACTACACCAATGGTTGAAGAACCACTCAAAATCTATCACACTCCTAAAGCTCTTTACTTGGATCATCTTTGATCCCTATGTGCTCGTGCTAAAACCCCAATGATGTCTACTACGCAACCTTCTTCTTGTAGACGTTGTTGGAACTCCAAGTGCAGAGGTTTGTAGGACAGTAGCAAATTTCCCTCAAGTGGATGACCTAAGGTTTATCAATCTATGGGAGGCGTAGGATGAAGATGGTCTCTGTCAAACAACCCTACAACCAAATAACAAAGGGTCTCTTGTGCCCCTAACACACCCAATACAATGGTAAATTGTATAGGTGCACTAGTTCGGCGAAGAGATGGTGATACAAGTGCAATATGGATGGTACATATGAGTATTTGTAATCTGAAAATATAAAAAGAGCAAGGTAACAAGTGGTAAAAGTGAGCGTAAACGGTATTGCAATGCTAAGAAACAAGGCCTAAGGGTCATACTTTCAGTAGTGCAAGTTCTCTCAACAATAATAACATAACTGGATCATATAACTATCCCTCAACATGCAACAAAGAGTCACTCCAAAGTCACTAATAGCAGAGAACAAACGAAGAGATTATTGTAGGGTACGAAACCACCTCAAAGTTATCCTTTCTGATCGATCTATTCAAGAGTCCGTAGTAAAATAACACAAAGCTATCCTTTCTGTTTGATCTATCATAGAGTCCATACTAGAATAACACCTTAAGACACAAATCAACCAAAACCCTAATGTCAGCTAGATACTCCAATGTCACCTCAAGTATCCGTGGGTATGATTATATGATATGCATCATGCAATCTCAGATTCATCTATTCAACCAACACAAAGTACTTCAAAGAGTGCCCCAAAGTTTCTACCAAAGAGTCAAGACAAAAACGTGTGCCAACCCCTATGCATAAGTTCACAAGGTCAGTGAACCCGCAAGTTGATCACCAAAACGTACATCAAGTAGATCACGTGAATATCCCATTGTCACCACAAATAAGCACATGCAAGACATACATCAAGTGTTCTCAAATCCTTAAAGACTCAATCCGATAAGATAACTTCAAAGGGAAAACTCAATCCATTACAAGAGGTAGAGGGGGAGAAACATCATAAGATCCAACTATAATAGCAAAGCTTGCGGTACATCAAGATCGTGCCAAATCAAGAACACGAGAGAGAGAGAGAGAGAGAGAGAGAGATCAAACACATAGCTACTGGTACGTACCCTCAACCCCGAGGGTGAACTACTCTCTCTTCGTCATGGAGAGCACCGGGATGATGAAGATGGCCACCGGTGAGGGATCCCCCCTCCGGCAGGGTGCCGGAACAGGGTCCCGATTGGTTTTTGGTGGCTACAAAGGCTTGCAGCGGCGGAACTCCTGATCTATCTTGCTCCCCGATGTTTTTAGGGTATATGGATATATATAGGCGAAAGAAGTCGGTCAGGGGAGCCACGAGGGGCCCACGAGGGTGGGGGCGCGCCCTCCTGCCTCGTGGCCGCCTCGGCTGCTTCTTGACGTCCACTCCAAGTCTCCTGGATTGCGTTTGTTCCAAAAAGATCGCTCCTGAAGGTTTCATTTCGTTTGGACTCCGTTTGATATTCCTTTTCTTCGAAACACTAAAATAGGCAAAAAAAAACAGCAATTCGGGTTGGGCCTCCGGTTAGTAGGTTAGTCCCAAAAATGATATAAAAGTGTAAAGTAAAGCCCATAAACATCCAAAACGGGTAATATAATAGCATGCAACAATCAAAAATTATAGATACGTTGGGGACGTATCAAGCAACCCCAAGCTTAATTCCTGCTCGTCCTCGAGTAGGTAAATGATAAAAACAGAATTTTTGATGTGGAATGCTACCTAGCATAATTCTCAATGTAATTTTCTCTATTGTGGCATGAATGTTCAGATCCAAATGATTCAAGATAAAAGTTCATATTGACATAAGAAATAGTAATACTTCAAGCATACTATCAAGGCAATCATGTCTTCTCAAAATAACATGGCTAAAGAAAGTTCATCCCTACAAAATCATATAGTTAGGCTATGCTTCATTTTCATCACACAAAATATTCCCATCAAGCACAACCCCAGTTTCATCCAAGCAATTGGTTCATACTTTTTAATGCGGTTCAGCTTTTTTCAACTCTCGCGCAGTACATGAGCGCGAGCCATGGATATAGCACTATGGGTGGAATAGAATATGATGATGGATGTTGTGTGGAGAAGACAAAAAGGAGAAAGTCTCACATTGACGAGGCTAATCAACGGGCTATGGAGATGCCCATCAATTGATGTCAACATGAGGAGTAGGGATTGCCATGCAACAGATGCACTAGAGCTATAAATGTATGAAAGCTCAACAAAAGAAACTAAGTGGGTGTGCATCCAACTTGCTTGCTCACAAAGACCTAGGGCATTTTGAGGAAGCCCATAGTTGGAATATACAAGCCAAGTTCTATAATGAAAAATTCTCCCTAGTATATGAAAGTGACAACATATGAGACTCTCTATATGAAGAACATGGTGCTACTTTGAAGCACAAGTATGGAAAAAGATAGTAACATTGTCCCCTTTTTGGGGCCTTTCTTTTTTTTATTTGGCCTTTCTCTTTCTTTTATTGGCCTTTCTTTTCTTTTTTTATTTGGCCTTTTTTAAGGGACAATGCTCTAATAATGATGATCATCACACTTTTATTTATTTACAACTCATGAATTACAACTCGATACTAGAATAAGATATGACTATATGAATGCCTCCGGCGGTGTACTGGGATGGGCAATGAATCAAGAGTGACAAGTATGAGAATTATGCATGGTGGCTTTGCCACAAATACGATGTCAACTACATGATCATGCAAGGCAATATGATAATGATGATGTGTGTGTCATGATAAACGGAACGGTGGAAAGTTGCATGGCAACATATCTCGGAATGGCTATGGAAATGCCATAATAGGTAGGTATGGTGGCTGTTTTGAGGAATATATAAGGAGGTTTATGTGTGATAGAGCGTATCGTATCACGGGGTTTGGATGAACCGGCGAAGTTTGCACCAACTCTCAAGGTGAGAAAGGCCAATGCACGGTACGGAAGAGGCTAGCAATGATGGAAAGGTAAGAGTGTGTATAATCCATGGACTCACATTAGTCATAAAGAATTCATATACTTATTGCAAAAGTTTTATTAGCCCTCGAAGCAAAGTACTACTATGCATGCTCCTAGGGGGAGGTTGGTAGGAGTTAACCATCGTGCGCCCCCGACCTCCACACATAAGGAAGGCAATCAAAAGAGCACCCCATGCAACAAATTTGCTACACAACTTTTACCATACGTGCATGCTACGGGACTTGCCAACTTCAACACAAGTATTCTTTAAATTCACAATTACACAACTAGCATGACTCTAACATACCACCTTTATATCTCAAAACAATTATCAAGCATCAAGTTGATCATAGCATCCAATTGACTTTCTATGATAGTTTTTATTATTCCCAACTTGGATGCCCACCATTCTAGGACCAATTTTATAACCATAGAAAATACCATGCTGTTCAAAAATACTCTCAAAATAATATAAGTGAATCATGAGAGATCAACAATTTCTTCAAAATAAAACCACCGCCATGCTCTAAAAGATATAAGTGAAGCACTGGAGCAAAAATTATCTAGCTCAAAAGATATAAGTGAAGCACATAGAGTATTCTAATAAATTCCAAATCATGTGTGTCTCTCCCAAAAGTTGTGTAAAGCAAGTATGATTGTGGTAGACTAAAAGGCAAAGACTCATATCATACATGATGCTCCAAGAAAAACACATATCATGTGGCGAATAAAAATATAGCTCCAAGTAAAGTTACCGATAGACGAAGACGAAAGAGGGGATGCCTTCCGGGGCATCCCCAAGCTTAGGCTTTTGGTTGTCCTGAATTATCTTGGGGTGCCATGGGAATCCCCAAGCTTAGGCTCTTGCCACTCCTTATTCCATAGTCCATCAAATCTTTACCCAAAACTTGAAAACTTCACAACACAAAACTCAACAGGAAATCTCATAAGCTCCGTTAGTGCAAGAAAGAAAAACCACCACTTAAGGTACTGTAATGAACTCATTATTTATTTATATTGGTGTTAAACCTACTGTATTCCAACTTCTTTATGGTTCATACCCCCCGATACTAGCCATAGATTCATAAAAATAAGCAAACAACACACGAAAAACAGAATCTGTCAAAAACAGAACAGACTGTAGCAATCTGTAACTTTAGAATACTTCTGGAACTCTAAAACTCCTACCAAATTAGGAAAACCTGAGAAATTTGTGTACAAATCCATAGCAAAAAGAATCAGATCAAAATAACTTTTCTGTGAAATACCAAAACTAATTTACTGGGTGCAAAAGTTTCTGATTTTCAGCAGGATCAAACTATCACCATAAGCTATCCTAAAGGTATTACTTGGCATTTTATTGAAACAAAAGCTATAAAACATGATTAATACAGTACATAATCATGTGGACATACAAAAACAGTAAGGGTAAATATTGGATTGTCTCCCAACAAGCGCTTTTCTTTAATGCTTTTCTAGCTAGGCATGATGATGACAATGATGCTCACATAAAAGATAAGAATTGAAACATAACGGGAGCATCATGAAGCATATGACTTGCACATTTAAGTCTAACACACTTCCTATGCATAGGGATTTTGTGAGCAAACAATTTATGGGAACAATAATCAACTAGCATAGGAAGGCAGAACAAGCATAACTTCAAGATTTTAAGCATATAGAGAGGAAACTTGGTATTATTGCAATTCCTACAAGCATATGTTCTTCCCTCATAATAATTTTCAGTAGCATCATGAATGAATTCAACAATATAACCATCACATAAAGCATTCTTTTCATGATCTACAAGCATAGAATTTTTATTACTCTCCACATAAGCAAATTTGTTCTCATCAATAGTAGTGGGAGCAAACTCAACAAAATAACTATCATGTGAAGCATAATCCAATTGAAAATTAAAATCATGATGACAAGTTTCATGGTTATGTTTATTCTTTGTGGCATACATGTCATTACAATAATCATCATAAATAGGAGGCATGCTTTCATCATAATAAATTTGCTCATCAAAACTTGGGGGACAAAAAATACCATCTTCATCAAACTTAGCATCCCCAAGCTTGTGGCTTTGCATATCATTAGCATCATGGGTATTCAAAGAATTCATACTAACAACATTGCAATCATGCTCATCATTCACATATTTTATGCCAAGCATTCTATGTAATTCTTCTTCTAGTACTTGAGCACAATTTTTGGAATCCTTATTTTCACGGAAGATATTAAAAAGATGAAGCATATGAGGCATACTCAATTCCATATTTTTTTGTAGCTTTCTTTTATAGACTAAACTAGTGATAAAACAAGAAACTAAAAGATTCGATTGCAAGATCTAAAGATATACCTTAAAGCACTCACCTCCCCGGCAACGGCGCCAGAAAAGAGCTTGATGTCTACTACGCAACCTTCTTCTTGTAGATGTTGTTGGGCCTCCAAGTGCAGAGGTTTGTAGGACAGTAGCAAATTTCCCTCAAGTGGATGACCTAAGGTTTATCAATCCGTGGGAGGCGTAGGATGAAGATGGTCTCTCTCAAACAACCCTGCAACCAAATAACAAAGAGTCTCTTGTGTCCCCAACACACCCAATACAATGGTAAATTATATAGGTGCACTAGTTCGGTGAAGAGATGGTGATACAGGTGCAATATGGATGGTAGATATGAGTATTTGTAATCTGAAAATATAAAAACAGCAAGGTAACAAGTGGTAAAAGTGAGCGTAAACGGTATTGCAATGCTAGGAAACAAGGCCTAAGGTTCATACTTTCACTAGTGCAAGTTCTCTCAACAATAATAACATAACTGGATCATATAACTATCCCTCAACATGCAACAAAGAGTCACTCCAAAGTCACTAATAGCAGAGAACAAACGAAGAGATTATTGTAGGGTACGAAACCACCTCAAAGTTATCCTTTCTGATCGATCTATTCAAGAGTCCGTAGTAAAATAACACGAAGCTATTCTTTCCGTTCGATCTATCATAGAGTTCATACTAGAATAACACTTTAAGACACAAATCAACCAAAACCCTAATGTCACCTAGATACTCCAATGTCACCTCAAGTATCCGTGGGTATGATTATACGATATGCATCACACAACCTCAGACTCATCTATTCAACCAACACAAAGTACTTCAAAGAGTGCCCCAAAGTTTCTACCGAAGAGTCAAGAGAAAACGTGTGCCAACCCCTATGCATAAGTTCACAAGGTCAGTGAACCCGCAAGTTGATCACCAAGACGTACATCAAGTAGATCACGTGAATATCCCATTGTCACCACAGATAAGCACATGCAAGAAATACATCAAGTGTTCTCAAATCCTTAAGGACTCAATCCGATAAGATAACTTCAAAGGGAAAACTCAATCCATTACAAGAGGTAGAGGGGGAGAAACATCATAAGATCCAACTATAATAGCAAAGCTCGCGGTACATCAAGATCGTGCCAAATCAAGAACAAGAGAGAGAGAGAGAGAGAGAGAGAGATCAAACACATAGCTACTGGTACATACCCTCAGCCCCGAGGGTGAACTACTTCCTCTTCGTCATGGAGAGCACCGGGATGACGAAGATGGCCACCGGTGAGGGATCCCCCCTTCGGCAGGGTGCCGGAATAAGGTCCCGGTTGGTTTTTGGTGGCTACAGAGGCTTGCGGCGGCGGAACTCCCGATCTATCTTGCTCCCCGATGTTTTTAGGGTAAATGGATATATATAGGCAAAAGAAGTCGGTCAGGGGAGCCACGAGGGTCTCACGAGGGTGGGGGCGCACCCTCCTGCCTCGTGGCCGCCTCGGCTGCTTCTTGACGTCCACTCTAAGTCTCCTGGATTGCGTTTGTTCCAAAAAGATCGCTTCCGAAGGTTTCATTCTGTTTGGACTCCGTTTGATATTCCTTTTCTTCGAAACACTAAAATAGGCAAAAAAAACAGCAATTCGGGTTGGGCCTCGGTTAGTAGGTTAGTCCCAAAAATGATATAAAAGTGTAAAGTAAAGTCCATAAACATCCAAAACGGGTAATATAATAGCATGGAACAATCAAAAATTATAGATACGTTCGAGATGTATCACCCAACTAGCTTAGTTGAGGTCAAATCTTTAGATGAGCATGCTTGTTATGTGCGACACTGCTTATCTCAAAAAGGGAAACTTTTACTGGATCAAATTTATCGTTTGCAATGCTATGCTTGGAATTTCTGTGAAATTTATGATTTTACTTGTTGTTCTGAAGACCCTAAGAAACACCTTCCCTACCAATGTGAGTTTAGCGGAATCGTATCTTCGTATGCTAAGGGTGTTTATAATTACTACGATGTTCAACAAATTGAAGAATTTGTTGCTTTTAAGGGTGCTTATGAAATTGCTTCCTTGATTGGAAAGTATGATGCTACTCTTTACAAATCTAATTTTTTTGCCATACTTAAATATTGTTAGGATAATTATGCTTATAATGCCTATGTTAAACCATATATTGAGGACTCCTCCGCTGTCCAAGAAGAGACTAGTATTTTGCAGGGGTCTATGGAAGAAGGAATTGATGAAACTGTGAGCTCATTGGATGAAAAAGATGATGAGGAGAGCGAAGAACAAAAGGAGGAAGAGCGGATTAGCTACCCATGCCCACCTTCTAATGAGAGTAACTCTTCAACTCATACATTGTTTAATTTCCCTTCGTGCTTACCGAAGGATGATTGCTATGATGATTGTTATGATCCCGTTGATTCTCTTGAAATACCCCTTTTTGATGATGCTTGCCATGCTTGTGGCCATGATGCCAATATGAATGATGCCTATGGAGATGAACTTGCTATAGTTCCTTATGTTAAACATGAAATTGTTGCTATTGCACCCACGCATGATAGTCCTATTATCTTTTTTAATTCTCCCGACTACACTATATCAGAGAAGTTTGTCCTTATTAAGGATTATGTTGATGGGTTGCATTTTACCGTTGCACATGATGATTTTGATAGATATAATATGCATGTGCTTGCTACTCCAACTTGCAATTATTATGAGAGAGGAACTACATCTCCGCCTCTTTATGTTTCCAACACGATAGAATTGCAAGAAACTGCTTATACTATGCATTGGCCTTTACTTGGTGTGCATGAATTGTTCTTTATGACATGTCGATGCATAGGATGAGAGTTAGACTTTGTTGTTGCATGATTTATGTTACTTTGTGCTCACTACTAAATCACAAATCATTGTTAATTGAAATTGGCTTTGATATACCTCGGGATCCGGGTGGATCCATTACTTGAGCACTATATGCCTAGCTTAATGGCTTTAAAGAAAGCGCTGCCAGGGAGACAACCCGGAAGTTATAGAGAGTCATTGATTTCTGTTGTGTGCTTTTATGAAGTTGTATAATAAAAATAATGTGCCAAGGTTTGCCTTTAGGATGTTTACAATGCTTGTTGGTTTGTGCGGTGCAGGACAGAAACTTTGGCTGTAGTCCGTGATTTTATATTTTTTACTGTAACGTAAAACGGTTCTGAAACTTTCTGCACTGTCTTTCTATACAGATTTTTTATTTTTCCTAATTTTGGCAGAATTTTGGAGTACCAGAAATATGTTGAATGTTCAGATTACTACAGACTGTCATGTTTAAGACAGATTCTGTTTTTGATGCATAGTTTGCTTGTTTTGATGAAACTATCGATTTCTATCAGTGGATTAAGCCATGGAAAAGTTATATTACAATAGCTACAATGCAAAAACAAAATATGAATTGGTTTTCAATAGTACTTAGAGTAGTGATTTGCTTTATTATACTAACGGATCTTACCAAGTTTTCTGTTGAGTTTTGTGTGGATAAAGTGTTCGAAGATCGAGGAGGTCTCGATATGAGGAAAAGGAGGAGAGGCAAGAGCTCAAGCTTGGGGATGCCCACGGCACCCCAAGTGAATATTCAAGGAGACTCAAGCATCTAAGCTTGGGTATGACCCAGAAGGCATCCCATCTTTCTTCAACAAGTATCGGTATGTTTTCGGATTCGTTTCATTCATGGGATATGTGCAAGTCTTGGAGCGTCTTTTGCATTTAGTTTTCACTTTTCTCTTATGCACCATGCTGGTATGAGATAGTCCATGATTGATTTATAGAATGCTCATTGCACCTCACTTAAATCTTTTGAGTATGGCCTTATAGAATGCTTCATGTGCTTCACTTATATCATTTGAAGTTTGGATTGCCTGTTTCTCTTCACATAGAAAACCACAATTTGTAGAATGCTCTTTTGCTTCACTTATATTTGTTAGAGCATGGGCATATCTTTTGTAGAAAAAATTAAACTCTCTTGCTTCACTTATATCTATTTAGAGAGATGACAGGAATTGGTCATTCACATGGTTAGTCATAAAATCCTACATAAAACTTGTAGATCACTGAATACTATATGTTTGATTCCTTGCAATAGTTTTGCGATATAGAGATGATAATATGTGGGAGGTACTAGTAAATAGTTGTGTTTAGTAAGAATATTGGTGTTAGGTTTGTGATTCCCGAATCATGCACGTATGGTCTCCTAACTATGTAACCAAATTGGTGTGCATTGTATTTTGATTGTTTATCTTTGCGTGAAGGTCGGGGGCGCGCGATGGTTAACTCCTACCAACCTCCCCCCTAGGAGCATGCGTAGTAGTACTTTGCTTCGAGGGCCAATAAACTTTTGCAATAAGTATATGAGTTCTTTATGACTAATGTGAGTCCATGGATTATACGCACTCTTACCTTTCCGCAATTTGCTAGCCTCTACGGTACCGTGCATTGCCCTTTCTCACCTCGAGAGTTGGTGCAAACTTCGCCGGTGCATCCAAACCCCGTGATATGATACGCTCTATCACACATAAGCCTCCTTATATCTTCCTCAAAACAGCCACCATACCTACCTATTATGGCATTTCCATAGCCATTCCGAGATATATTTCCATGCAACTTCCATCATCATCATATACATGACTTGAGCTTTCATTGTCATATTGCTTTGCATGATTGTAAGATAGCTAGCATGATGTTTTCATGGCTTGTCCATTTTTTGATATCTTTGCTATGCTAGATCATTGCACATCCTGGTACACCGCCGGAGGCATTCATATAGAGTCATATCTTTGTTCTAGATATCGAGTTGTAATATTGAGTTGTAAGTAAATAAAGTGTGATGATCATCATTATTAGAGCATTGTCCCATGTGAGGAAAGGATGATGGAAGCAATGATTCCCTCACAAGTTGGGATGAGTCTCCGGACTTTATGAAAAATAAAAGAGGCCAAAGAAGCCCAAATAAAAAAAAGAGGCCAAAGAAGCCCACCAAAAAAAAGAGAAAATAAAAAAATGAGAGAAAAAGAGAGAAGGGACAATGTTACTATCCTTTTACCACACTTGTGCTTCAGAGTAGCACCATGTTCTTCATATAGAGAGTCTCTTGAGTTATCACTTTCATATCCTAGTGGGAATTTTCATTATAGAACTTGGCTTGTATATTCCGATGATGGGCTTCCTCAAATGCCCGAGGTCTTCATGAGCAAGCAAGTTGGATGCACACCCACTTAGTTTCAGTTTGAGCTTTCATACACTTATAGCTCCAATGCATCCGTTGCATGGCAATACCTACTCCTCACATTGACATCAATTGATGGGCATCTCCATAGCCCATTGATTAGTCGTGTCAATGTGAGACTTTCTCCTTTTTTGTCTTCTCCACATAACCTCCACCATCATATTCTATTCCACCTGTAGTGCTATATCCATGGCTTGCGCTCATGTATTGCGTGGGGGTTGAAAAAGCTAAAGCGCGTTAAAAAGTATGAACCAATTGCTTGGCTGACACCAGGATGGGCATGAGGGGTACCTTGTGTTAAGAAAAGGGAGCATAAAAGACTATATGATTTTGTAGGGACAACGTTCTTTAGCATTGATATGAAAGACATGATTGTTTATTGGGATGCCCGAGTATTAAATTCTTTTATGTCAAATGATAGACTTTGCTTTGAATCACTCGTGTCTTAATATTCATGCCATGATTAGATTACATGATCAAGATTATGCTAGGTAGTCCACATCAAAAATTATCTTTTTTTTCATTTACCTACTCAAGAACGAGCAGGAATTAAGCTTGGGATGCTGATACGTCTCCGTTGTATCTATAATTTTTTATTGTTCCACACCAATATTATACAACTTTCATATACTTTTGGCAACTTTTTAAACTATTTTTGGGACTAACATATTGATCCAGTGCCTGGTGTTAGTTCATGTATGTTGCATGTTTTTTGTTTCGTAGAAAATCCATATCAAACAGAGTCCAAATGGGGTAAAAACTGACAGAGATTTTTTATGGAATAAATGTGAATTTTGGGAAGTGGAATCAATGCGAGATGATGCTCGAGGGGCCCACGAGGCAGGGAGCGCGCCCCTGACCCTCGTGGACACCCCGTAAGGCAGTTGTTGCCCTTCTTTCGCTGCAAGAAAGCTAATATCCGGAGACAAATCGTGTTGAAAGTTTCAATCCAATCTGAGTTACGGATCTCCGGAAATATAAGAAACGGTTAAAGGGCAGAATCAGGAAGCAGAAACAGGGAGAGACAGAGAGATAGATCCAATCTTGGAGGGGCTCTCGCCCCTCCCACGCCATGGAGACCATCGACTAGAGAGGAAACCCTTCTCCCATCTAGGGAGAAGGTCAAGGAAGAATAAGAAGAATAAGAAGGGGGCTCTCTCCCCCTCGCTTCCGGTGGCGCCGGAGTGCCACCGGGGCCATCATCATCACCACAATCTACATCAACACCTCTGTCATCTTCACCAACATCTTCATCACCTTCCCCCGTCTATCTACAGCGGTCCACTCTCCCGCAACCCGCTGTACCCTTTACTTGAACATGGTGATTTATGCTTCATATTATTATCCAATGATGTGTTGCCATCCTATGATGTCTGAGTAGATTTCCGTTGTCCTATCTGTAGTTGGTGAATTGCTATGATTGGTTTAATTTGCTTGTGGTTATGTTGCTATCCTTTGGTGCCCATCATATGAGCGCGTGCGTGGATCACACCATAGGGTTAGTTGTATGTTGATAGGACTATGTATTGGAGGGCAAGAGTGACAGAAGCTTCAACCTAGCATAGAAATTGATGCATACGAGATTGAAGGGGGACCAATATATCTTAATGTTATGGTTGGGTTTTACCTTAATGAGCGTTAGTAGTCGTGGATGCTTGCTAATAGTTCCAATCATAAGTGCATAGAATTCCAAGTCAGGGATGACATGCTAGCAGTGGCCTCTCCCACATAAAACTTGCTATCGGTCTAGTAAAGTAGTCAATTGCTTAGGGACAATTTTGCAACTCCTACCACCACTTTTCCATACTTGCTATACTAACTTTATTGCTTCTTTACCTAAACAGCCCCTAGTTTTTATTTACGAGCTCTTTATATTCTTGCAAATCTATCCAACAACACCTACAAAGTCCTTCTAGTTTCATACTTGTTTTAGGTGAAGCGAATGTTAAGCGTGCGTAGAGTTGTATCAGTGGTCGATAGAACTTGAGGGAATATTTGTTCTACCTTTAGCTCCTCGTTGGGTTCGACACTCTTACTTATCGAATGAGGCTACAATTGATCCCCTATACTTGTGGGTTATCAGGAACCACTCCAACCATGGCCTCCTGGCGCTCCGAAGCTCTCTTGGACGTACTGTCACAGGAGCAGACGAAAGACATCAGCGGCTCCGCTTCGGGCGTGCTCCAAAGCTCTCTTCAATGTACTGTCGCAGGAGCAGACGAAGGAGATCGCCGGCACCCCCCAGCGCCCCTCCGCCGCCACGACCACGAAGCCGGCGCGCGTGCGCGGGCACAGCCGGCAGCAAGGAAGAGTAGTACACGGTAGGTTGCTGCCACTCTGGTCCCAGGAAGGTCACCACTACTCCACTCAATCGACGCCAAGCTTGGTGGGGTAAACATCAGCGGCCGATTAGCCGCTTGACGGCGACGTGGAGGCGGAAATCTTCAGAACCTTGTGCTCCAGAGGAGGAGGTTATCGAGGCGGATGGGGAGGAGGCAAAGGTAATGGCTGGCTTTCTCGGGTTCATGGCCGGACATGGTGGTCAGGCACCGGCGATCATTTAGATTAGGTTTACAGTAGGTTTTAGTATGGTTTGTGCGAAATATGTAATGTTTCGTCTAGTTTGCAGGAAAAGTTTTTGAAATGTAATGAATTTCATCTGGTTAATTTGAAATTTGCTTTGCTTGCACGAATTTCGTCTGGTTAGTTCATATAGTTGTCGAAAGGTATGCGGGCAGCATCGGTTGGCATCCATCAGTGTCCTCGGACAGATGCCGGTGTAAATTTGTGCGCCAGCGCTGGAGATGCCCTAACTATCATGCTATAATTGCTAACAGTGCTCCATTATTTGGCAGGGAACAGTTATCCCTCGATCAAAATCAGATATGTGGTGTTTCGCACTCCTCCCACATAAGAGTGTAAACTCTTGCTTACATAAAAATGGAGCAAGTGGACGGCACTGTAGCATGTCATATCACTCAAACTAGCCTGCCTAACAAGCGGGAAAGCACCACCCTCGTCATTTTGTTCTGGATTTCTATCGATCATCACGCGAAAATGTTACGCTTTGCAAGTTCTAAAGGAAAAGGCGGCACACTTACGACTCGTACGCGTCGCACCCCCGATAGTCCGGCTCGCACACCGCTCACCAGAGGCGACACGCGTTGTCTTGTAATTTCACTGACATGTGGGACTGCAATTGAATAGACCGTCGATAGCCGAAATCTAATCGCTCGGCGGGCATCGGCTGGGAAGAGAGAGATGGGGGAGGGAGAAGAGATCGCCCGCCTGCCGCGCATGGACTCCAAGAAATATATGGTGATAATGTGAGATGGGCCATGAGGGAGTCCGGACCGCTTCCAAGCCCGCTTCTGACCGCCTTGGCCCCTCAAACACCAGTTGTCCGCCGCATGCATGCATAGCAAGTACTCCAGTACCAGTAAAATACTAGGTATAAGCCCGCTTACGTGGAGGAGAGAGAGGCATTGACAAAGTCAAGGAGTGGGCTCTGCAAGAGCCCATCTCTACACGTGCTCCTAGGTATAAAAAATAATTCTAAAAAAGAGGCATAAAAAACAATTGTGTCTAAAAAAGAAAGGTAAAAAACATTTGAGAGGAAATAGATAGAGAGAAAGTGAGAAAAGTTGTAACCTTATAGCCAACCTTATAGTCAACAGTATGGTAGTATTACATGAGGAAGGAGGGAGTGGTGCACATGCCAAGTTCACTGGGCTGCCGTGTTTCACACTCCTCCGTCGTAGCAGTGGAGACAATAGCTTTCATCAAAAATAAACAATGAATACTCATTGCTCGTCCTCTATATCAGAAAGAATACTTTCATTCGCCGACATGTGGGGCGTCGACCATCCTGGTCCACCTGCCATGCACAAAATTATCCTGGTCTACCCCGGTCGTATCGCAGGCCCAAACTTTCCCACTGTAAGTTGGTCGGACGAAGGAACCATCATGACTTTGTTAAATTCCGCTTCTTCAAGAAAACTTACTGTACCCGCAATACTGCTACCACACGCGAAGACTGGACGGCACTGTACCACGTCATATCACTGAAACCCGCTAGGCCATCCTAAAAAAACCACTAGGCCAAACTAGCCCGCCTATAGGTCATCTATTTTGGAACGGAGGGAGTACGTCTTTGTACTGCTATGATTTTGTGTTGTACGTCTCTATACTTCTGCTACGATTTTCCTGCCCTATGAACCAAATGAGGCCTGAATGTATCCGTGTCGACTAAGCCTACAATTTTAGGAGCTTGGGCTATTGGCCGATCGACGACGGATAAGTATAAGCATACCACGAGCTCATCAGCCCTAACGTTTCTCTTCGGTGAATGTTTTGAAAGTACTATAGCTCACACAGTAGCTAGCCTACTAACACCAAGAATCATCAAACAAGCCCTGCTGATATGATAAATAGTTCAAACTTACATCTAAGCATGCCATATATTACATCAAAAGCTGGTGAGGATACATCTGTTTCCATAACTCGAAGAGGGTTCGCATGATTCACTATCAAACAAAAGTAGCAAGTACCGCCCACACAAGACAGTGCACTAGCCCTAAGATGGTTTGATAACACGCATCATTCTGGTAATTAAACACAGGGCAATGCAAACTACCCTGAAGGATTAGCGCGACCAACTATTTCTTGTCATCGATCTCTCAGGCAATGACCACAACACGGACAGCGGCATGGGAATCAATCTCTGGGGCGATGTCCACAGGACTGACCGCAGCATCGAAATTGATCTCTGGGGCGATGTCCACAGGATGGACAGCGGCATCGGAATTGATCTCCGGGGCGATGCCAACAGGACGGACCGCGACATCGAAAACAATCTCTGGGGCGTTGTCCACAGGACCGGCCGTGATATCGGAACCATCAAGGACGTCCACCGGCACCTGCACAACCCTAACATATTAGCACGCACATTGCAAATAATCAAAAACCACAACTATGGTAATAAACCATTATTTTTTACCTTGTGCGGCTCACCGGGGGATCCCATCCCTCCGGGGGCCATCTCCTCATCCTCGATGGCGGCCATCACCTTGCCAGGGGAATACTGCTTCTCAATGGCGACTATCTCCTCAAGCTCGGCCTTGAGCCTCGCATAGGTGGCCATCAGAGTTTCTGGGGTAGGCATGGTGGGACCCTTGCTGTTCTTCCAACTTTCTTTGAGGAGTTCGTCCGCCAACGTCGTCAACTCTTTGGCCAGTGCTTATTTCTTGGAGTTCTTCGTCTCCATGGGTTGGCCCACCAACATGGTCAACTCATTGGTCGGTGCTTGCTTTCTGGAGATCGCTGTCTCCAGTGGGTTATCCGCTGGCAACTCTTTGCCTAGTGCTCCAGGATCCATCAATGAACTAACAAACAAAAGGCAATCAAAAGGAAACCATAATCGCAAAGAAAACGGGAAAAGAATAGGCTGTGAGAATCGGTTGGTGCTTCGCAAAAAGAAGATTCTTGGAATGAAAATATAGTAGCATCACTGATTCGCCCACCTTTCCTTCGTCGGTACAGAAGAAAAATGGTAGAAGTGAGTAGCCCGGAGTGAGGTTTTCTTCAAGAAAGGGGAGAAAGGGCTTCAACAAGTGTTCCAGTGAAATGATGGTTGCTTCATCCAGTCCAACTTCGAGGCCACTTTACCACTACTTGTAAAGGTGTGGGTTTTGTGATATGACGGGTCATGACGGCTACACCGGGGTGACCGGTGAGTCTTGACTGTAGCACCTCGCTGTGATTTGGTGGATGGCACATGGGCCCGGATGCTTTGATGTCCCGGATGTAGATAGAGCGGCTAGTCATATAGGAGTGCTCAATATTGTGCACCATGACCAAGGCAGAGAGGAAAACGAGAGAACTACGTAATTAATGCATGAGTTTAATTAGGGTAGTTTTGTAAAGTACGAGATACATTCCTCCAATCGCAAAATGCTTTGGTTGATGAGATTTGAGATTT
This sequence comes from Triticum dicoccoides, assembly GCF_002162155.2. NCBI lineage: Eukaryota > Viridiplantae > Streptophyta > Magnoliopsida > Poales > Poaceae > Triticum > Triticum dicoccoides. Next base: position 266,701,551 of record NC_041381.1, on the reverse strand, counting down.
GAGCCCTATAAACCGGAAGGGAGGGAGTACTACACGCGGTGTAGTCTAGTCACTTGTTGAAATATCTAGAAAGGCAAATACTCCTTTCCGGTTTACAGGGCGATACTAGCAAGTACTAGTACTACAATAGTGGGCTCAAATACTCCCTCCATTTTTGTACACAGGGCCACTATGGAATATACAATTTGCATCTATACAAGGCCACCAACAGTAATCGAGGCAAAGTTAATGATATTTTCTCGTACTAACACATGTTTAATACTTGCATGCATGCAGTCATAATGACAGTCAGCTACTTCCTCCACTCAGTTTCTTTGCATGCATGCAGAGTATTAATGATCCTAGTAAACAAGAAGAAAATTTGACTTGTACAACAGGCATTAAATTTTACATTGGTACCTGTAATCCGAGTTTGTGGCCTTGTAGCATACAAAAATGGAGGGAGTAGCAAATTTTTCTCATGCAACATGCAAGAGCCTGGCTATATGCATGCTCCAAGGCACCACACCACGCCCCACCCCTACACAAAGACTGCCATGCGAGCGCTCACAACTGCCACGTTCGGGTTGCGCTTGGCTCTTCGCCTCTTCGTGAAGACGAACAATGATGTTACTCCTACTTCTACAATATCAAATCCACTGCTGCATGTCCGTCCACCTCGTGCGTGAGGGATAGCGTGTAGAGAAAGCTTCTACTAGTCCTACCAGCCACCACGCTCATGCGCAAGGGAGGGACATAGCTTCATTGACTTACTGCTCCTGCCTTTGCGTCTATGATAGGTGGGCCCAATAGGTGGTTGGCCCACCTGTCATAGACGCAAAGGCAGGAGCAGTAAGTCAATGAAGTTGTGTCCCTCCCTTGCGCATGAGCATGGTGACTGGTAGGACTAGTAGAAGCTTTCGCTACACGCTATCCCTCCCGCACGAGGTGGACGGACATGCATCAGTGGATTCGATACTGTAGAAGTAGGAGTAACATCATTGTTTGTCTTCGCCAAGAGGCGAAGAGCCAAGCGCAACCCGAACGTGGCAGTTGCAAGCACTCGCGTGGCAGTCTTTGTGTAGGGGTGGGGCGTGGTGTGGTGCCTTGGAGCATGCATATAGCCAGGCTCTTGCATGTTACATGAGAAAAAATTGCTACTCCCTCCATTTTTGTAGTTCATGCAGCCAAAGGCAGGTGCAGTTAAGGCACCGGAGCTCAGTCCGCGAGGGAGAGGGCATTGTAGTAATCAAACTTCTTGGTCTTGTACGAGTTGACGCGACACATCAAAGCACTGCACTCGATGTAAGTCTTTGTACACATTTCAAATGGACTACAACATACGAATGTATGTAGACATATTTTGCTTCGTATGTAGTCACTTGTTGCAATCTCTAAAAAGACTTATATTTGGAACGGAGGGAGTACAACGCATGCATGCATGCCGTGACTTTCCTTTTGATACTTGCATGTGTTGATTTGATGCACCTTGCCAAATTTTGACTATAAATTTAACTAACCAATTTTTCATGCATGTCACAAAAAATTACGGGGCTGTTTGGATTGTGACTGTGTTTGTCTTATGTTGCCACATTACTTTTCCCACACTTGCCACACTTGCCTAACTTGAGTTGCTCAAATTGTTAGACACACTTTGGCTTGCCTAAGGGAATCTTGCCACACTTTTTGGGTCTATGACATGTGGGGTTCACTGCTAATAAAAAAAATTCTTGTCTTAGGTGTGGCTAATAAAAAAACTTATATTTAGGAATCGAGAGAGTAGAAAATATAAATAATAATGCATGTTGGGGCAACCCACGTTTCCGATAATTTTAGCCGTGGGCTTGTTCACGATTTTTATGAGGGGGTGGTTGTTCATTTAATGGAGGGACTTGTACCAGACTTGAATGATACAAAGTGCGACCTGGCACACCATAACACCACTTGGAACAAGCGGGTAGCTATCTCAAAAAACAATCAACAACTAAAAAAACGGCGACCTGGCACGTAGTACACAATTTTAAACGATTGTTTTGATGGAGTGAAAAAGGAAAATTGCCCCACTACGTATATATAGGTTAGAGCCTCCGCGCTTGCTTGCTAGGGTTGCTCTATTCACACACTCTCATCCTCTCCAGATCTAAACAAGATAGGGGTGGTAACACTGTCTTTCTCCCTTCAAAAAACACTGTCTTTCTATCCTCACCGTTGGTTACAGATCCAGACGTATCCCCCTCTGCCGGTGAAGGGGAGGAGGGGCAGCGTTTAGGCCGTTGTCGACAGCGAGGGAGGAGACCCACTGCCGGTCACACCGTTATCTCTGGTCGAGTGCCGGCGCGGGAGGTCCTCCGATCCCTTCGTCGTTGCCCTAGTGTGGGTGGATCCGGCCTCCCGCCTCCCACCAATCCGCATCCCGATGACCTTCAGGTATATCTTCTTTCGAAACCGCCTTAGCTCTACTTCCCCAGCTCGCTACGTCGCTGCATGTGCATCATTTTCTACCTCTCAGCCCCTCTCGATAGGATGGTCCAACATCACCTATTTTTCTTCTTCTATTGTTAGAGTAAAGCTACTTCATGGAGTCGAATCTTGTACTTGGTTCAAACAAGAAATAAAGTGGGGGTGGGGGAATTTAGTATGTACTCCCTCCGTCCCATAATATAAGAACGTTTTTTACACTAGTGTAATGTCAAAAATGTTCTTATATTATGGGACAGAGGTAGTACATCGGACTTGGTACAAATAGGAAGGAAAGGGGGTGAAAGTAGTACAGACTGGTCATCCAACCGGTCTCTTGGTCGAAAAGGGAAATATAAGGGTAACGCTATACACAGTGGTATGACCAGGACTAGATTTGTTATCCACACATAGGAGTAGGTGGCTAGAGTGAACAAAAATGGAACCAACCCAGATATGTTTCTTGGATGTTTGTTTCTCGGGGCAACAAACTATGAATCACCACTTTATGCCCCTCTTTAGGTACATGGTGCTGGACTGCTGGTGCACCCACTGTCCCATGCCATTATACCAAATATTTAGCTATTCTTAATCTAATGCCCCTGGTAAAATGAAGCCATGCCACTGTTATAAGCCATGACAAGTTTAGCCAAAAAAATTGCCTGTAATTGTTTGAGACTCTGACTGTTTCCTTTGTAGCTTTTTGTGCAAACAGGGATATCCATTTCACCTGGTTGTTGTTGTGACCTTTTGGTGCACTTCACAAAACTCTTCTTAAAAGAAGTGACTTTTGTGTTGTTTAACTGGAATGTCAGAATGGAACAGTTGGTTCATTTCGGTGGAACTGCACAAAGGGAGATCTGTGTTCCAATCCTCATCATCCATATTGGCGCCATAACCTTTCTTTAGGTAAGAATGATATTTAATGCATGTGTTCATCTCTATTTTGCGACTGCCATGAGAAAATAATGCTATTTTTTACTAGTACACTTGTAATCCCCCACTGACAAAACCAATTCTGAAATAGAAGGTCAACCATGTACTTGGCTTCACCAACTGGTGAGAAGAAAGAGAAACGGAGCATGAAGAGGAAGAAGAAGAAGAATAAATAGTGCCAAGGCAATCTTGCTAAAGCTAGAGGCCTCAGTCGACGCCATTCAAGGGCTCCGGCAACGACTACCTTACATGTGAGACGATCCTCCAGGGAGCCCTTCCACTTCTGTTGTCTCACTTAATTAATTAGGAGTACTTAAGTACCACTAATTTATTGCTGCCTAATTTTCCTGTCGGAGTTAAACAAATCTTTAGTAGCACCCTATGCTAAATCATGTACGTGTGTATGTTTGTCTATGGAGGTGAATCATGTGGTGGAGCAGGGATGGAATATTATTAGTGTCATGACATAATAGTGATATTGTTTTGCATGTCAATTTATTGCCATTGGTTCAATGAGGCAATGTTTTGCATATTGTCCATCATGAATTGGCTGCTACTGTTAGGGGCAAGAAAGATTGCAATCTATATCAAGAACGATAAAATCTACAGGCACCAAATTTCTATTTGCAATGATAAGAACATCATTGATCCTTCCCATAGGCTTTTTAATGGTGGAACCCGCAAGGTGCAAATTTAAAGAGCAATCATCAAGATCATGGAAACCTAGAATATCACATAAAGTTTTCGGAATCGTGGAAACACTAGCACCCAAATCACACAAAGCAAAACACACAAAAACTTTAATTCTAATCTTTATAGTAGGTTCACACTCATCATTAAGTTTTCTAGGTATAGAAACTTCCAAATTAAGTTTTTCATCATAAGATTGCATCAAGGCATCAACAATATGTTAGGTAAAAGCTTTATTTTGACTATAAGCATGAGGAGAATTAACAACGGATTGCAACAAGGAAATACAACCTTTCAAAGAGCAATTATCATAATCAAATTCCTTGAAATCTGAGATAGTAAGTTCAATATTATTAGAAGTAGAGGATTCTCCAATCTCGCTTTTACCAATTTTAGCATCAAGATCTAAAGACTCTGAATTTTTGGGACGCCTTCTAGGCAAAGTTGATTCATCATCACTCCCATAATCATCAAAATTCATATTGCAAAACATAGATCCAATCGGAGACGCATCAATAACTTTAAGATCCTCATCATTATTTTCACGTAATTTTTCTGGTTTAGCGGCCATCTTATTGACTAAGGTGGCTTGCTTGTCAGAAATTTTGGCTATGACATTTTCAAGCCGGGTAATTTGAGCGTTAACTCCATAGAATTCTTTGTTCATATCATCAAGCTCTTTATTCATAAAACCCAAAAAACTCTTTTGTTCCTTAAGCTCATTTCTAAAGAAATTATTATGCTCAAATTGCAAATTCATAAAGCTTCTAATATTTGATTCAATCTCATCCATCCTTCTGAGAAGGTGGTCAGGACCCTTGGGCGCAGCCATGAGGTCAAACAAGCAAACAAGCACACAAAAGAAGGCAAGCGAAAAGAGAGGAGGAGATAGGGAAAGAGACGGCGAATAAAATGGCAAGGGTGAAGTGGGGAAGAGGAAAATGAGAGGCAAATGGCAAATAATGTAAATGCGAGGGAGATGGGTTTGTGATGGGTACTTGGTATGTCTTGACTTGAGCGAAGACTTCCCCGACAACGGCGCCAGAAATCCTTCTTGCTACGTCTTGAGCTTGCGTTGGTTTTCCTCGAAGAGGAGAGGGTGATGCAGCAAAGTGTGGCGTAAGTATTTCCCTCAGTTTTGAGAACCAAGGTATCAATCCAGTAGGAGGCTCCTCAAAAGTCCCACGCACCTACACAAACAAACTGAGAACTCGCAACCAACGCAATAAAGGGGTTGTTAATCCCTTCACGGCCACTTGCGAAAGTGAGATCTAATAAAGATAGTATGATAAGATAAATATACTTTTGGTATTTCGTAATATAGATGCAAAAAGTAAAGAGGCAAATAAAGTAGATTGAAAGCAAATATGATAAGAGATAGACCCGGGGGCCATAGGTTTCACTAGAGGCTTCTCTCAAGATAGCATAAGTATTACGGTGGGTGAACAAATTACTGTCGAGCAATTGATAGAAAAGCGCATAGTTATGAGATTATCTAGGCATGATCATGTATATAAGCATCACGTCCATAACAAGTAGACCGACTCCTGCCTGCATCTACTACTATTACTCCACACATCGACTGCTATCCAGCATGCATCTAGAGTATTAAGTTCATAAGAACAGAGCAACGCATTAAGCAAGATGACATGATGTAGAGGGATAAACACATGCATATGATATAAACCCCATCTTGTTATCCTCGATGGCAACAATACAATACGTGTCTTGCAACCCTTTCTGTCACTGGGTAAGAACGCTGCAAGATTGAACCCAAAGCTAAGCACTTCTCCCATGGCAAGAAAGATCAATCTAGTAGGCTAAACCAAACTGATAATTCGAAGAGACTTGCAAAGATAACTCAATCATACATAAAAGAATTCAGAGAAGATTCAAATATTATTCATAGATAAACTTGATCATAAACCCACAATTCATCGGCTCTCGACAAACACACCATAAAAAGAGTTTACATCGAATAGATCTCCACAAGAGAGGGGGGAGAACATTGTATTGAGATCCAAAAAGAGAGAAGAAGCCATCTAGCTAATAACTATGGACCCGAAGGTCTGTGGTAAACTACTCACAACTCATCGGAGGGGCAAGGATGTTGATGTAGAGGCCCTCCGTGGTTGCTTCCCCCTCCGGCAGAGTGCCGGCAAGGGCTCTAAGATGGGATCTCGCGGATACAGAAGGTTACGGGGGTGGAAATTGTGTTTCGTGGTGCTCCTGGATGTTTTCAGGGTATGTAGGTATATATACAAGGAAGAAGTATGTCGGTGGACGCCCGAGGGGCCCACGAGACAGGGGGTGCGCCCTACAGGGGGGGCCCTCCTATCTCGTGGGGCCCTTAGAGCTTTCTTGACTTACACTCCATGCTCTTTGGATCAGATTTGTTCCAAAAATAACGCTCCCGAAGGTTTCATTCCGTTTGGACTCCGTTTGATATTCCTTTTCTTCGAAATACTGAAATAGGCAAAAAAAACAGCAATATGGGTTGGGCCTCCGGTTAGTAGGTTAGTCCCAAAAAATGATATAAACGTGTAAAATAAAGCCCATAAACATCCAAAAGGGGTAATATAATAGCATGGAACAATCAAAAATTATAGATACGTTCAAGACGTATCAAAGCCCAGTGTCTGAAGAAACCCGGTGATACACTGGTACCAGGCGCAAGGTGCTTGCTTGAGACCGTATAGAGACCGGGACAACAAGCACACATGCCAAGGATGAAAGGCGTCAATGAAATCGGTGGGCTGCTCACAGTAAACCTGCTCCTCAAGATGGCCATGAAGGAAGGTGTTGGAGAAATCCATCTGATGAACTGGCCAGACTCAGGAGACCGCTAGCTGGAGGACGGTGCGGATCGTGCCCGGTTTGACAGCCGGTGCAAACGTTTCAGTGAAGTCAACACCAGCATGCTGCCGAAACCCACGGACCACCCAGCGAGCATTGTAGCGCTCAAGTGTACCATCCGAGCGGGTCTTATGACGAAAGACCCACTTGTAGCTGAAGACGTCGGCACGAGAAGGCCAAGGAACCAGTGTCCAGGTACGGTTCTACTGAAGAGTGTCGAACTCTTCCTGCATTGCAGCAAGCCAATAAGGATCACGTAGGGCTGCTCTGGCGGACGCAGGAATTTGGGACGGCTTGGTGATGGAGGTAGCAAGGAGATACTTGTCACTCGAGTACCAAGGCTCGGGCGCTAAACGCCGGCACATGCCTGAGTGTGGGGGCGAGACGGCAACTCCGGGACGGCGCCCGCCAAGGCCGGTGAGGTGACCAGCGAGGCGGCCGGCGAGGGTGCCGGCGGGGCTACCGACGAGGGCGACGGTGAGGCGGCCGACGAGGGTGCTGGCGGGGCTGCCGATGAGGGCGCCGGCGAGGTGGCCGGCATAGGGGCCGCGCCCGAGGCAGCCGGCGAGGGCGCTGGCAGCAAAGCCGGTGGTGATGGTGAGGGCTGCGTGAGGGTGCAAGGCGCAGCTCGTCCCACGACGCGAGGACCGCCAAAGCCCGGAGGCGGTCCAAGAGCCGAGCGGGGTCGTCCACCTGACGGGGTTGCCAAAGGGCCGCCGGTGGCCGGCGGCGACGAGGCGATGAGAGGTACCTGCTGCTGAAACGAAAATACCTTCTCATCAAAGAAGTAAATGTGTCGGGAGGTGAATACACAATGTGAGACAGGATCGTGGTAGTGGTAGCCTTTAGTGTTAGGTGGGTAGCCAAGAAAGATGCATGCAACAGAGCGGGGTGCAAGCTTATGAGGCACAGTGGCAGCAATGCTAGGGTAGCAGAAACAGCCGAAGATGTGAACCTCATCATAAGATGGTGGTGCACCAAAGAGAAGATGACGAGGTGCAAAGTTCCCACGAGTACGACAGGGGCGGATGTTAATGAGGAGTGATGCGGTGGCGAGAGCGTCAGGCCGAAAGCGCGGAGGGACATTGGCATGAAAGAGAAGCATCCGAACGTAGTCATTAAGAGTGCGAAGGACACGCTCAGCGTGATCATTTTGTCGCAAAGTGTATGGGCATGTGAGACGAAAAGTCATGCCATGTGTGGTGAGGAGAGTGCAAACAACTAAGTTGTCGAACTCCTTCCTGTTACCAGTCAGAAACGCAAGGATGGGACGACCAAACTGCGTGAAAACATAGGAGTAGAATGCGGCGAGAGTGGAGATAACATCCGACTTGCGACGCAACAGGAAGGTCCACACATAGTGCGAAAAATCATCAAGAATAACAAGATAATAAAGATAGCCCCTATTACTTGCAACTGGAAGGTCCAAACATCACTATGAATTAACTCAAACGGGTACGATGCAACATGAGAAGACGCCCTAAAAGGAAGACGAGCATGTTTGCCAGGCCGACATGCATGATACGAGTGATCATCGATCTTATTACACGTGAAAGATAAACTCTCAAGTATATGACGAAAGGTGGCAGGGTTGGGATGACCCAAGCGAGCATGTCAGAGATCCACTCCGGTGGCGAGAGCAACAGGGGCGGCTGAGGTGGTGGAGGCAGTGGAGTGGACCGGGTAGAGCTCATTGGGACAGTCACATCGGTGGAGTACCATCGGGGTACGAGCGTCCTTAACAGAAAAACCACACTCGTCAAACTCAACGGTAACAGGATTTTCACATGTAAAATAATGAATAGAGACAAGGTTTTTAATAAGATTAGGAGAAACTAAGATGTTAGATAATGGCAATGGAGTAGATGTAGATGGAAAAGATGCATGTCCTATGTGAGTAATGGGAAGGGAGGAACCGTCATCGACTGTGATGCAAGCGGAAGTGTGGACGGGATAGGACGAGTGGAGGTTACCGGGATGAACGACCATATGCGCGGTAGCTCTAGTGTCCATATACCAGTTGCCGCCACCGGTGTAGGTGGACGATGAAGGAGCGGAGTGCAGGGCCGCCAAGAGAGTCGGGTCCCATGGCGCCGGTGGGAGGACGGGCTGCTGGGCCGGGGCCGTCAGGGCCAGCAGCGGCTGCCCACCGGCTGCGACGGCTGTCCGTAGGAGAGGGACCCGTAGAGCACCGCATAGGGCTGTGGTGCGGCGTAAAACACCTGATGGGAGGGAGGCTGCGCGCCAAGGATACCTGATACGTCTCCGTCGTATCTATAATTTTTGATTGTTCCATGCCAATATTCTTCAACTTTTATATACTTGTGGCAACTTTTTATATTATTTTCGGGACTAACATATTGATCCAGTGCCTAGTGCCAGTTCCTGTCTGTTGCATGTGTTTTGTTTCGCAGAAACCCAATATCGGAGTCCAAACGGGACAAAAACGGACGGAGATTTTTTTGGAATATTTATGATTTTTGGGAAGTAAAATCAACGCGAAATGGTGTCCAGGGTGGCCACGGGACAGGGGGGCGCACCCTCCCCCCTGGGCGGGCCCTGGGCTCTCGTGGGCCACCCGTAGGGCGGTTGACGCTCTTCTTCTGGCGCAAAAAAGCTAATTTTATGAGAAAAATCTGGGCGAAAGATTCACCCCAATCGGAGTTACAAATATCCGGATATTTAAGAAAAGGTGAAGTGGTAGAATCTGAGAACGCAGAAACAGAGAGATAGATCCAATCTCGGAGGGGCTCTCGCCCCTCCCAAACCATGGGAGCCAAGAACCAGAGGGGAAACCCTTCTCCCATCTAGGGAGGAGGTCAAGGAAGAGGAAGAAGAAGGGGGCCCTCTCCTCCTTGCTTCCGATGGCGCCGGAGCGCTACCGGGGGCCATCATCATCACCGCGATCTCCACCAACAACTTCACCGCCTTCATCACCAACTCTTCCTCCCTCTTACCCGCTGTAATCTCTACTTAAACATGGTGCTCAACGCTATATATTATTTCCCAATGATGTATGGCTATCTTATGATGTTTGAGTAGATCTGTTTTGTCCTATGGGTTATTTGATGATCGTGATTGGTTTGAGTTGCATGTTTTATTATTGGTGTTGTCCTATGGTGCCCTCTGTGTCGCGCAAGCGTGAGGGATTCCTGTTGTAGGGTGTTGCAATGCATTCATGATTCGCTTATAGTGGGTTGAGTGAGTGATTGAAACACAAACCCGAGTAAGGGGATTGTTGCGTATGGGATAAAAGGGGACTTGATACTTTAATGCTATGGTTGGGTTTTACCTTAATGAATCTTTAGTAGTTGCGAATGCTTGCTAGAGTTCCAATCATAAGTACATATGATCCAAGTAGAGAAAGTATGTTAGCTTATGCCTCTCCCTCAAATAGAATTGCAATGGTGATTACCAGTCTAGTTATCGATTGCCTTGGACAAATAACTTTCTCGTAACAAAAAGCTCTCTACTAATATTTACTTTATTGCTTCTTTATCTAAACAGCCCCTAGCTTTTATTTACGCATTCTTTATTATCTTGCAAACCTATCCTATCACACCTACAAAGTACTTCTAGTTTCATACTTGTTCTAGGTAAAGCGAACATCAAGCATGCATAGAGTTGTATCGGTGGTCGATAGAACCTGAGGGAATATTTATTCTACCTTTAGCTCCTCATTGGGTTCGACACTCTTACTTATCGAAAACTGTTGCGAACCCCTACACTTGTGGGTTATCACCTTTTTCTGGCGTCGTTGCCGGGGAGTCATAGCGTGGGGTGAATATTCTCGTGTGTGCTTGTTTGCTTTATCACTAAGTAATTTTTATTTGTTGTTCTTAGTTGTTCTTTATCATTAGTTATGGATATGGAACATGAAATACCAAAAAAATTAGGTGTACTTGCTACTCATGGAGATGGGGTAACTCCTAATACCCTCGATTCTCATTATGCGAGAGATATTATATACTACTTTGATAATCCTGAGAAAACCCCATTCAACTTTATAATGGGAGACACGTTGGATCAACGTGAATACCTTAGGGATTATCGCTCGACACAAAAAGGGAAACTATTATGGGATCAATTTATTATGTTGCGTTGGTATGCCTGGGCTCTATGCTTGAGATATGATATTACTTGTTGCTCTAGGATGGAGGCTCCACACCTTCCCTTTTCATGCAAATTTAATGATAATGAAACCTTAGCTTCTTATGCTAATGGTATATATGATTACTATGATGTGGAACAAATAGAAGAATTTGTTGCTTTTAAGGCTGCTTATGAAATTGAATCTTTGTTTGAAAAGTATGAAGCTTTAGATGATGATGTTTATAGGCCTGAAAATATTGCTATACTTAGATATTGCTATGAGAAATATGAATACAATTACTATATTAATGCATTTATTAAGAAATTCTCCGCTGTCCAAGAAGAGACTAATATTTTGCAGGAAGCTATGGAAGAAGAAATTGATGAAACTGTGAGCTCATTGGATGAAAAAGATGATGAGGAGAGAGAAGAACAAAAGGAGGAAGAGCGGATTAGCTACCCATGCCCACCTTCTAATGAGAGTAACCCTCCAACTCATACATTATTTAATTCCCCTTCGTGCTTACCGAAGGATGATTGCTATGATGATTGCTATGATCCCGTTGATTCTCTTGAAATGTCCCTTTTTGATGATGTTTGCTATGCTTGTGGCCAAGATGCCAATATGAATTATGCTTATGGAGATGAACTTGCTATAGTTCCTTATGTTAAACATGAAATTGTTGCTATTGCACCCACGCATGATAGTCCTATTATCTTTTTGAATTCTCCAAACTACAGTATATCGGAGAAGTTTGTGCTTATTAAGGATTATTGATGGGTTACCTTTTACCATTGCACATGATGATTTTGATGAATGTAATATGCATGTGCTTGCTGCTCCTACTTGCAATTATTATGAGAGAGGAACTATATCTCCACCTCTCTATGTTTCCAATATGATAAAATTGCAAGAAACTGCTTATACTATGCATTGGCCTTTACTATGTGTGCATGAATTGTTCTTTTATGACATGCCGATGCATAGGAAGAGAGTTAGACTTCGTTGTTGCTTGATATATGTTACTTTGTGCTCACTACTAAATTATAAATCATTGTTAATTAAAATTGGCTTTGATATACCTTGGGATCCAGGTGGATTCATTACTTGAGCACTATATGCCTAGCTTAATGGCTTTAAAGAAAGCGCTGCTAGGGAGACAACCCGGAAGTTTTAGAGAGTCATTTATTTCTGTTGAGTGCTTTCATATAGTTTAAAAACAAAAAAATAAAAGGGGAACCTAAAAACTTTTCAAAAAGGAAAGTGAAAGTAAGAAAGACAGGCATTGTTAAAGTGGGAGCTAACCTTGAACTTTGTTCATGCTCATGGAAACTTTGTGATTCTTGATTACAGAAACTTTCCATCAAAAATAATTATCCCCTTGTACAATTCCATTGTATTATAAAAATAATGTGCCAAGGTTTGCCTTTAGGATGTTTACAATGCTTGTTGGTTTGTATGATGCAGGACAGAAACTTTGGCTGTAGTGCGTGATTTTACATTTTTAACTGGAACGTCAATTGGTTCTGATTCCTTTTGAACTGTCTTTCTATACAACTTGTTTAGTTTTCCAAATTTTGGTAGAATTTTTGGGGTAGCATAAGTATGGTGGATGTTCAGATTGCTATAGGCTGTTCTGTTTTTGACAGATTCTGTTTTTGATGCATAGTTTGCTTGTTTTGATGAATCTATCAATTTATATTAGTGGATTAAGCCACGGAAAAGTTATATTACAGTAGACACAATGCAAAAACAAAATATGAATTGGTTTGTAACAGTACTTAGGATGGTGATTTGCTTTATTATACTAACGGATCTTACCGAGTTTTCTGTTGAAGTTTTGTGTGGATGAAGTGTCTAAACGAAGATGGCTCGATATGAGGAAAAGGAAAAGAGCCAAGAGCTCAAGATTGGGGATGACCGAGGCACCCCAAGTAAATATTCAAGGAGACTTAAGCGTCTAAGCTTGGGGATGCCCCGGAAGGCATCCCCTCTTTCTTCAACAAGTATCGGTATGTTTTCGAATTCGTTTCGTTCATGCATTATGTGCAGGTCTTGGAGCATCTTTTGCATTTAGTTTTCATTTTTCTTTTATGAACCATGCTGGTATGAGATAGTCCTTGGTTGATTTATAGAATGCTCATTGCACTTCACTTAAATCTTTTGAGTATGGCATTATAGAATGCTTCATGTGCTTCACTTATATCATTTGAAGTTTGGATTGCCTGTTTCTCTTCGCATAGAAAACCGCCATTTGTAGAATGCTCTTTTTCTTCACTTATAATTGTTAGAGCATGGGCATATCTTTTGTAGAAAGAATTAAACTCCCTTGCTTCACTTATACCTATTTAGAGAGATGACAGGAATTGGTCATTCACATGGTTAGTCATAAAATCCTACATAAAACTTGTAGATCACTGAATATGATATGTTTGATTCCTTGCAATAGTTTTGCGATATAGAGATGATAATATGTGGGAGGTACTAGTAAATAATTGTGTTTAGTAAGAATAATGGTGTTAGGTTTGTGATTCCCGAATCATGCACGTATGGTCTCCTAACTATGTAACCAAATTGGTGCTGTCCTATGGTGCCCTCCGTGTCGCGCAAGCGTGAGGGATTCCCGCTGTAGGGTGTTGCAATGCGTTCATGATTCGCTTATAGTGGGTTGCGTGAGTGATTGAAACACAACCCGAGTAAGGGGATTTTTGCCTATTAGATAAAAGGGGACTTGATACTTTAATTATATGGTTGGGTTTTACCTTAATGAATCTTTAGTAGTTGCGGATGCTTGCTAGAGTTCCAATCATAAGTATATATGATCCAAGTAGAGAAAGTATGTTAGCTTATGCCTCTCCCTCAAATAGAATTGCAATAGTGATTACCGGTCTAGTTATCGATTGCCTTGGACAAATAACTTTCTCGTAACAAAAAGCTCTCTACTAATATTTACTTTATGGGCCATTTGCATTTCTACCCCTAACTCGAACCACCTACTCAGATTTGCCCCTAATTTCAAAGCATGCTCAAATTTGCCCCTTTGTCGTTAAGTCACTACTCAGAAATGCCCTTCTGTCCAGTCAAAGGCCTTTGACCATCAGAGGCCCATGTGTATTGTAGCAAACGGAAAGTGCTACAGTATTGGACGGAAAGTGCTACAGTATTGTATGGAAGGGCATTTCTGAGTAGTGACTTAACGACGGAGGGGCAAATTTGAGCATGCTTCAAAATTAGGGGCAAATCTGAGTAGTGGGTTCGAGTTAGGGGCACAGATGTAAATGTCCCTTACTTTATTGCTCCTTTATCTAAACAGCCCCTAGCTTTTATTTACGCGTTCTTTATTATCTTGCAAACCTATCCTATCACACCTACAAAGTACTTCTAGTTTCATACTTGTTCTAGGTAAAGCGAACGTCAAGCGTGCGTAGAGTTGTATCGGTGGTCGATAGAACTTGAGGGAATATTTATTCTACCTTTAGCTCCTCGTTGGGTTCGACACTCTTACTTATCGAAAACTGTTGCGATCCCCTACACTTGTGGGTTATCAATACCCGGGGTAGGGGCACGGGGAACCGGCATGGAGTAGGCGTGCACAACGCCAGTCCAAGGGTTATGGCCGCCATACCACGGGGCCGACTGGTGCTGTCGCTACTGGTGGCGGGCAGCTCCTCCCTGAGCGCGGCACCCTGCTGCTGCTTGCGGCCCCCGTGGCGGCCCCTGTTAGTAGCCAGCAGGGGTGGTGGGAAGGGGGCCGATGCCTGAGGGGAGGCCGGCGGGGGCGAGAGGGCCGGCGCGGGATGCAGCGATGGCGGCGCCGAGCTCCCGCCGGTGCCGGCGATGAGGGTGGTGTTGGTCGCCCGAGTCCAGGCCATCTTCATCTATCGCTCCTCCAACTTGAGATACGCCACCACCTTGGCAAAGGTGGGCTCCGGGATGAGGGTGAGGTTGGACGTGGCATTCCCAAAGTCCTTGTTGAGGCCGGCGGTGAGGGTGCTGATGAGGAGCTCATCGCCGACCGCCTCACCGAGATCGTAGAGCCCATCGGCAAGATTTTTGAGGCACATGCAAAAATCATCGATGGACGAGTCAAGCTGCTGGCACCATAAAACTCGTCGTGGAGGAGGACCTTGCGCTACTGTTTGTTGTTGGTGAAGAGGCAGTTGAGCTTGGTCCAGACGGCGTAGGCGGCGTCGTCATCATCCACCACCATGTGGAAGAGGTCCTTGGAGATGGTGAGGAAGAACTAGCAGATGGTGGTGGCGTCGAGGATCATCCACTCCTCGTTGTGGATCATGAGACTAGAGTCCACGATGCCATCGACGTGGCCATGGAGCAGGTACTCGCGAAACACCAAGGAGAAGTACCACTTCCCAGCAGAGTAGGACGCGGTGAATTGATCAAGCACCATCGGTACACGCTCGTGGATGTTCATATTGTGAATAGGGTGACATCGGGACCTGCAAAGGGGTTGGAGATGGTGGAGGAGGAGGAACTCATGGCGCGACTAGGAGAAGTGGGGGCGGTGCAGCGCGGGTGGAGCGGTTAGAGTTTGGGGCGGCGCGGGTTGGGTTGGGTGGTGGGGAGGGTGTGGAAGTGGGAGAGAGCGGCGGCGAATGGCGGCAGCGGTGACTAAGGGGAGGCCTGCAGTGGCGGCTGGTGGCGGGGGCTTGGGGTGGGTTGGGCAGCGGCGACCGGCAGCGGAAGCGGCGATCGGAGGGAACTGGCGGCGGCTGGTGGTGACGAGTGGTGCGGCGGCGGCTAGGGTTAGGACCGACCTACGATAGATACCATGTAGAAGACTAATGATAGGCCATGTAACACAATTGCATTGATCGGTGCACCAGGCATGTATATATGATGTACAGGAATGGGCCACAACCTCAACTATACAAGAGAACTAGGAGGTGGGCCCAAGACACAATATACACGCACATAATATATTCAACACTTTTCAATTTCCAAAACTAGCACTCCCAAATGATTTGAAACTTTTTGTATCAACTCAGGATATTTCTAGGTATTTAATGTGATGAGTGGAACATTTCACAAAACTCAGATGATAGCAAAAGAAATGAAAAATAGTAAGTATAACAGTAAAATAGAAAAAAATAAAAGGAAAAGGAAAAGAACAAAACACACAATGTGCGCTTGGCCCAGCCGCAACAACAGTGCGGCCTAGACCGTGTGCCCCGGCCTTTCATCCTTCTCTCGTCACTGCTCGGAGATAGAGCATGCACCGCTGGCCGTCGCACTGAGCCGCGAGGATGATGCCACCGCGAAGCTACAAGAACACTGGAGGGGATTAGGAGGCCACCCCGAACCCCCCTGATGAACCCTAGCTCACTCTCTCCTCTCCCTCGCGCCGCTCCCTCCATCCCCGCGCACCTCCGAGCCCGCCATGGCCCTCATCATTCTCGCACCCACCATCACCCCCACCTCCTGGATCCGTGTCCAATAGACGCGCCGGCCCCTTATCCGTCACCCACCTCCACGACGCCCTTGCATCTCTCGCGCCGTCGCCTTTGTCCACATTCGACCACCATCGACCACCGCTTCGATCCGCGTCATTCGAGCCTCCTCGAGCCATCTGACCTCGTCGTCACCCTCACTGTGAGCTCACGCTCCTCCTTTGTAGGGAACGCAGCAGAAAATAAAAAAAATTGGTATAGCGAGCACGCCCAGGACCACTATGGAGACTGCATACAAGGTTTCATCTGATCCGTACCAACTCGAAGCACAATGGAAGAAGAGTCGGTGTAGATCGTTGGTGTAGATCCCCACAGCTAGGATTTACAACCTCCCAAATGCGAGGATGTACTCCCTCTCCGGACAGCCCTTCGGGAGGCGGTCGGACAGTCCCCCAGACGATGTCGTGGGCAGACCTTTGGGAGGACCCACGAAACACGAACGGAGACTCGGACAGCCCTTCGAAAGGACATTCAAATAGCCCCTCGGGAAAATGATCGAAACTACAATCTCTCTACGGGGTTGCACACATACGGTGTCGGCTATCCGGCAGGGGTAACCCAGACGGCCTTTCGGCTCTACGAAACTATTTCGCTGGGAGGGAGAGAGAAGCCAGACAAGTCATGGCATATGTATGAGAGCAATGGATGAAAAGATGGCAGCCCTCACCTCCTCTATTTATAGGAAAGCCAAGGGGTAGTGTGCCTCCACAAATTTACCAAAAACCCCATGCATTAGGTTACACATGAGGGTGTTAACATCAAAATGGGATGTCATGTGGAGCTCCAAGGACCTCCACCACCCATGGTCGTCCACCCCTAGGGGGGGCCAAATGGGGTTCCTTGTAAGACACTTCCTTCTAGAACTTTGACCAAGTCCAAAAAGGTGGCTCTCCAAAAATATCTCAAAAAGCACTTTCACTATTCACGATGACATTTTTCAGCGTCCGTTCGAACTGAAAATATTTATGTGGGCTTAGAAAATTTCCAGTACCCACTAAAATAATTATCAACATGTTCCAAAACAATTCTAGTTTAGTGATTTTCATCTGCGAAACACATCTGAAGTGGCTCCGGCAGCTCCGGAACATTTCCGGTTTTTATCTCGGAAAATTCCAAAAAGCTTCCAGAATGATTCTGGCACCCTCCAAGAATTATCAGGCATGTGCCGAAACCAATTTGACTTAATAGTATATCCTGGAACAACTTTTTGGTTTCATTGAAACTCATCTGATGACCTCTCTTTGTGGTACTATTCCGCTGTCCAAAACCTTTCCGGTGTCCGAAACTTTTTCGGTGATTTTCTCTCAGACTCCCTGTCTAGTATTCAGCAGATAGATGACCCTTAAGTGTGTGACCCTATAGGTTCGGTGAAGTATAGACATGACCTGGAACCCCTTCCGATCAATGATCAACATCGGAGCCGTGGACACTCACAAGAATAAATATTCGAGTGAACCTCCAGTTGCAGTGAGCTATTCCTGTTGCTTCACGATATGTCACAAACACCCGAGGTGAGATTTATTGCATCCCCGTGGATGAACAATTTTTCCACCATGCAAGTTATCTCGTTACCGGTTTTGTTCTCTTTCCTCATTTCCGTGTTCTGGCATCCCAGTGATCACATCACAAGGTGTCTAGCCAGACGATTATGGATACCGTAACACCAAGAGGGCCCAAGAATATCTCTCCATCGTCGGAGGAGCAAATCCCAATCTTGAGCTATGTTGTTACTTGTGATACTTTTCCGTGAACCCGTAAGCCGCCGTAATAGCCACCCAGTTACGGATGATGTTTAACAAACCCCAAAGTTCAGGAAGCAAGCACGAAGGAACTTGATACTCTCATGGTCTAAGGAATTATGCAAACATTGACTATCTCTATGATATTAACCATAAACTTGTGACGAAAAGAATCTCATAGCATAACATCAATTTGGGTTGATTCAACACAAGTGTTCTATCAACATCGTGCCCTCAAAATTGCCAGCATAGACATGCCCATGATCAGGAAAACAGGATCATCATGCAATACATGAGCCAGTCTTAGAGGTAAGACTAGGAATACATTTTACCGTTTCGTATACCACACGTGCACATGAGTTTCCCTCCGAGCCTCGTGGATATTGCAAACTTAAGAATCATTGCAGTTATAGCATGGAAGCTAAACATTCATTACAAACTTTGGAGATACAAAATAACTGTTATTACTGCCTCTAGGGCATATCTCCTAGAGACTCCCACTTGCACTAGAGTCATAATCCAGTTACATGGCTTCCCTAACACCGATGGCTATCCGGTGCTGCTCGTGCTTTGCTCGTGGTAGAGGCTTTATCATCAGGTCTGACACGTTCAGATCCGTGTGAACTTTGCGTAATTTCACTAAACCCGCTTCGACATGATGTCGAATGAGTTTATATTGCGTTCAATGTGTCTTGTCTTATGGTGCGAACTTGTCTCCCTTGCCTGAGCCACGACGCCACTATTATCACAATAGATCTCCACCGGGTCCTGGGCACTAGGAACCACACCAAGGTCTTGAAGAAATTGCTTGATCCATAATGCCTCCTTGGAGGCTTCTGAAGCAGCAACATATTCCGCTTCCGTCGTAGAATCCGCCACAGTCTTTTGTTTGGAACTTTCCAATCTACTGCGCCACTGTTCAATATGAAAACATAGCCTGATTGAGATTTGAAGTCATCTGGGTCAGTCATGAAGCCTCCATCAGTGTAACCACTTACAATGAGTTCTTCATCACCTCCATACACAAGGAGTAAATCCTTGGTACTTCTGAGGTACTTAAGAATACCCTTGACTGTGGCCCAGTGTTCCAATCCTGGATCACTTTGGTACCGACTGCTAACACTTAGCGGAAAGGAAACGTCCGGTCTTGTACATAGCATGGCATACATAATAGAACCAAATGCCGAGGCATATGGAACATCATTCATTTGCACTCGCTCATTGAGAGTCCGAGGACACTGATTCTTGCAAAGCACTACGCCAGGTGACACGGGGAGAAGGCCCTTCTTGGAGTTCTCCATGTTGAACCTTTTCAACACCTTGTCAATGTACGTGCTTTGGCTAAGCGCTATCAGGCGTTTTGATCTATCTTTATAGATTCTGATGCCCAATGCATATGCCACTTCGCCTAAGTCTTTCATTGAAAAACTTTTCTTCAATGAGTCTTTTATTTCGCTAAGAAAATTCACGTTATTTCCAATCAATAATATGTCATCCACATACAAGATTAGAAATGCTTTTGCGCTCCCACTAAACTTCTTATAAACACAAGATTCTTCGTCATTCCTGATGAAGCCAAATTCTTTGACCACTTCATCAAAAGGAATGTTCCAGCTCCTTGACGCTTGCTTCAGACCATAAATGGCTTTCTGAAGTTTGCATACCTTTCTAGCATCCTTATGAACGACAAAACCTTCTGGCTGTATCATGTATACATCCTCTTTGAGGTTTCCATTTAGGAAAGCCGTTTTGGCATCCATCTGCCATATTTCATAATCGAAATAAGCAGCAATTGCTAGTAATATCCAAATAGACCTAAGCATACCTACGGGCGAGAAAGTCTCGTCGTAGTCCACTCTTGGAACTTGTGTGAACCCTTTCACGACAAGTCTAGCTTTGTGGATAGTAATGTTACCATCCGCGTCCGTCTTCCTTTTGAAAATCCATTTACAACCAATTGGCTTTACGCCTTCTGGAAGTTCCTCCAAGTTCAAACTTGGTTTTCGTACATGGATTCCATTTCGGATTTCATGGCCTTGTGCCATTCCTTTGAGCTGGGTCCCGCCATTGCTTCCTTGTAGTGCACAGGTTCATCGTCTTCAAGAATGAAGATTTCATTATGAAACAAATCAGGTGGCTGGATAGCCCTACCTGATATGCGCGGTTCAGTTACAACATTGTTTGAAGTCTCCGCATCATATGCGACAACTTCCGTCTCAGTTGCAGGGATAATTAGCGGAATTTCTTCCGGTTCCTTAGCCATATCAATAGTTGCCGGAGATTCACTAATCTCATCAAGTTGTACTGTCCTCCCACTTAATTCTTTGGCGAGAAACTCTTTCTCGAGAAATTGTCCATTTCTGGCAACAAACACTTTGTTATCGGACGGGTGGTAGAAGGAATACCAAATTGTTTACTTGGGATAACCTACAAAGTAACATTTGTCTGATCTGGGATCAAGTTTGGTAGGTTGTAAATGTTTTACATATACCTCACAACCCCAAATCCTGAGATGCAACAAACCGGGTTTCTTCCCGTTCCATAACTCGTATGGTGTCGTCTCAACTGATTTAGACGATGCTTTGTTAAGTGTGTTAGTGGCAGTTTCCAGTGCGTGACCCCAAAAAGATATCGGAAGATTTGTAAGAGACATCATCGACCTTACCATGTCCAACAAGGTTCGGTTACGTCGTTCCGATACTCCATTTCTCTGTGAAGTTACAGGAGGCGTAAGCTGTGAAACGATTCCACGATCACTCAGATGTTGGCCAAACTCATGACTAAGATATTTGCCTCTGCGATCAGACCACAGAAACTTAATCTTTTTGTTACCAAGATTTTCTACCCCATTCTAAAGTTCTTTGAACTTTTCAAAGGTTTCCGACTTATGTTTCATTAAGTAGATATAGCCATACCTACTCAAATCATCAGTAAAAGTCACGAAGTAGAAATACCCACCCCATGCGCCTGTGTTCATTGGACCACATACATCACTATGTATTATTTCCAATAATTCACCCGACCATTCAGGATGACCCGTGAACGACGTCTTGGTCATTTTCCCCATCAGGCAAGCTTCACATGTGTCAAATGACTCAAAATAAAAAGACGATAAAACTCCATCTTTATGGAGTTTTTGCATGCTTTTCTTTCCGATGTGGCCAAGCCGACAGTGCCACATGAAAGTGGTGGTGGTATCAGCCTTCTTAAGGCGTTTAGCATTCATGTTAAAGACATCATTTCCACATTCGATTTAGTATGAAAAGGCCCCCAACAATGGGTGCAAATCCATAAAACATATCCTTACAATAAAGTGAAAAACAATTGTTCTCAGACTTGTACGAATACCCATCGTGTACTAAACATGATCTGGAGATAATGTTTCTACACAACAGTGGAACAAAATAACAGTTACCTAGTTCTAAGATAAATCCTGAAGGGAGACGTAGAGCCATCATGCCGATGGCTTGAGCAGCGATCCCAACGCCGTTCTCGACGCGCATCACGACTTCATTGTTTGCCAGCTTGCGCACCTTCTGAAGCCCCTGTATCGAGTTGCAAATGTGAGCAACCGATCCGGTATCAAATACCCAAGACTTAGAATTTTCGCTATCAAGCAAAAAATCAATGACATTAACTTGTATAATAATTATACCTTTTCCAGTTTTCCCGGTCTTCCTATCTTCCAGATACTTCTTGTAGTTTCTCTTCCAGTGTCTTGTGCCCTTGTAGTAGAAGCACTCAGTTTCATTCTTGGCTCCACCCTTAGAGTTGCTTTGGGAGCTGGTCTTACCGGCGCCCTTGCCCTTCTTTGGCTTGCCTTTCTTTTTGAAACTGGCGGTTTTATTCACAAGCAACACTTGCTTGCAATTTTTCAGCGGTCCTCCTATAGTTTTCAGCATGGCGAACACCTCTTCCAGTGTCTTCTCCATCCCTGTCATGTTGTAGTTCATGACAAAACCATCGTAAGATGGGGGGAGTGAAGAAAGCAACATGTCCATCATATGGCCAGGTGGAAGTGGAAATTCCAGGGCTTTAAGCCTTTCAGAATAGCCAATCATTTTGACCACATGTTCGCCAACTGAACTACCCTCAGCCATCTAGCATTCCATCAAAGCATTCATGATATCAAATCGTTCAGCTTTGCGGTTTCCTTGTACAGAGCATCCAATTCCCGGATCATATCACGGGTTTATGGAATTCAGAATGTTTTTGAAGCCCTGGACTCATGCAAGCTAGCATGAGGCACTGCACTAAGTTGTGATCATCATCCTAAGTGGCCCAGACATTTTGTTCATCTTCCGGGGCCTCTGCCGCCGGTTTAGCTGGAAGAGCAGTTTCAAGCACATACCATTTCTTAGCGCTCCTAAGGACAATCCTCAGGATACGGACCCAGTCCACGTAGTTGTTTCCAGTCGTAGCTAACTTCTCTTTCTCTAACATCGGGCCTAAGTTGAACGCGGTGTTGCGAGCCATTTGATCTACAACAGAAAACACAAGTTTCACTTAGACTTTGTTTATAATGAGATTTGCACTAGTGAATAAACAGTTTTATTCTAAAGTGTGCTCCCACTCAAATCAACATCTCTCATAATTGATTTAGAGTGATTCAAGATCCATATTTCTATTCGATGCCATTGACGGGTTCATCACTGATGACATGAATTTCAGTTGGTAGGCCAACTTGCCGATCACATCTCTATGTGATTGATACGTCTCCAACGTATCTATAATTTTTGATTGCTCCATGCTACTTTATCTATAGTTTTGGACTATATTGGGCTTTATTTTCCACTTTTATATTATTTTTGGGACTAACCTATTAACCGGAGGCCCAGCCCAGAATTGCTGTTTTTTTGCCTATTTCAGTGTTTCGAAAAAACGGAATATCAAACGGAGTCCAAACGGAATGAAACCTTCGGGAACGTGATTTTCTCACCGAACGTGATCCAGGAGACTTGGACCCTACTCCAAGACATCACAGAGGTGGTCACGAGGGTGGGGGGCGCCCCCCCCCCCAGGGTGTGCCCCCCTGCCTCGTGGCCCCCCTGTTGCTCCACCGACGTACTCCTTCCTCCTATATATACCTACGTATCCCCAAAACGATCAGAAGAGGAGCCAAAAACCTAATTCCACCGCCGCAACCTTCCGTATCCACGAGATCCCATCTTGGGGCCTGTTCCGAAGCTCCGCCGGAAGGGGCATCCACCACGGAGGGCTTCTACATCAACATCATAGCCCCTCCGATGAAGTGTGAGTAGTTTACTTCAGACCTTCGGGTCCATAGCTAGTAGCTAGATGGCTTCTTCTCTCTTTTTGGATCTCAATACAATGTTCTCCCCCTCTCTCGTGGAGATCTATTTGATGTAATCTTCTTCTTTTTGCGGTGTGTTTGTTGAGACCGATGAATTGTGGGTTTATGATCCAGTTTATCTATGAATAATATTTGAATCTTCTCTGAACTCTTTTATGTATCATTGAGTTATCTTTGCAAGTCTCTTCGAATTATCCATTTGGTTTGGCCAACTAGATTGGTAGTTCTTGCAATGAGAGAAGTGCTTAGCTTTGGGTTCAATCTTGCGGTGTCCTTTCCCAGTGACAGAAGGGGCAGCAAGGCACGTATTGTATTGTTGCCATCGAGGATAACAAGATGGGTTTTTTATCATGTTGCATGAATTTATCCCTCTACATCATGTCATCTTGCTTAAGGCGTTACTCTATTTTTAACTTAATACTCTAGATGCATGATGGATAGCGGTCGATGAGTGGAGTAATAGTAGTAGATGCAGAATCGTTTCGATCTACTTGTTTTGGACGTGATGCCTATATACATGATCATACCTAGATATACTCATAACTATGCTCAATTCTGTCAATTGCTCAACAGTAATTTGTTCACCCACCATAGAATATCTATGCTCTTGAGAGAAGCCACTAGAGAAACCTATGGCCCACGGGTCTATTCTCATCATATCAATCTCTATCGCTTTATTACTTGCTTTGTTTTTACTTTGCCTTTTACTTTTCACTTTGCATCTATCTATCAAAAATACCAAAAATATTATATATCATCTTTATCAGATCTCACTCTCGTAAGTGACCGTGAAGGGATTGACAACCCCTAATCGCGTTGGTTGCGAGTAGCTATCATTTTGTGTAGGTACGAGGGACTTGTGCGTGGTCTCCTACTGGATTGATACCTTGGTTCTCAAAAACTGAGGGAAATACTTACGCTACTTTGCTGCATCATCCTCTCCTCTTCGGGGAAATCCAACGCAGTGCTCAAGAGGTAGCAAGAAGAATTTCTGGCACCGTTGCTGGGGAGGCTCACGCAAGCAAGTCAACAATACCAAGTACCCATCACAATCCCTATCTCTCGCATTACATTATTTGCCATTTGCCTCTCGTTTTCCTCTCGCCCACTTCACCCTTGCTGTTTTATTCGCCCTCTCTCCTCTCTCTCTTTCGCTCACCTTTTTGTTTGCTTGTGTCTCCATGTGCCTTCTATGTGCTTGCATCTCTGCTTGCTAAATCTATGGATCCACTTAAAGTGTTCTACTTGGATCATCTTCGATCCTTATGCGCTTGTGCTGAAACCCCAACTAGCCTAGTTGATGGGAAATCTTTAGATGAGCATGCTCATTTTGTGCGTCATAGTTTGTCTGAAAAGGGGAAACTCTTAAGGTGTCATATAAATAGTTTGCTATGCTATGCTTGGAATCTTTGTGAAATTTGTGATTTTACTTGTTGCTCTAAGAACCCTAAAAAACACCTTCCCTACCTATGTGTGTTCAATGATAATGAAATCTTATCTTCTTATGCAAAGGGTGTTTACAGTTACTATGATATCGAACAAATTGAAGAATTTGTCGTTTTTAAGGGTGCTCATGAAGTTGCTTCTTTGATTGAAAAGTATGATTTTACTCTCAACAAATCTAAACATTCCGTCATACTTAAATATTGCAATGAAAACCTTTCTCATAATGCCTATGTCCAAGAATTTATTAAAAGAATGACCGTTGCTTTGGAAGAAAATAATGATATGCATGAATCTATAGATAATGATGATTCCGATGATTTGGTCGAAATATCCCTTGATGAACATGATGCTTGCTATTCTTGTGGCCATGATGCCAATATTTATGAAGACGAATTTGCTATAGTTCCGTATGTTAAACATGAGATCGTTGCTATTGCACCCATACTTGCTAGTTCCTTTGATAAAAAGCATGGTTGCAATGATTTCACTCTAAATTCTCTTGATGACAATTGTGCTAATAATATGCAAAACCCTAAGCTTGGGGATGCTAGTTTTGCTATGTCTACTACTTTCGCAATGATCATGATTGGGGTGATTCTTCTTTTGATCTTGAAAATTTATTTAAGTCCCATGATGAACATGAGATTGATAATAATTTTTGCAATATATATTGAAAGTGGGTTTGGAAGAGTGTCAACTTTAGATCCCACATATTTGGGGAATGTTCAATCTTATGGTATTTTTGATAAAAGTGGGTTTGGAGAGGTCATGACTTTAGTTAATGTTAATCCCACTATTTTGGAAGAGTGTCAACTTTACATGCATGTGGATCGTGTTGAGAAATTTTCATGTTACTAAATTACCTCTCTTCCTGTTGAGATTGATATCATCTCTTTGTTCTTCCTTGCATATGCTAGTTTTTGTTTGCCGTGCAAATTTGTTTGCTTATAATATGCCTATGCATAGGAAGTATGTTAGACTTAGATGTGTTTGTCACGTGTTTCATGATGCTCTCTCTGCGCTTCAATTCTTGTCTTTCTTGTGAGCATCATTAAAATTCTCAATGCCTAGCTAAAAAGGCTTTAAAGGAAAGCGCTTGTTGGGAGGCAACCCAATTTTGTTGTTGTGTTTTCTGTTTTTGCTTCTGTTTAGGAATAAATAATCCATCTAGCCTCTGTTTGGACGTGGTTTTATGTTTTAATTAGTGTTTGTGCCAAGTAGAACCTATAGGATAACCTACGATGATAGTTGATTTGATTCTGCTGAAAAACAAAAACTTTGCGCGCACGAATATAATTTTGTTAAATCACATAAACATGCTTTTGCGTTGATTCTTTTTGATGCTGTTCAATAAACAAATTTTCCAGGACTTCCTATTTTTTTAGAATTTTTAGAGTTCCAAAAGTTTGCGTTAGTTACAGATTGCTACAGACTGTTCTATTTTTGACAGATTCTGTTCTGCGTGTGTTGTTTGCTTATTTTGATGAATCTATGGCTAGTAAAATAGTTTATAATCCATAGAGAAGTTGGAATAAAGTAGGTTTAACATCAATATAAATAAAGAATGAGTTCATTACAGTACCTTGAAGTGGTATTTTGTTTTCTTTCTCTAACAGAGCTCACGAGATTTCTATTGAGTTTTGTGTTGTGAAGTTTTCAAGTTTTGGGTGAATTCTTTTGATGGATTATGGAACAAGGAGTGGCAAGAGTCTAAGCTTGGGGATGCCCATGGAACCCCCAATATAATCCAAGGACACCAAAAAGTCAAAGCTTGGGGATACCCCGGAAGGCATCCCCTCTTTCGTCTACTTCCATCGGTAATTTACTTGGAGCTATATTTTTATTCATCACATGATATGTGTTTTGCTTGGAGAGTCTTGTATTATTTGCGTCTTTACTTGTTAGTTTACCACAATCATCCTTTCTGTACACACCTTTTGAGAGAGCCATACATGAATTGGAATTTGTTAGAATACTCTATGTGCTTCACTTATATCTTTTGAGCTTGATAGTTTTGCTCATAGTGCTTCACTTATATCTTTTGAGCGTGATAATTTTTGCTCTAGTGCTTCACTTAGATATTTTAAGAGCACGGTGGTGGATTTGTTTTAAAGAAACTATTGATCTCTCATGCTTCACTTAGATTATTTTGAGAGCTGTTAATAGCATGGTAATTTGCTTAATGTTAATATACTTGGTATTCAAGATATGTGAAACTTTCTTTTGAGTGCGTTGAATACTAAGATAAGTTTCATGCTTGATAATTGTTTTGAGATATGAAGATGGTGATATTAAAGTCATGCTAGTTGAGTAGTTGTGAATTTAAAGAATACTTGTGTTGAAGTTTGTGATTCCCGTAGCATGCACGTATGGTGAACCGTTATGTGATGAACTCGGAGCATGATTTATTTATTGATTGTCTTCCTTATGAGTGGCGGTCGGGGACGAGCGATGGTCTTTTCCTACCAATCTATCCCCCTAGAAGCATGCGCGTAATACTTTGCTTTGATAATTTCTAGATTTTTGCAACAAGTATGTGAGTTCTTTATGACTAATGTTGAGTTCATGGATTATACGCACTTTTTCCCATCCTTCCACCATTGCTAGCCTCTCTAATACCGCGCACTTTTCGCCGGTATCATACACCCACCATATATCTTCCTCAAAACAGCCACCATACCTACCTATCATGGCATTTCCATAGCCATTCCGAGATATATTGCCATGCAACTTTCCACCGTTCCGTTTATTATGACACGCTCCATCATTGTCATATTGCTAGCATGATCATGTAGTTGACATCGTATTTGTGGCAAAGCCACCGTTCATAATTCTTTCATACATGTCACTCATGATTCATTCCATATCCCGGTACACCGCCGGAGGCATTCATATAGACTCGTACTTTGTTCTAAGTATCGAGTTGTAAGAAAAATAAAAGTGTGATGATCATCATTATTAGAGCATTGTCCCAAGTGAGGAAAGGATGATGGAGACTATGATTCCCCCACAAGTCGGGATGAGACTCCGGACAAAAAATAAAAAAAGAGGCAAAAAAGAGAAAGGCCCAAATAAAAAAATGAGAGAAAAAGAGAGAAGGGACAATGCTACTATCCTTTTACCACATGTCGTGGAATAGTCACGTCAGATGTCCTCGTGAAAGGACTTAGTTGTGGAGCCATCGCAACTAGGAAGCTTGAAGGGGTTAAATCGGGACAAGGGACATGAGAGAGTTTATACTAGTTCGGCCCCTTACGGTGAAGGCAAGGCCTACGTCTAGTTGGGTTGGTATTGATGTTTCAATGACCAGGGAGCGAGATACGCTATCCCGGCTCTCGATGAGTTGTTTCTTGCCCTAAGCCGCCAGCAGGTCGTCCCCTTATATACACGGGTTGACGCCCTGTGGCTTACAGAGTCCCGGCCGGCTTATAAACAATGTCCGTCTCGGTGACTAGTTAAATCTACCTTACGTTACAAGTCATGCCATCATGGCGGTTTACTACAACGGGCCTTTAAGCCGCCTGTGGGCCTTAAGCCCTTTATTGAACTGCCATCTTCATGCTTGGTCTTGGGCTTCCTCTGATGAGTCCTCTTTGCATAACCCGACCCCTCCTGGGCAGCTTACACAAATAGTCATATCCCCAACATTAGGCCCCAGTTGATTTGAACATGTTCATGTTAATCTTAAAAATATACTTCTAAAGAATAAACTTCAGTTTTCTGACTGTACAGAGGGTTTTCTTTTAACCCGCCGTGACGTCATCTTCTGGATCCATCTTAACCCAGCACGACGTCATCCTTTCTTTAATTCATTTTCTATTCCGTCGTATCCTTCAACGGATCTCTGCTTTATTAAGTGTTCCGAAAATCGAGGCGTCGGGGCCGCTGGATAGTAATTCTTATCTCCTCGTTTCCCGTGTCGTCT
Organism: Triticum dicoccoides; assembly: GCF_002162155.2. Taxonomy (NCBI): domain Eukaryota; kingdom Viridiplantae; phylum Streptophyta; class Magnoliopsida; order Poales; family Poaceae; genus Triticum; species Triticum dicoccoides. The sequence continues at coordinate 266,672,648 of NC_041381.1, read as the reverse complement.
CAGTTATCCTCTCCCTATAAATAGGCGTGACCTTAGGTCTTTCATTCTTCTCTTTCCAATCGTCTTCTTCCTCTCCTCTCTGCCACTCGAGCTCCGCCACTGCCGCCGCCGACCCCCTCGTCTGCATCGACTCAGGCCGCTGCATCAACCTAACTCTGACCAGAAAACGTCGGCGAATCTCCGCAGCTCGTCTTCATCCGTGAGTTCCTCTCCTCCCCTTTCTTAGATCTGCATTGGAACTCCGCTGAGTTCGTCGATGTTCATCACTGCCCGACACAAACCCTCGCTAGTTCTCACCTTCAACGCCCCGTTTAGGTCGTAAAACTGTACAGAACTGCCACGGTAGTTGTTTGTATTGATCTTGCGTAGAAATAGATCTCAGTTTCCTTGCTTAGAAACCCTCTTCAAATGTATGAACTTCTCTGCTCTGTTTCTAGGTCTAGAAAATTTTCCTTTCAGAACAATAATTTGATCCATGATAATAGCTGTCGTCTGTGAAACTTGTTTCTATCACCCGGAAAGTTTCTTCTGTAAAACTTGCTTCTATCACTGCTGTCTAGGTGTCCGGTTTAAATAAGTGGTACTGAACTGTGAGCCTTGCCTTCCTCTCATGATCTTAAAATTTTTGAATTGCTCTTGATACTGATAGCGGCTCAAACATTATTACACAATCACCCTTATATCATTAGGCCCCTTTCTTAAGCCCCCACTGTGAACAATTTAGATATCTCTCCGGATTAAAGTTGAACCGGAGCTTTCTTATTTCGTCGTAGGCCAACTATTGTCATGGCTCCTAAGGCGGCCAAGGCCCCTGTGACTTGCAATTGGGTTCCATCCACAGTGACCAAAAGCAAACTTGCCGAATTCGTGAAGTCTGGCCATTTGCCAAAGAAGGAGGCCATGTCTTATCGTGCCCCTCACCCGTCTGAGGAGATACCTCAACCCAAAGATGGGGAGGTAGTAGTTTTCACAGATCATATGAACCGGGGATTTGCCCCTCCCGGGTCAAAATTCTTCAGGGAAGTTTTGGATTTCTTTGACCTGAAGCCTCAAGACATTGGACCCAATTCCGTGTCAAATCTGTGTAATTTCCAAGTCTTCTGCGAGGTATACCTAGGAGAGGAACCAAGTCTACTGCTGCTCAGAGAACTTTTTTACTTGAACCAGCAGAATAAACGTGCCAACAGGCCTAGTCTTGAGCTTGGCGGCATCTCAATCCAGCGGCGGAGAGATTGCCTTTTTCCTTATGCTGAGCTGCCGAGTCACCCAAAAGACTGGAACCAGACGTGGTTCTACTGTCAAGACACCTCTCCGGCTAATGAGAAGCCTCTGCCCGGCTTTCGTGCCATGTGTCTTGAGTCCAACCATCATCTGGCGGACAAGTTAACTGCTGTTGAGCGCCTGCCTCTTAATCCCACCATCAAGAAGATCAAAGCCCTTTTAGGCAACGGGTTAAGTGGCATCGATTTGGTCCGGGTCTGGGTCACCTGGCAGATACTACCATTAAGCCGCCGCTCCAGCTTAATGTGTACTTACACAGGCGAGAAAGAAGACCCAATGCTCATAGCCCTGAGGACTTACCAGATGATGTGGTAGATGCTACAGTCCAGTCGCTATTGAAGGAGGGCACTGTAACCAGTAATACCTTCGGTTTACTTCCCTTCTGCAAGAAGAACCCGGCTCCTGCGGTACGTTACTAATCTTCACAAATACTCTTTAATATGTTACCTTCTTGTACTTATGATTCTTTATCTTTTTCCACAGGCCGGTGATAATTTCTGGAAGGTCAAGTATGACCATGAGGCTGCCAAATAGGCCAGGGCGGCCAAGAAGACTGAAAGGAAAGCCGCTAGGACGGGCACCTCTAAGAAGAAGAAACCCAGCGCCTCTGATATGCTCAAATTGGATGACTCTTCTTCAAATGAGGAAGAAGTAATCCTTTGATTTTCTTAACTCATTTGTCATTATTTTACTGACATTCTTATCCTTTCAGGAGGACACAAGGAACAGTCAAGCAGTTGATGAAGAGGTAACTATAATCTCCTCCGACTCAGAGCCTTTGCCAAAGCAAAAAATCCGAAGGGTGACCCGGAAAGTAATATTTTCACATCCTCTAGCTTACCAAGATCCTCAATTTCTTTTGAAGCAACAACAGCTTGAGAACCGGAGGCAGACTCGGGCCAACCAAGACACAGAACTCTCTTTCGGCTTACCCGACGTAACCAGGAAGCGTTGGACCGAGGTTACCTCCGATTTACATTCCGCTTTACCTTTGGCGGGTTTAATTCGACAACCTCTCAACTCAACTGACTCCAATTAGCAGGACAACTCTCCTTCCTCTGACGAGTCGATGCAATCAAACATGCCGGCTTTCAAAACGGCTCCCGGGTAATATAACCTTTCTTACTTTAAGTTTTTCCATACTTATACTTTGATGCTTATCCTTCCACTTTGATTGACAGTTTGCAAGTAAAACCCAGCAAGAGGGCAAAGAATAATAAGCCGTCCTGAGACCCGGTGGTCACTGAACCGGTGCTTGACTCATCCGTTCCTGACAGCTCCACTCATCAGCCACCACCTGAACCGGCTTCTGACATTCCGGTGCCAACTTTTGACCCGCCTGCAGAAGACGTTATCCACAACTCGGATGACCCGGAAACTCCTAGCCCGGTCAAGACGACTGACCCAGAGGTTGAAATTGTGAAGAGCCAATATGTTGAACCGGGCCGGCCTACTGTTCTTGCCCAATGCACTGCCAAGGAGGAGTTTGCCCAGCGTCGGAAAGCCAAACAGGACATCACTGATTATTCTCACCTAAGTATTGGTGATATAGTCTCGGGCTATCTGAACCAAGTGCACAGTAGTCGTGACCTGGAAATTTACATGGTGAAGCAAATACATCATAAATCTGAGGTATAATTTATGCTTTTACTCTGAACCTTACTTACTGTACCAGCCCCCAAGTCTATTGCTTATGAATGAATATGTTGTAGACTTAATAATCTACTTATTGTTAGTTTTGTCCGGTTTAAATTGAATATGTTTAACCCGGTGATAGCATGAGACTTTGAATTTGGGTTACACATTAGCCCCCAAGTGTCAAGTACCTTTACTTGTAAAGTGCTTGAGACTTAATATGTATGACTCGGTAAAATAGGTAAAAAAATTCTTTAAGCATACATTAGCCCCCAAGTGCCAAGTATCTTTACTTGTAAAGTGTTTGGGACTTGAATGTTATCTTACCATGATTCTTACCATAGCCTGATGTCGATGCAGGCCACCATAAGTCAATTTGAGGCGAAGATTGCTGATCTGAAGAGCCAGTTGAAAACCCAAGAGCTCGAAGCTCAGAAAGCCAACTCCAAGTTTGAATTCAGTGTCTCCGAACAAGAGAAGCTGAAGAAAAATTTTGAATCGGAGAAGAAAACTTGGGTTGATGAGAGGGCTTCACTGGTGACTCAGGCCGAAACAGCAGAAGCATCTCTTGCCGAGGCAACAAATGAGCTGTCCGACTTAAAACGGCAGATATCCCAAATGGTCTCAGCCATCTTCGGTAAGTCACTCGTAAATATTGTAATCTTTCAAGGGTTATCGTAATAGTTACCTCCGGCTTACTGTTATACCTGTGAACATACAGGCCCCAGGAGTACCAATTTGAAGGGAAATATGCTGATCAAGCTTAAGGCGGCGTATACCTTAGTGGAGCAGCTATATTCCGGGTCACAACGTGCGTTGGCCGTTGTGGACTTATCAAATACCACTCCTCGGCTTCTACAAGATGTGTTGAGGCATCTTTCGGTGCTACCTCAACGAATTTAGGATTTAAGGCGGGCATCTGCGAGAGCCGGAGCCGTGGCTGCATTAAGTCGGGCAAGAGCATGGGTGCCGGAACTTGACCTTGCTGATCTCTCTCTCAGATATCCAAGCCTTAAAGAGGACGGCACTGCTTTTGACGACCAAGACTTCACTGCGTGTGTTAAAGTCGTACGTCCCCTGGTGACTCTCATTGGGAATGATACTGATCTTACTAAGTATTCGCCGGGCTACGATAGTGAGAACCAGAGAATCCCAAACGCCCCATATGACCAAGTCAGCCTGATCCCATACCTTTGCCCCTGAAGTGGACTCGGCCAGTTTAATAGATGATGAAGCTGAATTTGAAGCCTTGAGCAGCATTGACTGGGCCTCGTCCACCTTCCAGGACAAAACAACTGAAGGAGAGGCGGGGAAGGATAACCCGGAGTCATCAAGCCAGCCGGAGGAATGAACCGCCAGGCGTGTTACAACCTTTGCAAAAACAATGCTTCACTTTGTTTAGACTCGGGGAGTCTTGTGATAGGATAGAAAAAACTCCTTAATGCTGGTCATGCCCTTGCGCATGTTTATGGTGCTTATTACTTTTGTAAGCCGTCATCACTATATTTTGCTGGCTTATGTGAACCATGTATTTCCTTGACGTTTTAACTTGCCTTGCTTTATCCTGCACATAAAAACAGGCAAGGTTTCCTGGGCGGTTCACGGCCCCAGGGGGTTATAGAGTATTGATAACCCGGAACATGATCAAAAGACAACATGTATAAGCTGGTTCATGATTAGTTAAAATATAATCACAACAGCATACCTGTGACCCTTTTAATAGTCTCCCCGACTCATATAAGTCTTTACCTGGCACTTTTTAGAACCTGAGGTAATCAATATGAAACCAAAAGGATCGAGAACCATCTCCTTAAGAAGGTTGCAATGATAGTTAAAGTAATCATACTTATAAGCAATGTTCACAGGCTCCTGATTCGAATACGATCAGAGAATCGTTCCAAAGGGGTTAAGCTACGATTCGGATACGATCATATAGCCCCCAGTGGCTTTGGCGATGCCGATCAAGTGGGTATCGACAGCTATGTTCTCTTTGGTTCGAATACGACCTATGTTTGAACAGGAAGCCCCCAAGTGAGCATAAGAGTTGTTTAATGACGCTGATTCGAATACGATCCACGTCAGAGCCAAAGGGGTTAAGCTGTGATTCAAATATGATCAAGAAGCCCCCAAGTGGGTTTGGCAGTATGCCGATCAAGTGGGTATCGACAGCTATGTTCTCTTTGGTTCGAATACGACCTATGTTTGAACAGGAAGCCCCCAGGTGACCATGGCTAGATTCAGATATGATCATAAGCCGGACCAAAGGGAAAGCCAGATTCAGATATGATCCGTCCCCTGTTGGTAGTGTCCATCACCTGATAAAGAAGACATGAAACATTCTTTATGGGAAAAAAGGACAGAGGTCCTGCTTTATTGCTTTATATAACATGTACATCGTCAAAAGTATCTTAAAAACTGGTGACTTAAGTATAGTAAGGCCGGAGATGAGCTGTATTCCACGGCCGGCGGGTCTCCTCCTCCAATTTAAGTGAGTCCTTGTGCTCTCGAATATCGATGAGATAATATGACCCGTTGTGTAGATTCTTGCTGACCACAAAGGGCCCTTCCCAAGGCGGGGATAGCTTGTGCATGTTAGACTGACCCTGGATGAGCCGGAGCACCAAGTCGCCTTCCTGAAAGGTTCTGCTCTTAACCCGGCGGCTGTGATAGCGGCGCAGGTCTTGCTGGTAAGTCGCCGAGCGGGCTATTGCCAAGTCTCGCTCCTCGTCCAATAAGTCAAGTGCATCCTGACGAGCCTTTTCGTTATCCGCCTCAACGTAAGCCGCCACACGGGGTGAGTCGTGACGGATGTCACTTGGCAGGACTGCCTCTGCTCCATAGACCATGAAGAAAGGTGTGTATCCCGTAGATCTGTTAGGCATAGTGTTGATGCTCCATAACACGGAGGGTAACTCCTCCACCCAACAACCCGGAGTCCGCTGTAAGGGGACTAAGAGCCGGGGTTTGATACCTTTCAGGATCTCTTGATTAGCTCTCTCTACTTGACCATTGGATTGAGGATGAGCAACGGCCGAAACATCAAGTCGGATATGTTCTCTTTGACATAACTCTTCCATGACACCCTTACAGAGGTTAGTGCCATTATCAGTTATGATGCTATGTGGAAAACCAAAACGAAAGATCACCTTTTTCATGAACTGAACCGCCGTGGCTGTATCACACTTACTGACCGGCTCTGCCTCAACCCACTTGGTAAACTTGTCCACTGCCACCAGTAAATGTGTCTTTTTGTTTTTAGACCTTTTGAAAGGTCCAACCATGTCAAGCCCCCAGACTGCAAACGGCCAAGTGATTGGGATCATCCTTAATTCTTGAGCCGGCACATGAGCTCGTCATGAGAACTTTTGACAACCATCACATTTACTGACCAGATCCTCCGCATTAGCATGAGCCGTCAACCAATAGAAACCATGATGAAAAGCCTTGGCTACGAGAGATTTTGACCCGGCATGATGGCCACAATCTCCTTCATGGATCTCACAAAGTATTTCTTGGCCTTCTGTAGGTGACACACAGCATTGAAACGCCCCCGTGACGCTGAGGTGATGTAACTCACCGTTAACAATCATCATGGATTTGGAGCGCCTGATAATTTGTCTCGCCAAGGTCTCATCCTCCGGCAACTCACCCCGGGTCATATAAGCCAAGTAGGGCGCTGTCCAATCCGGGATAACATGAAGAGCCGCCACTAGATGTGCCTCCGGGTCTGGCACTGCTAGCTCCTCCTCGGTAGGCACCTTGACAGAAGGGTTATGTAACACATCGAGAAAGGTATTGGGCAGCACCGGCTTACGTTGGGATCCCAACCGGCTTACGTTGGGATCCCAACCGGCTTAAAGCATCAGTCGCCTCATTCTTCCTTCGGTCGATGTGCTCCACTTGATAACCCATGAAGTGACCAGCCACAGCATCTACCTCACGACGATAAGCCGCCATAAGGGGGTCCTTGGAATCCCACTTGCCTAACACTTGTTGAGCCACAAGATCTGAGTCGCCCAAGCATCGTACCCGGCTTAAATTCATCTCCTTAGCCATCCGGAGACCATGGAGTAAGGCCTCGTATTCAGCTGCATTGTTAGTACATGGAAACATAAGTCGGAGTACATAACAAAATTTGTCACCTCGAGGGGAAGTTAACACCACTCCATCCCTCGAGCCTTCTAGCTGCCTGGACCCATCAAAGTGAATCGTCCAATATGTGTTATCTGGCTTCTCCTTAGGGGCCTGTAACTCTGTCCAATCATTGATAAAGTCCACTAAAGCCTGAGACTTAATAGCAGTACGTGGCATGTACTTCAAATCGTGAGGCCCCAGCTCAATGGCCCACTTGGCGACTCGTCCTGTGGCCTCCCTGTTCTGAATGATGTCTCCCAAAGGGGCAGAACTTACCACGGTTATAGGGTGGCTTTGAAAGTACTGCTTCAATTTCCGGTTGGCCATGAACACCCCGTAAACAAGATTCTGCCAATGTGGGTACCTTTGCTTGGATTCAATAAGCACCTCACAGATGTAGTAAACCGGCCGTTGAACCGGATGCTCCTTGCCAGCTTCCTTACGTTCCACCACGATGGCAACGCTGACGGCTCGTGAATTGGCAGCCACATACAACACCAAAGGCTCCTTATCAATTGGAGCCGCGAGAACCGGCGGTTCAGACAATTGTCTCTTTAAGTCCTCAAAAGCAGCATCAGCGGCCTCGCTCCAGACAAAAGTGTCAGTTTTCTTCATCATCTGATACAATGGGAGGGCCTTCTCACCTAGCCGACTTATGAACCGACTTAAGGCGGCAACACGACCCGCCAGTCGCTGAACATCATTGATGCATGCCGGTTTAGCTAGAGAGGTAATTGCTTTAATCTTCTCCGGGTTAGCTTCGATGCCTCTGTTGGACACCAGAAAGCCCAAGAACTTGCCCGCGGGAACGCCAAACACACACTTGGCCGGGTTAAGCATCATCTTGTAAACCCGAAGATTATCAAAGGTCTCCTTTAAGTCAGATACCAAGGTATCCTTTTCTCTGGACTTCACCACAATGTCATCCACATAAGCATGAACATTACTCCCAATTTGATCGTGCAAACAGTTCTGCACACACCGCTGATAAGTCGCCTGGGCACTCTTGAGCCCAAACGGCATAGATACATAGCAGAAGGCTCCAAACGGAGTGATGAAAGTCGTCTTCTCTGGTCCTTAACTGCCATCTTGATCTGATGGTAACCAGAGTAAGCATCCAAAAAACTCAAACGTTCACAACCTGCCGTAGCATCAATGATTTGATCAATACGGGGAAGAGCAAAGGGATCAGCCGGACAAGCCTTGTTTAAGTCCGTGTAATCCACACACATCCGCCAGGTGCCGTTCCTTTTAAGGACGAGCACCGGGTTAGCCAACCACTCCGGGTGAAAAACATCAATGATAAACCCGGCCGCCAAGAGCCGGGCGACTTCCTCTCCAATAGCTTTCCTTCTCTCTTCATTAAAACGTCGAAGAAACTGCCTGACCGGCTTATACTTTGGATCAATGTTGAGAGTGTGCTCAGCGAGTTCCCTCGGTACACCCGGCATGTCAGAAGGTTTCCATGCAAAGATGTCCCGGTTCTCACGGATGAACTCGATGAGCGCGCTTTCCTATTTGGGATCCAGATTGTTGCTGATACTGAATTGCTTGGAAGGATCACCCGGGGTAAAGTCAACGAGCTTTGTCTTAGCTGCCGATTTAAACTTTAAAGCTGGGTCGTGCTCTGTAGTTGGCTTCTTTAGGGATGTCATATCCGCCGGGTCAACATAATCTTGATAAAATTTGAGCTCTTCTGCTGCGCAGGCCGACTCAGCATAAGCCGCGTCGCCTTCTTCACACTCCAGTTCTACCTTCCGACTGCCATGTACAGTGATGGTGCCCTTGTGACCCGGCATCTTAAGCTGCAAATAAACATAACATGGTCGGGCCATAAACTTAGCGTAAGCCAGCCGCCCGAACAGAGCGTGGTATGGGCTCCTGATTTTGACCACCTCAAATGTCAACTTCTCAGCTCTGGAGTCATATTCGTCTCCAAAGGGCACCTCCAGCTCAATCCTGCCAACTACGTGATACTGCCCACTATTCAATTGCTTCGGGTTGCTCTGATAACCCGACTGTTGCTGCTGCTCTCCTTGACCAGAATGTTGTTGGTTATAGCCCCCTCCTTGACGTCCCTGAAAGCCGGATCCTGAGCCGCCACTTGGGCCATGGAAACCGCCAGCTCCTGAACCACCACCAGACCCATTATGGCCATCATAGGTGTTGGAATTCTTAAACGCCTTCATGATTGCGCAATCCTTCCACAGGTGCGTGGCAGGCCGCTCCCTGGTGCCGTGTCTCGGGCAGGGCTCATTGAGTAGTTGTTCAAGAGATGGGCCTGACCCGCCGGATCGAGGCGGTTTGCCCTTACGTCTCGGATTGTTACCCTGCGCGTTGGCATTGGCTACGAACTCCGGGTTACCGTCCGCCTTACGCTTATTGCCGTTTTGATTCCCCGGGTTATGCTGTTGACCCTTTCCATTGCCGTTCCTTCTTCCCTTCCCTGTCTTCTCATCGTCAGACGCGGGATCCTTGGTACTATCAGAATCAGCATATTTGACTAAAGCCGCCATCAGCGTGCCCATATCCTTGCAGTCACATTTAAGGCGCCCCAGCTTCTGCCTCAGCGGCTCAAAACTACAATTCTTCTCCAACATAAGGACTGCAGAGCCGGCATCCATATTGCCAGATGAATGAATTATCTCCTTGACCCGGTGCACCCAATGGGTGGTGGATTCGCCCTCCCCCTTCTTACAATTGGTTAAGTCCACAATTGACATAGATTGCTTGCAGGTGTCCTTGAAGTTCTGAATGAATCGGGCCTTTAACTCTTCCCATGAGCTAACGGAATTGGGTGGCAAACCCTTCAGCCAAGACCGGGTTGTTCCATCTAACATCATGGTGAAATACTTAGCCATCGCCACATCACTGACCTCTAGCAGCTCCATGGCCATCTCATAACTCTCGATCCACGCCCCGGGTTGTAAGTCGGCCGTGTAATTTGGTATTTTTCGAGGTCCCTTGAAGTCCTTGGGCAAACATACATTGCGCAGAGCCGGTACCAGGCAAGGAACACCGCCGGTTCTAGTGGCTACCCCCGCCTCAACAGACGTCGTCGGATACTCCGGGTGATCCTGATAAGCCGCTGCGTGAGCCGCTCATTCGTTCTCCTGACGTATTCGGTCTTGCACCGGGTGATAGCCACCGGGCTGGTTATGGCGTTGGGCGTTGCTTGACAAAGCTTCAGACTCCATGTGCCTGCTGTAACTCGGGCTCCAGTTCTGGTGGGGCGGCGCTAACCAAGGTGGGGGAGTTGAATGGATTTTGTCCTGGCTATAAGAATAAGTCTCCTGCTGAGCCAAGGCTGTCTGAAGAAGTTCTCTGACTCTCCGGGTCTCCACTGCCGCCGGGTCATCACCGTCCATAGGAAGAGCCGCCAAACGTGTGGAAGCTACAATTAAGTTCTCCATGGGGTTGGAAAAGTGACCCGGAGGGATTGGCACATAACGCGGCGGTGGCATGCTCACGTGAGGCGGCACCGTCTCCTGAGGCTGGGTCGGCCCTCCTGTTCCGGCTGTCATAAGCTGATTGGTCTCTGGCGGGTTACTTGGGCCAGCTCCGGGTGTCACAAAAAGAACCCGAGGATCGTAATTCGGAGGCAAACGGGACTGAGTTTTCTGATGTCTCCTCCTCATTACCTCATTAGACATGTTTAGGCTCATTGTGAGCTGGTAAGCTTCTGACTGCAAGCGCTGCGCCCGGGCGTCGAGAGCCGCCCGCTCTGTAGCTAGTCTAGTATCCTCAGCTGCCAAGGCCTCCTTGGCCTGAGCTATCTCCTCACGCACTTGTGCTACCGCTGCGTCATGCTCATCTTTATCTGCAGGAATAATTGTGGCAGTTAATAGGGCCGTGAACTTGTCCATGAGGTCTATTAGCACCTGAGCCGGCGGGCGCACGGGGCCGCCTGCCCCGGCTGCTCCTAAACCAGACGTTGCCGCTGCAGCAGCTGTAGAGTTTGAGCCGGGTTGAGTCCCAGGCATGAAGATTCCGGCCCATCTTGGCGGCTCAAAAGGGTCCGGAATACTGATGCCATCGGAACAGCCCCCGAGCACGCCGTCTTGCACTTGGTACAACGAATCTGTTGAACCGGCAGACGAATCATCGTCTGAGAGGACGGTCATCTCACCCCTATCTTCAGATCCTTCAGGAAAGTCCTCTCCGTGGATGCAGCCCACGAAGGCACGCCTCATGCCCGGTTGAGTCCGGGTCTTCCCCGCACGCTGAGCCGTCTCGACGAGGTCAGTGCAGTTGTCCGGCTCAGGGCCCGGCTCACCGATCCGGCCGATGAAGATGTGGATTCAGCCGAAGGGGACCCGGTACCCGTACTCGATTGAACCGGCGTCGGGACCCCAGCCTTCATCGTCGATGTAGATCTTGCCGCGACGACTCTTGGTCATCCGGCCCACTACGTATCCCTTGAGCCCTTCGAAGTTGCCCTTCAAGAACTCAAATCCACCATGCGCTGGCCCCACGGTGGGCGCCAACTGTCGTGGAATAGTCACGTCAGATGTCCTCGTGAAAGGACTTAGTTGTGGAGCCATCGCAACTAGGAAGCTTGAAGGGGTTAAATCGGGACAAGGGACACGAGAGAGTTTATACTAGTTCGGCCCCTTATGGTGAAGGCAAGGCCTATGTCTAGTTGGGTTGGTATTGATGTTTCGATGACCAGGGAGCGAGATACGCTATGCCCGGCTCTCGATGAGTTATTTCTTGCCCTAAGCAGCCAGCAGGTCGTCCCCTTATATACATGAGTTGACGCCCTGTGGCTTACAGAGTCCAGGCCGGCTTATAAACAGTGTCCGGCTCGATGACTAGTTAAATCTACCTTACGTTACAAGTCATGCCATCATGGCGGTTTACTACAATGGGCCTTTAAGCCGCCTTTGGGCCTTAAGCCCTTTATTGAACCGCCATCTTCATGCTTGGTCTTGGACTTCCTCTGATGAGTCCTCTTTGCGTAACCCGGCCCCTCCTGGGCGGCTTACACAAATAGTCATATCCCCAACACCACACTTGTGCTTCAAAGTAGCACCAAGATCTTCATGATAGAGAGTCTCTCATTTTCTCACTTTCATATACTAGTGGGAATTTTTCTTTATAGAACTTGGCTTGTATATTCCAATGATGGGCTTCCTCAAAATGCCCTAGGTCTTCGTGAGCAAGCAAGTTGGATGCACACCCACTTAGTTTCTTTTGTAGAGCTTTCATATACTTATAGCTCTAGTGCATCTGTTGCATGGCAATCCCTACTCACTCACATTGATATCTATTGATGGACATCTCCATAGCCCGTTGATATGCCTAGTGGATGTGAGACTATCTTCCCTCTTTTTATCTTCTCCACAACCACCATTCTATTCCACATATAGTGCTATATCCATGGCTCACGCTCATGTATTGCGTGATGATTGAAAAAGTTTTGAGAATGTCATAAGTATGAAACAATTGCTTGGCTTGTCATCGGGGTTGTGCATGATTTAAATATTTTGTGCGGGGAAGATGGAGCATAGCCAGACTATATGATTTTGTAGGGATAACCTTCTTTGGCCATGTTATTTTGAGAAGACATGATTGCTTTGATTAGTATGCTTGAAGTATTATTATTTTTATGTCAATATGAACTTTTGTCTTGAATCTTTCGGATCTGAATATTCATATCACAATTAAGAAGATTTACATTGAAATTATTTTTTATCATTTACCTACTCGAGGACGAGCAGGAATTAAGCTTCGGGATGCCTAATACGTCTCCAACATATCTATAATTTTTGATTGCTCCATGCTACTTTATCTACTGTTTTGGACTATATTGGGCTTTATTTTCCACTTTTATATTATTTTTGGGACTAACCTATTAACCGGAGGCCCAGCCCAGAATTGTTGTTTTTTGCCTATTTCAGTGTTTTGAAGAAACGAAATATCAAACGGAGTCCAAACGGAATGAAAACTTTGGGAACGTGATTTTCTCACCGAACGTGATCCAGGAGACTTGGACCCTACTGCAAGACGTAACAGAAGCGGTCACGAGGGTGGGGGGCACCCCCCCCCCCAGGGCGCGCCCCCTGCCTCGTGGCCCCCCTGTTGCTCCACCGACGTACTCCTTCCTCCTATATATACCTACGTATCCAAACAATCAGAAGAGGAGCCAAAAACCTAATTCCACCGCCGCAACCTTCTGTATCCACGAGATCTCATCTTGGGGCCTGTTCCGGAGCTCCGCCGGAGGGGGCATCCACCACGGAGGGCTTCTACATCAACATCATAGCCCCTCCGATGAAGTGTGAGTAGTTTACTTCAGACCTTCGGGTCCATAGCTAGTAGCTAGATGGCTTCTTCTCTCTTTTTGGATCTCAATACAATGTTCTCCCCCTCTCTCATGGAGATCTATTCGATGTAATCTTCTTCTTTTTGCGCTGTGTTTGTTGAGACCGATGAATTGTGGGTTTATGATCCAGTTTATCTATGAACAATATTTGAATCTTCTCTGAATTCTTTTATGTATGATTGAGTTATCCTTGCAAGTCTCTTCGAATTATCCGTTTGGTTTGGCCAACTAGATTGGTAGTTCTTGCAATGGGAGAAGTGCTTAGCTTTGGGTTCAATCTTGCGGTGTCCTTTCCCAGTGACAGAAGGGGCAGCAAGGCACGTATTGTATTGTTGCCATCAAGGATAACAAGATGGGTTTTTTATCATATTGCATGAATTTATCCCTCTACATCATGTCATCTTTCTTAAGGCGTTACTCTGTTTTTAACTTAATACTCTAGATGCATGCTGGATAGCGGTCGATGTGTGGAGTAATAGTAGTAGATGCAGAATCGTTTCGGTCTAGTTGTTTTGGACGTGATGCCTATATACATGATCATACCTAGATATACTCATAACTATGCTCAATTCTGTCAATTGCTTGACAGTAATTTGTTCACCCACCGTAGAATATCTATGCTCTTGAGAGAAGCCACTAGTGAAACCTATGGCCCCCGGGTCTATTCTCATCATATCAATCTCTATCGCTTTATTACTTGCTTTGTTTTTACTTTGCCTTTTACTTTTCACTTTGCATCTATCTATCAAAAATACCAAAAATATTATTTATCATCTCTATCAGATCTCACTCTCGTAAGTGACCGTGAAGGAATTGACAACCCCTAATCATGTTGGTTGCGAGTAGCTATCCTTTTGTGTAGGTACGAGGGACTTGTGCATGGTCTCCTACTGGATTGATACCTTGGTTCTCAAAAACTAAGGGAAATACTTACGCTACTTTGATGCATCATCCTCTCCTCTTCGGGGAAATCCAACGCAGTGCTCAAGAGGTAGCGGTGATTCTTGTTCATCTTTCGGTGGGCGTGTTCTGAGTTCAGGACTCTCCTGCATGAACATCAAAGACAACCAAGTGATCTTGCTGTGAGGTCTGACCTCACCCGCCTCATTCCTCTCGATTCATTCACGCTCATGTGTACATGGCGCACCCTGAAAAGATACGAATTTCAAACGGTGCTACACTTGGGTGAACACTAACTACTTTGATATTTTAAGTGAGAGATCACCCTAATAAAAGCGACTACCGCGCAATCAAGAAGGGTGCATCATAAGGGATAAACATCTCAGGCAATTCATAATAGCATGATATGGTATAGCCCTTCCTGACGGAGAAGTCTTTCATTTCTTCATCTCTGGCATTCGCGTCGGTGTTCACCTTTGCGAAGATTGCCACCACCTTATCGATGCACCAGATAATATTGCTATCTCTATAGCTAATAAAATAAGTGCATTACTTAAGGTTGACTCACAGGTCATTAAAGTGACAATCATATGGCTCCAGCCATCATGCCGAATCATGACACGGTGGTCGTGTTAATTTACATCATATAGTCATCTCATACATAATCGAAATGAATATGAGCTTGCTATACCACATCACATGCCATCCTGCAAAACCAAGTTAGACACCACTAAACGGTTTATGCAAAATTTTATTTTACGTGGCTTCTAAGGTTTTAACTTAAACCGCAGCTACCAACGTTTATCATCAAGTATGATTGTTCAAGTCTCTAGATTAACTTTGCGGGGTGTATGAAGCACGGAATAATAAAATCTCGAACCCCATACTAAACTTCGTCATACCCATGACCCCCGTGCAGATCATATCTGCATTGCCCTTTCATCTGTGAATTTCATCTTTCCTTTAACTACGATGGAACCCAAAGAACTGATAGCACTTCATTGATCAATCAGGATCGCGGATTGCCAGAACTTTGTGAAATTCCACCATGCCATTTCAGGATCAGAAATACGCAAATTCTAGGGAAGCAACAAGAACATCGGGTAACAGATTTCATCTGCCACCCGCATAAATAATTTTCAGCAATAGATCTCATCTACTCCAAAATTATATTATGCAATACCCATAGATCTCCATGTATTCTAGATTGTAACCTGCATCTATGCATAGCACGACTCTTGATGCCACTGTAGGGAACGCAGCAGAAAACAAAAAAATTCGGTATAGCGAGCACGCCCAGGACCACTATGGAGACTACATGCAAGGTTTGATCTGATCCGTACCGACACGAAGCACGGTGGAAGAAGAGTCGGTGTAGATCGTCGGTGCAGATCCTTGCAGCTAGGATTTACAACCTCCCAACCGCGAGGATGTACTCCCTCTCCGACTGCCTTTCGGGAGGCGATCGGACAGTCCCCCGGAGGCCCGGACGATGTCGCGGACAGCCCTTCGGGATGACCCACGAAACTCACACGGAGACTCGGACAGCCCTTCGGGAGGACATTCAAATAGCCCCTCGGGCAAAAGATCAAAACTACAATCTCTCTACGGGGTTGCACACATACTGTGTCGGCTATCCGGCAGGGCTTCACCGTCCAGAACTAGTTCATGCCGGAACCCAGACGGCCTTTCGGCTCTACGAAACTATTTCGCTGGGAGGGAGAGAGAAGCCAGACAAGTCATGGCATATGTATGAGAGCAAGGGATGAAGAGATGGCAGCCCTCACCTCCTCTATTTATAGGAAAGCCAAGGGGTAGTGTGCCTCCACAAATTTACCAAAACCCCCATGCATTAGGTCACACATGAGGGTGTTAAGGTCAAAATGGGATGCCATGTGGAGCTCCGAGGAGCTCCACCACCCATGGCCGTCCACCCCTAGGGGGGGGCGAAATGGGGTTCCTTCCCGTGTAAGCCACTTCCTTTTAGAACTTTGACCAAGTCCAAAAAGGTGGATCTCCAAAAATATCTCAAAAAGCACTTTCACTATTCACGATGACATTTTTCAGCGTCCGTTCGAACTAAAAATATTTATGGGGCGTAGAACATTTCTAGTACCCACTAAAATAATTTTCAACGTGTTCTAAAACAATTCTGGTTTAGTGATTTTCATCTGCGAAACGCGTCTGAAGTGGCTCCGGCAGCTCTGGAACATTTCCGGTTTTTATCTCAAAAAATTCCAAAAAGCTTCCAGAATGATTCTGGCACCCTCCAGGAATTATCAGGCATGTGCCGAAACCAATTTGACTTAATAGTTTATCCTGAAACAACTTTTAGGTTTCATCGAAACTCATCCGATGACCTCTCTCTCTGGTGCTATTACACTGTCCGGAACTTTCTAGTGTCCGAAAAAATTTCGGTGATTTTCTCTCAGACTCCTTGTGTATTCAGCAGATAGATGACCCTTAAGTGTGTGACCCTATAGGTTCGGTGAAGTATAGACATGACCCGAAAGACCTTCCGATCAATGATCAACATCGGAGTTGTGGACACCCATATTGACCCCTAGCTATACCCACACGAATAAATATTCAAGTGAACCTCCAGTTGTAGTGAGCTATTCCTATTGCTTCGTGATATGTCACAAACACCCGAGGTGAGATTTATTGCATCCCCATGGATGAACAATTTTTCCACCATGCAAGTTTCTTCGTTACCGGTTTTGTTCTCTTTTCTCGTTTCCGTGTTCCGGCATCCCAGTGATCACATCACAAGGTGTCTAGCCAGACGATTATGGATACCGTGACACCGAGAGGGACCGAGAGTATCTCTCCATCATCAGAGGAGCAAATCCCAATCTTGAGCTATCTTGTTACTTGCCATACTTTTCCGTGAACCTGTAAGCCGCAGTAATAGCCACCCAGTTACGGATGACGTTTAACAAACCCAAAAGTTCACGAAGCAAGCACGAAGGAACTCGATACTCTCATGGTCTGAGGAATTATGCAAACATTAACTATCTCTGTGATATTAACCATAAACTTGTGACGAAAAGAATCTCATAGCATAACATCAATTTGGGTCGATTCAACACAAGTGTTCTACCAACATTGTGCCCTCAAAATTGCCAGCATGGACATGCCCATGATCAGGAAAATAGGATCACCATGCAATACATGAGCCAGTCTTAGAGGCAAGACTAGGAATACATTTTACCGTTTAGTATACCACACGCGCACATGAGTTTCCCTCCGAGCCTCGTGGATATTGCAGACTCGAGAATCATTGCAGTTATAGCATGGAAGCTAAACATTCATTACAAACTTTGGAGATACAAAATAACTGTTATTACTGCCTCTAGGGCATATCTCCTACATCCCCGACCTCCCCCCGTTCCTCCCCGTGCACCTTAGGCCCGTTCCCACCGAGGTCGAAGCCCTCCACCACAAGAGCTCGCCTTCGGCGATGCTCCGGTGGACCATTGGTTCCATGCGTGCGACCAGCCGCTTAGTTAGCTTGCGTAGGTGCCGCAGGTGCCACATGACGGTCGACTTGCTTGCTGTTGCGTTGTTCCCATCCTTGTTTGAACCCTGACGGCCACCGCGGTCGCCGCCGCTATCGATACCCTCCGTCCTAGCCTCGGCTGGAGCCAAAAATGGATGCGCGCGAGCCCCTGCATTTGAGCGCGCCCAACCGCCGTCCATTTGGTCGCCCGTGCGACGATTCCGACTGTCGCCACCGCGTTCTACCTCACCGGAGTACTGCCGCCGGCGCGCGCGCAGTTTAAACACCGGCCTAGGTCACTGACGAGTGGGCCCACAGTCATTAGCTCTGATTACCCGGCAAACCCCACTGACAGGCGGGCCCGTTTGCTGTAGCGTTTAGTTTTATCTCCTGACGCCGACAGAGTGTCCCCACCTCCTAATCGGCCTAATTAACTTAATCTAATTCTCCATTAAACTAACAAGCACTGACTACTGGATCCCACTGGTCCCAATTGACCCAGTCAAATGCTGACTGGGCTAGTCCCAGTCACTGTCAGGTGGGTCTAGTGGACCCCCTTTGACCAGCCAAAGTCTTGCCTTGTTGGGTACACCTAGTATTTTCCTTTTTATTTTCGAATTAATATTGATTCTAGAATTTCAGAAAATTGTTTAAAGCTTTGAAAATTAATATAAAACAATCTATAAATCATATGAAAATAATATATATATATATATATGTGTGTGTGTGTGTGTGTGTGTGTGTGAAAATTGCTTAGAAAAATGTAACGAAACTGAATATGCAATCCGTTCATCTGTCACGCGCCTCTAGCTTGATGAACATGGATCCTTCCCCTCTGATTCATCTGTCTGAAAAATACCAAACGCTAGGAAAACATTCCCAAATGTTTTCCCTCTTCGTCTATATCATCTAGCGCTGCTTTAGTTCACCTCTAGCACTGCGTATTGCCATGTCATGCATTGTGTTGCACTTGTGTGCTTTATATTTATTATTTCTTCTCCCCTTCTCCCTGATAGACACCGAGACCGATGTTGTTGCCGAGATCGACTACATCCCTGACGCTTAGACCCTTTCCGCAAAGCTTCCAAGCAAGCAAACCCCCTTTGATCATTCCTATATCGCTCATTCCATTCTCTCTCATACTTGCATTAGAATTTGCTACTGTAATTGATTGCTCCTATTCTGATGCATAGCCTGCTTATCCTAAAATGCTTACCTGCTTATCCTAAAATGCTTAATATAGGTTGGTTAGTGATCCATCAGTGGCCCTTCACCTTGTCCATGATGCCCCCGCTAGATTACCAGGTGACTCGATCAACGTGACCGATGTCCAGGGTCCGACACATCACCTCACCCCCTATAGTTGTACGACTCTGCAGAGCTACTATCGAGTGCCGAGGGTGATACCTTGCAGCACACTCCTGATGATAACTCTGTAGCTAATCGATCATGGTCATCGAGGGTGATTCCTCCTTCACCATTCCCGATACGACTCTGTCGTGCAACACCTCAAGTGTGAACCTCGAGGGTGATTCCTTCTAGTTCGCCTTGACAGTTACATCGAGTGGAATCCATCGAGGGTGAATCCTCGGGTTTTCCCACTTGATGTTATAGACACACGGTTACTTTGACTTTATGATGTAGGGTGTAACCCTATGAGGGATCTTTTCACACTTGGAGGGGAAAAAGGAGAGCAACAACAAGAACACAAAGAGAAAATCACTCCAACAATTCCCGATTACACATCCACTAGAATAACAACACAAGATCCACAAGTCACCAACACAATCAAAGGAAAGATACAATGGCAAAGTTCATCCCAAATCCAAAGGAGATGGGGGCTTGAAGATAGTCTTCTCCTTATGGAGGTCCTGAAATCCACAAGGATTCTTCCCTAGGGGGTATTGATCCACCAAGAGGGAAGGTGAAGGAGCAAAGCTCACAAATATCTCATCTAATACTTTGCTAACCCTAAACATGGTCCTAGGTACGGAATATATAGCCTTGGGGTCGAAGGAGATGAAGAGGGGCCAAAGATGCAATCTCAGCCGGCCATCCTGGGAGGCCCGTGCGCACGGGTTAAGTTGGGCCCGTGTGCATGGGGGTCCCGTGGGCATGGTACACTCCCGTGCGCACGGGGTGCTCCAGCGCCAGCTTCCTGTGTAGTCCGTGGGCACGGGGACTCGGGGCCCGTGCGCACGGGGTCACCTGGGACCTTCTGTATTGCTGCTGTTGCACTCCGTCTTGGCTCGCAAGGCCTTGGGGTGGTCCTCCTTCTCATTGGTGATGCTCCTGAGCTTCTTGGTGATGTTCCTCTTCATACCTAAGGAGGCATAGCATATTTTGGTGAGGTAGTAACCATGTTCCATTCGTGTCCATATGCAAGTCTAGTAGGAAGGAGTTCACCTTGGTTTCCAAAGCTCGTGCTCTAGCTCTTGTCATGGGTCCTCGTGGGGTTGGATGTGTCGGTGTAGAGTCCATGTGGATGATGGAAGGATACTCCGCACCATCTCCCCTCCCTTGAGAAAGATCCGACCTCGGATCAAAATCTTCATCACCATGGTAAGCCGAGAGGTCTTTGACATTGAAGATGTCGCTCACGTTGTACTTGTCTCGTGGGAGTTCAATCTTGTAAGCGTTGTCGTTGTAGTGTGCTAGCACCTTGAAGGGTCCATCGGCTCGAGGGAGAAGTTTGGACTTGCGTTCGTTGGGGAAGCGATCCTTGCGAAGGTGTAGCCACACGAGATCGCCTATGTTGAAGATCATTGGTTTCTTGTTGACGTTGAGCTTGGTCGCTAGTCGTTGTACTTGGTGATCGATGGTGTTCCTTGTATCTTCATGCATCTTCTTGATATAGCTTGCTCGTGCACTCGCATCCCTGTTGGTGCGCTCTCGTAGAGGAAGAGGTAGAATGTCCAATGGGGACAACGGGTTGAAGCCGTAGACGACCTCGAAGGGGGACTTGCAGGTAGTCGAATCTCTTGCACGGTTGTAGGCGTACTCGGTGATGGGTAGACACGCCTCCCACTCCTTGATGTTCTTCTTGATCAACACGCGAAGTAGAGTGGAGAGTGTCCGGTTCGTCACCTCCGTTTGGCCGTCAGTTTGAGGATGGTATGCGGATGAGAGCAAGAGCTTGATTCCGAGCTTGGCGCATAGCATATTCCAAAAGTAACTCAAGAACTTGACGTCACGGTCGGAGACGATTGTCTTTGGTACTCCATGGAGGCGCAAGATTTCCCTACAAAAGAGATTTGCAACGTGTGAAGCATCGTCTATCTTGTTGCAAGGAATGAAATGTGCCATCTTAGAAAATCGGTCCACAACAACAAACACGAGATCATTTCCATTTTGAGTTCTAGGAAAACCAAGTACAAAGTCCATGCTAATGTCCTCCCAAGGTTGATAAGGAATAGGAAGAGGCATGTAAAGACCATCGGATTGAGCTTTAGACTTAGTTTTGCGACATGTCGAGCATCGGGTGGTGAAGCGTGAGACGTCGCGGAACATCTTGGGCCAAAAGTAGTTCTTGGAGAGCGTGGCGAATGTCTTGTCGCGTCCAAAGTGTCCCATGAGTCCGCCTCCATGACCCTCTTGCAAAAGGAGCAAACGAAGTGAAGACTTGGGAATGCATAGTTTGTTAGCTCTCATAAGATAACCATCCTTGATGTAATATTGTTCCCAAGATGTATGCGTCAAAGATTTAGCATAAGGAGTAGCAAAAGATGGATCATTAGTGTACAAATATTTTATGTGCTCAAAGCCAATAACATTCAACTCAAGTTTAGTGACAAGCGTGCATATGCGTGAAAGTGCATCCGCAACTACATTTTCCTTACCCTTAATGTACTTGATCACATAGGGGAAAGATTCAATAAATTCACTCCATTTGGCATGACGCTTGTTCAACTTAGTTTGACCTTTTAGGTACTTAAGCGTTTCATGATCGGTATGTATGACAAACTCATGAGGTCTAAGATAATGTTCCCAAACATGTAGCACACACACTAAAGCACACAATTCTTTGTCATATATGGGATAGTTAAGTTGAGCGCCGGAGAGTTTTTCACTAAAATATGCAATTGCTCGTTTTTCTTGCATCAAAACTCCGCCAATTCCCGTACCACTAGCATCACAATGAACCTAAAAAGTTTTCTCAAAGTTGGGCAAAGCAAGAATCGGTGCATGAGTAAGCAAAGACTTGAGCTCATCAAAAGCGGTGGATTGCAAAGATCCCCAAACAAAAGGAGCATTCTTCTTACTCAAAGCATGCAAAGGAGCGGCAATAGTGCTAAAGTCTTTCACAAAGCGACGATAGTAACCCGCAAGACCAAGAAAACTACGCACTTGTTGCAAATTGGTGGGTTGGGGCCAAGTTTTAATTGCTTAAATTTTAGATTCATCAACGTGGACACCCTTGGAAGAGACAACAAAACTCAAGAAAACTAGCTTGTCAACACCAAACGTGCATTTTTTCAAGTTTGCATAAAGACGTTCCTTGCAAAGGGTTTGCAAAACAGCCCTAACATGATTAATATGCTCTTTCATGGATTTGCTAAACACAAGAATGTCATCAAAGTAAACCACAACAAAGACTCCAATATAAGGTCGAAACACGAAATGCATAGGACGCATGAAAGTACCGGGAGCCTCCGATAAACCCATAGGCATAACTAACCACTCATATAAGCCAAATTTGGTTTTGAAAGCAGTTTTCCATTCATCACCCTCTTGTATGCGGATTTGATAATAACCACTTTTAAGATCATTTTTTGAGAAAAAGGCGGCTCCGCTAAGTTCATCAAGCATATCATCTAAGCGAGGAATGGGATGCCTATAGCGAACGGTAATAGCATTTATAGGTCTACAATCGGAACACATGCGGAAACTTCCATCTTGCTTAGGCACAAGTATAACGGGAACGTCACAAGGGCTTAAGCTTTCACGTACATGACCGTTGTCGATGAGTTGTTGTTCTTGCCATTGGATCTCCTTAGTTTCTTCGGGGTTGACTCGGTATGGAGCTTCGTTTGGAAGTGGCGCTCCGGGGATGAGGTCGATTTGATGCTCAATGCCTCGTAGAGGAGGTAGACCCGGAGGTAGCTCATCGGGGGAAACATCTTGAAATTCCTGCAAAAGAGATTGAAACACTAAAGGTAGATTGTGAGGGGTGTTAGTTTTTGGTTCCCCATCCTTGCACACAAGAACAACATGCATAACACTCGATGGGTTCTCACACACTTCTCTCATCTCACTTTTTATGGCAAATAGTATGAGGTTTTTCTCTCTAGGTGAAGAGGCGCTCAAGTTTGGCTTGTGGCTCTCACTCACTTTTGGGTGGATCACTTTCTCACCCTTCTCTCCATGATGGGTGGCTTGCTTGTCGGCTATCACTTGACTAGGAGACATAGGTCGTAGCACATACTCCTTCCCTTTCATCTTGAAGCCGTAGTGATTGGTGCACCCATTGTGGATGACACCACGGTCGAATTGCCCATGGTCGACCATGAAGGAGGTGGAAAACGGTCATTGGGACCACATCACACTCCAAAGTGTCCTCATATGCACCAATTTTGAAGGAGACTTGGACCGTATGCACAACTCGTATAGTGCCGGAGTCACTTAGCCATTGAACCTTGTAAGGGTGCGGGTGCTTCCTCTTGACCAATTGAAGCTTGGAACATAGTTCTTCACTTGCCAAGTTGTGGCAACTACCTCCATCGATGATGACCTTGATGGACCTTCCATTGATGTCGGCCTTAGTGTGGAAGATATGGCATCGTTGGTCTTCTTCTTGTTGATGTTGAAGAGTCAAGACCTTGGAGACAATGAGAGCGGGGTTCGAATCCTCATCACAAAAGACTCGATCATCTTCATCCTCGTTCACGCGCCGGTGCATGGCCACTTGCTCAAGGGCTTCCATTTCATCTTCACTCATTAAGTCGTAGGTGCCATCGTCATTGAGGATCATGGTGCGCTTGTTTGTGCATTCATAGGACTTGTGGCCTCGGCCGCCGCAAGTGAAACACTTGAAGGAACTCGTCTTGACGGTCTCATCGGTTGGAGTAGATGAAGAAGCACGCGGCTTGAAGTTGCTTGTAGTAGGAGGAAGACGACTTGAACTTGACGAAGTTTTCTTGTAACTTGGCTTGTCGTCGTTGCTTGGAGAAGGCTTGGTTGATGTAGATGTTGGAGGAGTTGTTGAAGCTTGGTTGATGGAGAAGCCGTATGTCTTGGATGAGTACTTGGCGTACTTGAAGTCATCTTGCACTTGACGTTCCGCCTTGGTCACTTGATGCACGAGCTCAATGAGGTTGGAGTAGGGTTGGAAGTCGGCGATCTTCTTGATGGGATGATTGAGTCCATTCAAGAAACGTGCCATTGTTTGCTCATCATCTTCCTTGACATTGGCTCGAATCATGGCTATCTCCATTTCCTTGTAGTATTCTTCAACACTCTTTGTTCCTTGCTTGAGGAGTTGTAGCTTCTTGAAGAGATCGCGGTTGTAGTAGGTGGGCACAAAACATGCTCGCATGACATCCTTCATTTGAGCCCAAGTGGTGATTGGAGGTTCACCTCTTGCTTCTCGGCGCTCAAGGACTTGTTCCCACCATATGAGCACATAGTCTTGGAACTCAAGTGATGCCATAGCGATCTTCTTCTCTTCCTCATAGTTGTGCAAACGAAAGATTTTGTCGACCTTCAATGCCCATGATAGGTACTCTTCGGGATCATTGCTTCCATTGAACTTGGGCATGGTGAATTTAAGCTTGCCATAGCGTTGCTCTTCATTGTGTTGTTGGTGATGGTGATGATGATGCCCTTGACGTGGAGGGTAATCAACCTCATATTACTCTTGGCATGGAGGAAGTCCATGATCAACTTGCTCTTGTTGAACTTGAGGTTGTGGTGGAGCTTGACGAGCTTGTGGAGGAGCTTGAGGGACTTGACAGTGCACACGTGGTTGGTAGTTCCTCTCTTGGATTTCTTCTCGAAGGGCTTCCTCTTGATTGTGTCGTTCACGATTGCGTTTTGCGATGGCTTGACTTCATTCTTGAAGGGCACGTTGCGCCTCAAGAGCTTGCGCTTCTCGTTGTTGTTGTTGGAGACGTTGAGCCTCGGCGTCTTGTTCCTCTTGGTGTAGATGCGCTCGTTCTTCCTCTTGGCGCCGTTGTTGTTGTCGTTCTTGATCTTGAGCAAACGCGACTTGGTTTGAGTGAGGAAGAGGTACTTGCTCATCGACTTGTTCTTGTGAATGCTTGTCGTGTAGAGGGTTGCGAGATGCATGACGGTCTTGACGCGCGGCTCGTCGAAGAGTGTTTGATGACGGTGTACTTGAGCCAGAGAAGGTGTCATCGGAGTGTCGACTTGAGTTGCTCCGTCTTGAGTATGAAGAAGTTGAAGGAGGACGGTTCACCAACAAAGCGCGGATTTCGTCCATTCTTGCATCGTTCTCTTGCTTGTGCGTGTCGAGCTTGTTGTCGAAGTAGTCCCATGTACGTTGCTCCGAGAGTCGCAAGTCGGTGGCGAGGTTGTCGATGGGGTCGTTCATTGCTTGTTGCTCTTGATGTAGCGCTTGTTGTGCACCAAAGAGGTGGCTCTTGGTGACGAATGATGACATGTCGTCGTCTTGCTCGATGAAGAGTGGGTTGGTAGAAGAACTTGGCCTATCCATCATATGAAAGTGGTGGTGAGTAGGAAAATGAGAGAACAAAACCAAAGTTACCTTTGCCGAAGATTGTGGATGTAACAAGTACGATCCCACGTGATGTTATAATAGGGGAATTGGTACCGGGAATTGTTTCTCACACCTACAAGTAAATGGTCTATGGAGGAGCTCGGTTAGGAAAAGGCACAAACAATTCAAGCAAATGTTAGTCAAGATGTTGACAAAGTTGAGAAGATTCACAAATGGCAAGTAAGACAAATAGATCAACCTCCAAAGATAACACGAGGAACACACACACGGAAGATAAATGGGATCCGCACAACCAAGGGGTGAGCTCGAAGATGTCGAACCACGGGAAAAGCTCTTGTCGTACGGATACTAGAGAGACGCTAGCTCGATTGCACTAATGCGCTAGATATGCTAGTGCACCAACCTAATAGAGAAATCACTCGTCTCACTATCACAAGTATGCTTATGGATGATGACCAAGATAATGTATGTATGCTAGGAGGCTCGATGCTATTGCTTATAAGCTCTTTGCTTCTCTTCTATTTTGCTTAAAAGCTTTTTCTCTTTTTTTGAACTATGCCACGATGCTTGATATACGAGCCACACAACGAGGTAACAAGTAGTAAATGCACGGGAGGGACGAAACACTAAATGGTGCACTAAGGCGTGGCCCGACAATACTCAACAAGCTAGTCTCGATGGATAAGCTACGCAAAAGGGCTCGAAGCTATCAAGTTAATGGCAAGGGAGCACAAAGGCGTCATCGAGGTTACCGTCCTTGCTTACGGTAGCGATGAAGATGATGTTGTCGAAGCCGATGTGTTGTCTGAGTCGATGATTGGTGGCGATGATGATGATACCAACTCGCGCCTAAGTAGCCGAAACACCTTAGGACACGAGAGAAATCGCGACCCAAACTCAAACAAACACGTGGAATGGTGCGGAAGAACACAAGAGGTGGTGGGGAAACGAAATGAAGAAAACAGAAAATGGCCAAAACTCCCTGGATAGTCCGTGCGCACGAGGTAAGTGAGGCCCGTGTGCACGGGGTCCCGTGTGCACGGGGTCCCGATGGCCCGTGTGCACGGGGTCCTCTGTGAGCGGACGAACTGCTCCGCCCCCATGGTAATTTCCAAGTTTTTGGCCAAATTCGAGCGATGGAAGGGTGAGGACGAAGATGGAGGGGTAGATCCACTTGCCAAACACCAAATTCGTGGATCAAAACAACCAAATCTCACAAGATCAACAAATTGCAAGAAAAATTTTTGGGGCTATTTTTTGGTGGGGATTTTTGGATTAGGACGAAAAACAACAAAATCAAGCTAGAAAGTGGAAGGTAAGGACTCCAAGATGTGAATCAACCATGGCTCATGATACCAAGATGATGTAGGGTGTAACCCTATGAGGGATCATTTCACACTTGGAGGGGGGAAAGGAGAGCAACAACAAGAACACAAAGAGGAAATCACTTCAACAATTCCCGATTACACATCCACTAGAATAACAACACAAGATCCACAAGTCACAAACACAATCAAAGGAAAGATACAATGGCAAAGTTCATCCAAGATCCAAAGGAGATGGGGGCTTGAAGATAGTCATCTCCTTATGGAGGTCTTGAAATCCACAAGGATTCTTCCCTAGGGGGTCTTGATCCACCAAGAGGGAAGGTGAAGGAGCAAAGCTCACAAATATCTCATCTAATACTTTGCTAACCCTAAACATGGTCCTAGGTACGGAATATATAGCCTTGGGGTCAAAGGAGATGAAGAGGGGCCAAAGATGCAATCTCAGCCGGCTATCTTGGGAGGCCCGTGCGCACGGGGTAAGTTGGGCCCGTGCGCACGGTACGCTCCCGTGCGCACGGGGTGCTCCAGCGCCAGCTTCCTGTGTAGTCCGTGGGCACGGGGTCTCGGGGGCCGTGCACACGGGGTCACTTGGGACCTTCTGTATTGCTGTTGTTGCACTCCGTCTTGGCTCGCAAGGCCTTGGGGTGGTCCTCCTTCTCCTTGGTGATGCTCCTGAGCTTCTTGGTGATGTTCCTCTTCATACCTAAGGAGGCATAGTATATTTTGGTGAGGTAGTAACCATGTTCCATTCGTGTCCATATGCAAGTCTAGTAGGAAGGAGTTCACCTCGGTTTCCAAAGCACGTGCTCTAGCTCTTGTCATGGGTCCTCGTGGGGTTGGATGTGTCGGTGTAGAGTCCATGGGGATGATGGAAGGATGCTCCGCATCACTTTACCCCCAGAACCATGATGAAGTCGGGTCGGCCCTGGAGGGTACCCGCGAGAGTTGCTGATGTCGGGTCGGCCCTGAGGGGTACCCATGAGAGAAATGTGCATAGTGATGTGGAGTCAGGTCGATCTGGAGGATACCCATGAGATTTCTACGCGGCACGGCCGGGCATTCTTAGCCCTTGCCGTAAGTCCGTGAGACGGGGCGATGGGACCACATATCGTGGATCATTGATCGTTACCGCGTGCTCCCAAGACACTAACGGTTTGGATATGTGATCCGAGTAGGCCTCTGGCCTTTTTTGCACTAACCACCACGCGGGAATAAGTATGGGCACTCTGCATCGTATTTATTAGCCGAAAGCTCTTCAGGGATCAACAATGGAGAGGCACGCGCCCGGGTGGCCCGCGTAAGCACCTACCTTGCATAAGGAGGTAGCCATGATTGATCCCGACCGTCCATGCAATGTGCAAGAGTGTGAAGGGCGATGGGCCCAAGACCCCTGAGCGCTTAGGATGTAGACCGACGTGCTGGCCTCTCTGTTGAGCCTAGGTAGGACTATGGTGTATCGATCGGCGAGGCCGGGTATGCTCTAATGGTGTGCCCAACCGGAGTTAATCGAGCGTGTTGGGTAAGTTTGTGCATCTGCAGGGAAGTATATCTATTCGAATAGCCGTGTCCACAGTAACGGACGCTCGGAGTTGTATCCCGATCAATACAACTAGAACTGGATAATTGAGATGTGAAATGGATATGATGGCTCCAAGAGACCGGGATTGGTTTCTCGCAGGGAGTCAAGAAAGGATCTCTGGGCGTTATTGCTACAACATACTTACTACTATTATAATATGTTACTCTTATCTCTTCTGATGCTGCAAGATGCTTCATGATGCTAGTCTTCGATAGGCTAGGCACTCCCTCTATTCTGGCATTTTTACAGTCTAGTCCAAAGATACAACCCCTTTCTTTGATACTGATGCATACTTAGCATAGATCTGATGTAAGTCTTGTGAGTATTTCGGATGAGTACTCACGTTTGCTTTGCTACCTCTTCCCCCATACCCGATTGTTGCGATTAGATGATGGATCCCAGGAGCCAGATGCCGTTACCGACGACTACTACTACTACCCCGAGGGTGCCTACTACTACGTGAAGACCGTCGACGACCAGGAGTAGTTAGGAGACTCTCAGGCAGGAGGCCTTGCCTTTTCGATCATCGTTGATGGTTGTGCTAGCTTTCTTAAGACAGACTTGTTGAACTTATGTCTGTACTCAGATATTGTTGCTTCCGCTGACTCGTTTGTATTCGAGTTTATGTATTTGAGCCCTTGAGACCCCTGACTTGTAATATAAAGCCTGTATAACTTAATTTATGTCTAGAATTGTGTTGTGATATCTTCCCGTGAGTTCCTGATCTTGGTCGTACATATTTACATGTATGATTACTGTACAATTGAATCGAGAGCGTCACATATATGATCTTGCTCTCAATAAGGTGAAAAATACCCTAGAGAGAGAAGGTGCAAGATAGATAAATAGAGCGCGGTGGGTGAGAGAGATTGAGGAAGAAGAGTGATTCAATGGTAAAATAAGCTGAAAATGCCGTGATGTGCATGAACTATCAGAATAGATCGACCTGTTGCAACGCACGGGCAATTAACTACTCCCTCTGTTCCAAAATAGATGACTTCTTTACCTACTAATAAAGCACATATTGCTTCTGGTGGTACGTCACTTAATTTACCCCATAAGTTGACAAAATTTACCCACCAATGCCACCCGTAAGTTAAAAAACGATTCGGTTCCACCAAATTTGCCGCCGCGCCCAGTTATTTAAAATGATGATGCTGAACATATATCAGATACATGCAGACAGCGCAG
Organism: Triticum dicoccoides; assembly: GCF_002162155.2. Classification (NCBI taxonomy): domain Eukaryota; kingdom Viridiplantae; phylum Streptophyta; class Magnoliopsida; order Poales; family Poaceae; genus Triticum; species Triticum dicoccoides. The sequence goes on along the minus strand of NC_041381.1, from coordinate 266,643,071 downwards.
TGGCTAAAGCCTCTCTATTCTACCTTAGACACCAAGGTTTGATCCCCAGGTGCCCCATATTTCCCCATCTTTTTTGTCAGGCACCTCCCCTACCCACCCAGTGCGCGTTAAGTGGGCCGGCCCGCAGGGCCTGACGCCTCTTTTTTTCTTTTCTTTTTTGCATTTCGTCTTCTGCTTTTTTTTCTCATTTATTTTTGTTTTGTTTTTCCCTTCTTTAAATTAATTTGAGATTTCCAAAATTCAAAAGATTGTGAATTTTTAAAAACATGTTCTAGAAATCATAAAATGTTTGTGATTTCAAAAATGTGTGGGAAATCATAAAATTTTTGCAGTTTCAAAAATATAATTGATTTTTCAAAAGTGTTCGCAAATTATTAAAAAAAGCACAATTTGGAAAAAAAATGTCGGGAAATAAAACAATGTACATGATTTTTGAAAAAATAATCGTGTATTCAAAACAAATTCGTGAATCTGACAAAAATGTCCATGAGATTTTAGAAAATATTGAAAAAACTCAAAAAAAATGCAAGTTTGTGATCGATGAGATTTGTTTTTAAAGTGTGTCGTGAAGTGGCAAGCTCATTGCCCTGGGATTTACCAAGTCGACTATATTGCGATCACGTGGACATCGCATCCATCATCAGCGAGGGTGGGAAGAAAGATAAATGGCAACATGGCGAGTCACTGTGTCAAAATAGAGGACGCAAAAAAAAGCGGACGCTCATATGTCAAGGTATTTTTTTTTGAACACTCATATGTCAAGGTATTGAGTCATACTTATTTGGCTAGAGTGTATTTTTTTATCCCCAGGCTCTGCAGATTTTCCCCCTCTTTTTGTGATGCACCTCTCCTCCCCCAATGCGCGTTCATGGGCCGGCCCGTAGGGCGTGACTCCCCTATTTTTTTCATTTCGTCTTTTGTCTTTTCTTTTCTTTTCTCATTTCTTTTTTTCTTCTTTAAATTAATTCGAGACTTTCAAATTTCAAAACATTGCGAGTTTTGAAAAACATGTTTGAGAAATCATAAAATGTTTGTGAATTCAAAAATGTGTGGGAAATCATAACTTTTTTGCAGTTTTAAAAAATATTAGTGATTTTAATGTCAAGAGAGGTCGGGATAGACCGAATTTAACATGGGAGAGTCCGTTAAGAAAGACCTGAAGGATTGGAGTATCACCAAAGAACTATCTATGAACATGGATGTGTGAAAGCTTGCTATCCATGTGCCAGAGCCATGAGTTGGTCGCGAGATTTTATGGGTTTCACCTCTAGCCTATTGTTGTTGTTGTCTAAAAAATATTAATAATTTTATAATTGTTCGCAAATTGAAACATGTTCGCAACATGGCGAGTCACTGTGTTAAAATAGATGACGCTCGTATGTCAGGGTATTGATTCAAACTTATTTGGGTAGCGCGTAAATTTTTTCTCTCCTGTTGCAACGCACGGGCATGTTTGCTAGTAAAAATAAATCATCTATTTTGGAACGGAGGGAGTAGTACAATAGTTATTACTGTAGAACAATAAAGAAGGACACGTACTGTTTCGAAACAAGAAAAAAAGGAAAAAAAAGGACTGGTACAACAGCAGATGTGGCTGCCCCACGGACCCCATACGCCAGGCTCACGCATTCTCGCTGCCCGTGTCTCCATAGTCCATACACCAAGTTTACCTCGAAACATCTCTCTCTCTCTCTCTCTCTCTCTCTCTCTCCTCCCCCGCCCCTCCCCCTGCTGGAGTTCGTCGACGACGGCGAGGCAGACGGCGGTACGGGCCTAGCTCCTCTCTGTGGGCGAAGGTGCCGCGGAGATGGGGATCTCGTTCAAGCTGTCTAAGGTCGGCGTTCGCGTGCAACCGACCGCGCGCTCTGCCGCTCCGGGGCTACCGGCCGCGGTGGAGACGGAGAAGCCGGGCGCCGATGAGAAGGATGGTTCGGGACCGGAAGCCAAACGGGAGGTAAGCCGTGTTTCTATTGGGTTGCTCGGCTCGGTTCGGTCGCGGGGTGGCCGAGGCGGTGGCCCCGACGATCTGGGCACGCAAAGTTGTAGTCTTTTGTGTGATAGGGGAGGAAATTCGGGTTTTGCCTGCAATTTTTGGGGTTTTCGCGTCGAATTTGCGGCTGCGGAGATGATCCGTGGTTGTGTCCGCGGAAAGGGTCGGAATTTCCCGGTGATTTCTACTCGAGAGTTCTTCGTTCAGGTCCCTAGTAGAGGATTTCTAGGCCCAATTACGTCGTTGTTCGAAATGGGGTGCCAATTGCGTGTTCGAAGATTGTAATCTGGTGGCCTCCTCGATTGCAAATTTTTATACGGTATTTCCTTCATAAAGTAGCCAGAATTAATGACATCTTCATTAGAAAAGTACTCCCCTATCACACAAATGAATATGTACTACTAGTTAATTCTGGCTACTAATCTAAATGAAGATGTTGCAGTAAAAATAGTGGACCTTCTAGTGATAACTACTATAATGTCCATTGTAATTGCAAAGGAGTACTTTTTTTTTTACGGGAAGGCATACTTTATTCATCAAATAACGT
>NC_041381.1:266591091-266640225 GCF_002162155.2 Triticum dicoccoides | reverse complement strand
GTCATCCCAAACAGAAAGGATATTCGCCGTCCCCATATAGCCAACTCATGAGCTACAGTATTCGACTCTCTAATACAATGGTCAATAGTAACCTTCCCGAAATCTACTAAGATACTACGACAATCTTCTAACACCGGCACTGCCACCATGGAGCGTCCTTCATTATGATTCAGAGTGTCCACCACCGTAGTATTATCCGTTCTCACCACCAAATTAGAACATCCAGTATTATGAGCTAACTTAAGTCCCTCGAGTAGCGCCGTTGCCGCTGCCTCGGCTGAGACGACATCAGCTACATATTCCAACCTTGCCGTTGATGCTCTTATGGAAGTTCCCCGATGATCATGAATAACTGCTCCACATGCACCGGTATATTCACCCTCTGAAAAAGATGCATCGACATTCAATACCTGCTGCCCTGACAGAAAAACCAGCCACTTGGAGTGACCTTGGTTATCCCTGTCGCACGAGCATAGTTAAGGGCCAACGCAATAACAGCGGGAGCTATTCTCTCTGGAGTTTGCACATCATCGCCTCTGACAAGTTGTCTTCTTTGCCACCATAGATACCAGCAAACAGTCGCTACAAGTTCTGGTAATTCGACCGCTCCCGTGTATGATCGCTGGTAGGAGTCGTCACACAATATAAACTCCAACACAGCTGTTCCCGATCTATCTGTCATAGTGGCAAAAGAAATATCCGCTTAGATCCCAAGAGAGTCCCAAACTGCCTTTGATCTCTCACATGTGAAAAGTAGATGTGCAATATCCTCCGCACCAGCTTGACAAATTGGGCAGTGAAATATATTCCCAACATGACGATTGCTAGAACACTAAAACACTGGATGGCATTGTGTAAGCATCTCCATAAGAAAATTTTGATTTTCGCTGGTACCTTTAGATTCCACAACTTCTTCCATACTGGATGAAGCGCCGAATAAAAATTCGTCATCCCCATATTATCTGCATCATAATTTGCTTCCCACTGTTTGTAGTACGCCGATCGTACCGAGAAAATTCCACTCTTCGTTAGGTGCCATGAGATGTAATCCTCAGTATCTTTGTGGAATATGGGTATTTGGAAGATGTGCTCTGCATCAATATGCCAGAATTTTTCCCGCACTAATATCTCATCCCATTCTCCTGTTATTGGTCTATTAACTCACATACTCTACTGAGCGCTTGATTACCTCGCACTGTAATGATTTTCCTCGATGCACTATTTGGAATCCAACAATCATTCCAAATATTTATTTTCGCTCCGTCTCCTACTCTCCAAATGTAACCTTTTTTGAATGTTTGGATGCCAGCCCAAATACTTTGCCAGACATAAGAGGATCCCTTCTTTAGTTCACAGTTTAATGTATCACCAGAGGGGTAATATCTTGCTCTCAGCACACGAGCATAAAGGTATCCATAGTTATCAATTAATCTCCAGCATTGCCAAATTGAAACTATGGATATCTCGAAAACCCATACCTCCTCTCTCTTTAGGCACGCACATCTTCCACCAAGCAAACCAATGCATACTTCGTTGGTTTTCCTCATCACCCCACCAATATTGCGACATTGCATCATTGATCCCCTTGCAAATTTACTTCGGGAATTTAAATACACTCATCGCATACGTTGGGATGGCTTGGGCCACTGCTTTCAACAGAGCCTCCTTACCTCCATATAGGAGAGAGTTCTCTCCTTCCATCCATTCACCATAGCCAGAATTCTCTTAATAATATGTTTGAAACAATCAACCCGGTCCACTCCAATCACGGTGGAAGTCCCAAGTATTTATCCGAAAGAGATTCGGTTACAATATGGCACACTTCAGCCTTCACCTCCACATCTGTGTTTTGACTGAAAAGTATTGAGCATTTGGCTTCACTCACCAATTGACCCGAGGCTGAACAATAATCATTCAGGATTCCACGAAGAGTGTTTGCATTTTGGGTATTTGCTCATAAAAATAAGAGAGTTATCAGCAAATAATAAATGAGATATTTATGGAGAATCTCTGCACACGAGGCTGAACAATAATCATTCAGGATTCCACGAAGAGTGTTTGCATTTTGGGTATTTGCTCATAAGAATAAGAGAGTTATCAGCAAATAATAAATGAGATATTTTTGGAGAATCTCTGCACACCTGGACCCCGTTCAAATTTCCAGCTTCCTCCTCATGGCTAATAAGAGCGGATAAACAAAGGAGTACATTGTATTATCTCCGTTCGGAAATAAGTGATGCTGTTTTAGTTCAAATTTGAAATAAAACAGTGTCACTTATTTCCGAAAGGAGGGAGTAGTTATCACCAGAAGGTCCACTATTTTTACTGTAACATATCTGATAAATGCTTCTACTAATCTAAGTTCAAAACCCAGAGCATGCTGCTCTTGGTAACTCTGTGTACTGTAGGTTTGGCCGGTTGCTGATTTGAGCGTCATTGATACAATCAGCAGCAGCAATGTGTTTTTCTGTTCTCAGGTCCACACAAACGCTTTTAGTAAAGGTGCTTTCTTTTTGCCGGGACAGTACTTTAATTTGAAGGAGCAGGAATGCCATGTCTACTATAGTCAATACGCGTATAATAGAAACTGGGTCAATATTGTTGGTGCTGTGCTTCTTGGATTAAGAGAAAAGAGGTAATGAGTTTGTCTAGAAAACTTGAAAAACTAGAGGATACCCCGCGCGTTGCTGCGGGAATTTCAAGATAAAGAGTCTCGTGAAAAGGTAGGAAAAAAACTAATACATTATACATGTGAGGAAAACAATGCTAAAGATGAAAATATTATATGCATTCACAAAATGTAAAGAAAAAATGACTAAATCTTAAATCTTGTTTAGAACCTAGAAATGACCAGATTGTACTCTGGCATGGCTGACCAAATATCCGCTGTCATGGTTACCTGTAAACATAAAGTTCTATTTTTAAGAAGAATTGAAAGCAGCTAGTATGTAACTGGCGAACAAAATTAAGAAGTGACCGAATGCTGGTTAGATACATGCAAAGTGGATATATGAAAACTATCTTTGGTGTGATGAACACTTGATATATTAACATTTGATCAATTGAAACAGCAAGGCAGACATACCTACGTAGGCCTTGGGAGTACAATACATATTGTTTCCAAATAAACAAATCCGTTTATAAAGCTTCACATTAAACTATTACAACATTTTTCCTTAATCTGATTCTAAATTGAGGTTATATAAAGGAAAATCAAGCCTGCAAACCTGAAGGTTCAGCGGGGGACAATCACCTGAAGGTTGCCTGCAAAATGTGAAGTGCAATTATAAGTTTGCAAATTGAAGGTACAAATACAGAATAGCTTAAGCCCTCTGATGTCATAAAATTTTACACATGAAAGTAATAAAGATGAATATTGTTCGAAGTCACCTGAGATCTTCCTTGGCTCCTACTCTAACTTATGGTTCCTCTTTATCTAGTGACAGACTATTTAACCTGAAGGATTGTCTCAAGAATCTAAACAATCAGATAGAGTTAGAATATTGTAATGGAACTTCAGTAGATCGACATCAAACACACGACGCCTGCATGTAGAATATTACAGGTCAAGCAACCACGTACTCTGCTTGACCATAGTCCAAGGGAAATATGAATAATGATGAGGAAGAAATTGTACATGCATCATAAAAATATATATGGAAATTAAGATGAGTTCATCAAGGAGTAATCATAATCGTACACGAATTACATACATACCAGAATCCGGAGCACAAGATGGAAAATTCAAAACGTGTAAGCATGGGGATAGAAGAAACCAATGGTGGCTGTTAGTAGGGAGCATCACCAAACCAGAGTGGAGGGCTATGGCCATAGAGTAGAACGCTACAAATCGTGCGTGCTCGCAAACGTCTTTTTGGAGATAAAGGCGACGATGAACGGAAGAGAGAACGGTGTGGTAATGGAAAGCGGAGCAATGAGGGGAGATGAATGCTGCTGTTTCATGTATAGTAGTGACTGCCGTTTCATGGCGTGGAGCAGAAGAGAAAGCGACGGCGGCGTGTAGAAGAGAGGGCGATGTAGAAGAGAGGGCGGCAGCGAGCGGAAGATGAAGCCCGAGCGACCTAGTGCGATGAGTGACATGGGCTAGAAGGGCAAACCAACTTAGCCAGGCCTGCCTTTTACATGGGCTAGCAGGGACAGCCCGTGTGTAGCTTTTTTTAGAATGTCAGCTGCAAGGGGAAAATCGGGTGGGCGTAGGCAGCGGAAATGAGTGGAAGGCTGGGTGGGGAAGAATCGCTGATCTGATTGGCCGCTGATGTGGGCATGTCAAGAGAATAGAAAGAAGTGGGGAGCAACTTCTTAAGAATGGTAGATACCTAGGTACCTGGGCAATGACTAATGAAAACCACAATCTGTTGTAACCAAACACTCCACATTTTGCAATACTACATATTCTAGTGTTTCGAAACCAGTCATGTCCGACATATACCTCACACTCACCATATTCTAGATTTGGTAAGATTTGATTTGATTTGAGTATGGATAGGGGAAGACATGGAAAGTTATGATTTTGATGAGGTCTTGGTAAGATTTGATTTGATTTGGGTATGGGTAAGGGAACACAAGGAAAATTTTGATTTAGTTGAGGTTTTGGTAAGATTTGATTGAGTTAATCAGGACTTGGGGGAGGGGTGGCGTACATGAGGGAGAAAAACCAAACGGGGGAGGGGCAGGGTTGAGGCGAATGTACAACAATGAACTCCCCTTTAATAGTAGAGGCTATGTATTGTTTTGGGAAACCTCTGAAAAATCCAAAGATAATGCATCCAAGCATGCTAAGTGTTGGTGTGGGATTAACCCATCTGGAGTGTTGCACTTCCACTGGAGATTAGCCTGTTCAAATCTACCGAAAAAGGCTTTCGCCCCGCTTTATATATAAAGCAATGATCAACAGCACCCGGTACAAACGCACGCCCCCGCAACACACGAACACACACCCAAGACAGGATACATAGGCGCTGAGCGCATCAACACCATCCCTAGCACTACAAGAGCAGCCTGGGGCTACCGCCGTGAACACGCCACCGCAAAGAAGTGAGGCCGCATATGATGAACTGTGGGCTCCAAGGCGGCGCCTGCAGGAAGGATACGACACCGGACCGCCGCCACCGCCCGATCCGAGGATTATAGTTTCCCCTGGAGCAACACGACGGGCAATGAGAGCCGCGACGATGCCTTCAAGAAGGGAACGAGCTTCGCCGCCGCCAGTCCGAAGATAGAGCATGTTTTCACCCCGGCTACACACACCGCCACCGAATGCCACACCCCGGCTACCACGCCGCCCACACGGCCGTTGCAACCGGGCAACACCGAGCCACGGGCTCTGCCCATGAGCACCGTGGAACCACCACCAGGGCTGCTGCCCCGGCATCCAAGACCTTGACACCATCTCACCCGAGACCCGCCGCTACCCCAACCAAAGAAACGAGTGGAAAGGACCCGCCTTTCGCACCCCTTGGCGCCCCCCAGTGCTGAGACCCAAAAGGCCGGCCAAACCTGGCCTCCATCGGCCCGTCCCGCGGACCGGGCGCGAGGCGAGCTCGGTCCTGCCGCCGGGCGCGAAACACGCATGGTCCTGCCGTCGGGAGCGAGACGAGCTCGGTCCTGCCGCCCGGCGCGAGACGAGCTCGGTCCTGCTGCTGGGTGTGGGACGAGTGATGAACCGCAGATGGGGGAAGGGCAACCCTTCTACGAAGATAGCGGCCGGACGACGAGGTGAAGGATCGAAGGTCGAAACGGGCAGCCTATAGACGAGCAGATGCCGGAAATCCAGCCGCCGCCGCAGCTGACCCGCCGAGCTGCCGTGATGCCGGTGCGCTGAATGGCAGCCGCCACCCAGAGGACCGAGCCACCTCGCCGCCGTCGTCCACAGCCGGAGCAGCACCCACATCGGGCCGATGCTCCAACCCGTGCCTCCCGTCAGAAAACGCCAAATCCGTCCGGCACGCACCGCCACCAAGCCCCCGAAGTGCCGCTGTGCACGCCCCACCACGCCAGGAGCCAGCCCAACCAATGTGGCCGCCGTCCCCTAGCCCGTGCCGCCGCACCCCTCGTCGCCAACCGCTTGGATTTGATGGAGCCGCCGCCGCAGCTAGCTGCCCCGCCTCCCCAAGCGCCGGCACACCCCACCAGAAATTTCGTGCAGCCACCGCCGCTCCGACGTACAACCGCCCGCAGCACGGCCGGCCGCGTCACCGCCGCACGAGCGCCGCACTCCTCACCAGCAGGCTGCGTCCCGCGCCGTAGAGCACCAGGGGAGGAGGGAAGAAGGCCCCGCTGCCACCGACGCCAGCCGGGCTTTGCCGCCGGCGGCGAGGAGGAGGGAGGAGGCGCTCGCGGGTGGTGGCTAGGATTTCGCTCTGCCGCCCGCGAGAGCGGCTCGGGCGAACAGAGTTCGGGGGTTGAAGCAAGCTCTTTCCCTTAATGTTTTCACTTGGTAGTATTGCCTGTTCAAATCTTTAGATCCTGCTGTTTACTTAGCTTAACTTTGTCCTGTAGGATTAGGTAGTGTCATCCTTTGCAAAGGTTTCTGTGTCAGATTTATCCTGGCTGTTTGTTCTTACTTTTCTTTGTTTGAATTTTTTCCTGAAAGATTTTTAGGTTATTTGTTTTGTTGGCATAATTTTGATGTGTATTATTCTTGCCTTGAGAATCACGTGTCCTCCATATGATAAAATGCTGACCTTTTCTCTTTATGTAGGATGCTATTGTCGAGAGAGCTAATGATGCAAATGGCATCAAGATTTCACCAGCATGCTCTGGGGCGATTTTGCCAGGTATTGGCTGAGAAAATATTTATTTAATATGTCCTGTATTTGTTTATCCACTCTTTGTGCTAAGCTTTCAACATTGTATTGCAGATCATGAAGTTTCTTTCACTTTCAGTCTCTATGATAGAGGTTACCTCATCGCCAAGTCAGCAGTGGTGCGTTCTTCAGCTAAAAATGGCTTGAGATTTTAATATATTTTGACCTAACACATTTGTGTTTAGCTGGATCCTTGCCAGCCCTCTGTTCAGGATGGGAAAACACTGCATCCATATGATAGAGCGTCAGAAAAATTGTTTTCTGTAAGTATTGAATTGCTTGCTTATTGGTTTCATAATTCTTTTCTTGTTTCATATCTGGTCAAAGGCTTTCATGTGTATACTGTATTAGAGTTGATGCCTGCGTGGCTAGTTTTTTAATGAAATATTTTGTACGTTACATGCTCAAGCAGTATACTAGATACGAAAAGTTGATGCCTGTTATGTCCTTGCAACAGCAAGCGTAATAGGTAGGGCCTCTCCCTTGCTGGCTTCCGTCCTCATGGTTTTGGTGCCGTGACGCTGAGACAATGCATGTTTAGGTAGCAGGGGTGAGATGAGAGAAACGAAAACATATCCCTATTGCTGACATTCCTCCCCTTACTTTTCTTCTATGGAAGCCCTCTTTTGTTATTATAATTTATATTCCAATGGGATGCCCCCTACTGTTTCCCCATTAAGGCCTCCTTTGGTTCATACTTCATAGGATAGGAATATCATAGGAATAGGAAAACTATAGGAAGTGAGATGAAATGTATCTCAATTCCTATAGGGAAAGAGATGTCACTTGATTCATAAGGAAATTTTCCATTGAGTCTTGGCTAATCTTTTTTTTCCTTTGAAATGTGAAGGATTGGTTCCTATCCTACATAGGAATAGGAATCCATTCCTACAGACCAGAGGGCTCCAAAGGAATTTTTTCTACAAAATTCCTATCCTTTAGAATTTCTACGAAATTCCTCTAAGCCAAAGGAGGCCTAAAAAGAGATTGATATGATCTTTTGATTTCTGCAGTAACAGTAGTAGGAGACTAGCTGATTCTTATCACATGACAGGCCATAGGTGTCAATATTTTTTTAAAACGAGTCTGCGAGCAACACAAATGCATTATATTTCCTTTGTGCTTGGTTCTCCTCCTAAAAGATGGAACAAAACATCCTTCAATAGCTGGTTAAAGTTAGTAGAAATAGTTAAACCGTGTCATGATGATCGTAGCTCTGTGTCCAGTTAAATGAGCTGCTTTGCATCATCACGTGCAGGCCATTGAAGCTGGAAGGCTGCCTGGAGATATTCTTGATGACATACCAAGCAAGTACTACAATGGTTCAGTTATCTGTGAGGTAAGTTATTTTATCTGATTTGAGGCGTGCTATGTAAGCAAACACGTAGTTAAACTGTCAGATGCTAAGCACCGTTGAATGTGAAAATCATCTTGTCACCGCTACCATAGTTTCTGTTTACTGCATGTTTTTCACTACAAGGTTTGCTAGCTTTCTCTAACGACAATCTTTGAAAGCAACCCTATATTATTCACACATGCATCCTAGAATAGATCATGGCGATTTACCAGGAATTCCTAACCTTACTTTTGGTCTTTTGGACAAGCATGAACTGCAAATTATGGATGTGTAGCACACAACATGAAATAAGTCAAAGTGCTGTTTTGGATATCATCATGGTGCTACTCTCTCTGTCCTGCAAAAATTGGATATTGTCATGGTGCTACTCTCTCTGTCCTGCAAAAAGTGGTGTACAATTTGAATAACTTTGTACATTGAAGAGTGGCACAGCCATTTCTGACGCAATAAAATTCCGTTGTTACCCCTGGTGGTGTAATTCTGGGAAAAAGGAACAACACACATGCACCCTGAGCCTATGCCGTTCGCTTTGGCCTCTCTTGTGACCCCGTCACCATGAATGCTAGCTTGCAAATGGCGTTTCTCCCACCTAGCCGCTCTCCCACCTCCATCTCCACCCATGGCGAGTCCTGGATCTCTCTCCCCCGATGGAAGGTCTCCTGCATTGGGACTTTCTCGGGAGTCGGCTAGAAAGTATTAACTCTGGTTATACACTCATTCCCAAGACACCTCTTCCGGAGTCGGCTAGATTATAGACCAGTCACTTTATTGAACAGCTGTCTCAAGATATTGACTAAACTTTTAGCTAATCGTCTGCAGCGGGTCATTCTTGGTATTATCCATCGTAATTGGTAGGGAATACACAGACTATACATTGAACATAATATACTCTTAACAACCCCCCTCAAACTCAGGGTGGATCGACAACACTGAGTTTGGAGAGATAAAAATCATGCTGTGGTCTAGTCTGGGCCTTCATAAAGAAATCTGCCAACTGTAACTCAGAAGGCACATACTAAAGAGCAATAACCTGGTTCTGCACACCAGCGTGCACAAAAGAAGCATCAACACCAACATGCTTTGTGAGCTCATGCTTCACAGGGTCTCGCACAATACTGATATCACCTGTACTGTCGGAGAAGAGGGTGGTAGGTGTGGTAACAGACACACGGAACTAAAGTAACCACCGTAACCAAGTCACTTTTACCGTCAAAAGAGCCATAGCTTGCAACTCAGCCTCTGCACTTGAATGGAAACTGCAGTCTGTTTCTTCGCCTCCAGGCAATGAGAGAACCACCAAGAAAACAAGTAAGCAGAAAGTGAACGGCGATCCGAGGGATCACTAGCCCACGTAGGATCCAAATAGGCCTGAAGCTGTAACGAACTGGAGCGCGGAAAGAATGACGGTGAGAGATCGTGCCATGAAGACATCGTAGAACATGAAGAAGGTGACTATAGTGAGCCGAAGTGGGAGCAGGAACAAACTGACTCAAACTATGGACAGGATAGAAGATATCCGGACGAGTGACAATTAGATAGACAAAACTCCCAACAAGGTGACAATAACGTGTCGGATCAGACAAGGGATCACCATCAGAAGCACGAAGGTGAACGAGCTCCATGGGAGACTCAACAATGCGCTCATCAGTAAGAGCAGCATGAGCAAGAAGATCTTGGATCGGACTGTTCGGGTTGAGGCCGGACGTAAAGTCAGAGAGCAACTTCGTCCGACTTAACGATTTTTGTACTGATGTCACGGTCCCGTCATATCGGACATCCAGCCTAGAAGCTGGACTGTCCAGAGTCACGTCGGACGTTCGTGTTGGAGGCCGGACGTCCGGCTGCTGTAGCTTTGGCTGCATTTCTTCCGTGTCTTCTCGCTCCTCTTCCACAATGACTTGGCCTTCCTCCCTCGCTTCTTCATGGTCAATTCCTTGGTACTTGTGTATGTATAGAGTTCTGGTTTGAGGTAGTAGTCATGTCTCATGGAATTATGTAATTTTATCCTTTTAATATATTTCAGTGGAAGCTTCTCACTTGTGCCAAGAGGTCCTGGGTTCGAACCAGCCTCTCTGCATTGCACTTCGCAGGGGTAAGACTAAGGCTGGCCACAGTGGGGGTAACATAACCGGTATCATGCACTTGGGACTAGCAAACATGCTTATGTGGCAGACAATTAAAGAAGAGAGAGGAGGTTAGAGTAACAGAGGTAGATACCGTATCATAATACATAATAAATGTTATGCTACTATGTGTCATGCATGGCAATAAATAAGATGATATATGATACTAATCTATGATACTCCCTCCGTAAAGTAATATAAGAGCGTTTAGATCACTACTTTAGTAATCTAAACGCTCTTATATTAGTTTACAGAGGGAGTACTATGCACTATGAAGATATTATCATAGACTAGTATCATATGCATGGCACTAACATATGATACTCTCCACTATGAGTAGCCTAAAGACTAGGTTCCTATAATCCCTCCCCAGACCCCACCTTGTGTGGGAGCTTCTATGCACTGGGTCTGTCCTTTCAGTGGAAGCTTCTCCCACTTGTCTTCACTGGTCAAGAAAAAACAAATAAACAAACGCACCCACAGGCCCATCATCACCCACAATAACTGATGCAGCGCATGCGTGCATAGACCAATGCGGAATGTGCACGCAGCTGGATTGAGCGGCAGGGCTCCCAATGCGAGGAGAAATAACGGCTGCATAGATGTTTAGTCAGGGGTATAATTGTCCATTTACCATCCACGTTTGCTCTCCTTGGTATTTGCATAAAGTTCTGGTGCTGCCTAATGTGGGATGAAGGGACTCTAGTATTAACAAAGAAAACTGTGGAACTACTTTTCAAGGTAAGTATATACATATGATTTTCATGTTTCCAATCTAAATATTTAAAACGATATTGACATCCATTTTGGAAAAGTTTGAAGGCATGTCCAAAACGTCACTTATTTGTGAACTGGAGGGAGTAGTTTGTATGCTATATTAGTTTTTCCGATTATAAATGGTTTATATGTTAAGCCTTCAACTACTATTTTCTACAAAAAATCCAAATAACTGTGAGATAATACAGCAATTAAAATATTTAAACCCGACGCTGCATGCCATGCTTGTTTTGTTACGGTTTGTGTACCTTATTGCTGAGATAGCATAACTCATTTAGAAGTTTAACTTATACTGGTTCTCAAGTACTTGACTGTTCTTATGGTATTTAATTCTAGATACGCGACTACCGAAAACATGCATCCAATCAAGTTCATGCACCATCTGCTGAGTTAGGACTACCTGCTGTGAATAAAGTGCAGCTTCAGATGACATTTGAAAATGTTGTCAGGGACATTATGCTGCTATCTGATGATTCATGGAGTTACAGAGATTTCATGGTAAGCATTCTTGTAAAGAAGTCTCCTATCATTTTAATGGCAATATGGATTTACATGTTTTGTTTTCCTTTTCCTTCCAAAATCTGCTAATGTGTGCCCCTCTAATCCCAGTTTTTCACACCTAGTTTGCATGCAAGTAGCTAACATCTTCTTACTTTTGGTCAGTCAAACTGGTTCTTCACTGGCTGACTAATAATGATGAAATAACATGGTAAAGTAAAATATATGTAGAGTTGAAGGCCTGCATGAGCCATTGCTAGTCTGTTTATAGATGGATCTGTAATGTAATTTTTGCCTAGTCTGTTCCTCATCATATCTTCTCATCTATGCTCCTTGCTGTCCTTGTTTGTATAGGAGGCAGAGTCACGGATTGTCAAAGCTCTACAACCAGCACTTTGCTTAGACCCTACACCAAAGTTGGACCGACTTTGTCAGGATCCTGTTCCTCATAAGGTACAACCACATGCAGAGCCAAAGGACTGTTATAGATATGTGTATTTTAAGTATTTTGCATTTCTTGCAGTTAAACCTTGGTGTTGGAAGAAAGAGGCGGTTGAGGCAAAATCCTAACGTTATTGTCACATCCAGTTACATGTCTCATGGTAAAAAGGTGTGCATTGATAGGGTGTCTGAAAGTACCAAAACGGACGAGATGGGTATTGCAAATAACAATGTTACTCACCAGGTCCTTGATAACATTACTTCGCAAATTGTGTCAGGTGGCTCTCAACCACTTCGACCAAGTAGTTCACAGGATGCAGCTAGAATGTCAATGGTGTCCCATTCTGGTGTCCAGCAAAATATCAATTATTCTGCTGTTGGTAATGATCGTGGGGCAGGAGGTCCTGTCAGTTTTACTGGAGTCAATTCAAGCACTTCATCTCAGCACATGATGGCTTACAATGACAATGGCCTTCTATCTGTGAAGAGGGAACTACAAGAAGCTCCACTGCAAGACCCTAAGAGAGTAAAACCAACAATTAGCACTGATGATATCCAGCAGCAGCAACAGCGGCAGCAGATACGGCCTCAATCAGCTGCCCTTGGTGGGCAGGACATGCAATGGAAGAAGGGGATGCAGTATGCTTCATTGAATGGCCAGAGATACCCTTCTCCAATGGTGAACAATCTGCAAGATTCAGGGGCTTCCTTTTATTTCAGAGAGCAGGGTTTGAGATATGGTGCTAAGCAAGAGCAGATGGATGGCATGGACAGATGCAAAGACCCCTTGCAGGCTATGCCCCCTGAAAATACTGTGCTCGATCAGCAGCAATCCCATGCTCAACACTTGTCACAACAAGCAGCAGCTAGAAACAATCTACAGAACATGGCACAGTGGCAGAATCCTCGGGGTCCAAGTGAGAAAGACATGAAGAAAGAAGAAATGCTTCAGAGAAGAAAGTTAGCTGCTGCCTCTCGTGTCTCTTCTGCACCAATGGTTCAGTCTCCAGTATCCTCTAAATCTGGAGAGATATCAAGCAGTTCAATGGGTGGCCAGTTTGGTTCTGCTGCAACATCTGCTGCAATTGGATCACATAAAGATAATAAGTTTGCCACGAGTTCTAGTGCTGCCGTAGGATACCCATCTGTGGTTTCCAGTCCTAGTGATTCTATGCACCGGATGCAGCAGCCTTCGGTTGCTCCTTCGAAAAGGAAAAATTCTGCCCCCAAGACTCAACCACTTGTAAGCAGTGTAGGGTCCCCAGCCAGTGTTTCAAACATGCTTCCTATACCAAATGCTAGCAGCCCTTCCGTTGGGACATCAATGGCTGACCAATCAATTCTTGAGAAATTTAGAAATATTGAGGCTATATCGAATCGGTATGAAATAACATTTGCGAAATCTGCTAACTCTACATTACGGCTTTGGTTTGACAATTTGTTTATTTTCATTTTCTGGGGTTACCTGTAGAAATATGTTTTGGAAATTTATGACTGCACAATTTCAGTACAATAACTCCCTCCTGTCACAAGAAGATGTGACTCTGGAATTTCTGCATTTAGTTGTTTAGCTTTTGACAAATGATACTCATCGATAGTACCTCCTAGTAGGATTAGAATGTATATAATTGATATTGACAATTTATCAAAAAATATTTTCATACATTAAACTTTCATAATTTTCCCTCTTCAAATGTACTATACAATACTAAAACCTAATGGTCCAAGTTAAATCTTCTTGAAATTTGGAGGTGCAGAGTGTCGCTTATTTTTGTAACTTGGTAAAAAGAACTGAAAAGAAATGCTGCTTTAACATTGCTTTGAACGCTAAATGTCACTTCCCTTGAGTCAGTTATCCTGCATATGTTATTATGTTTAATACAATTAAAGTACTCCATCCGTTCACAAATATAAGATGTTTTGGATATTTCAATATGGACTACATACAGACTGAAATGAGTGAACGAACACACTAAAACGTGTCTATATACATCCGATTCAGAAAAAAATAAGAACATCTTAATGAATGGAGGGAGTATTATAAAGTTGACTTGTATAATTTTGTTCTGTTTACCTGTTTGGCATGACATGTGTTTTACTTGAACATTGATCCAGTCATATAGCAGGTCATAGTTGGTAGAATTGCTTAGTTATGGCAGCAGATTTGAAATCAGAAACCTTTCAGCCTGACATTTTACGATCTTTTTCATATGCATATGATTGTTTATGATTGCAGCTGAAGCTGTTGGCATATTTTGTTTCAGGCATCAGCTGCACAATAAGAAGAACAAAGTTGATAAGTTATCTAATAATAGGAAGCCCATGATAAACGCAAGCCGAGAGAAAGTTGTTACACTTCTCTCCAGTTGCTTCCATACTGAGGATTACAAAGACGAGTTGAGGCCTCTTTGTAATTCTATGTTGAGTGGAACAATAAATTCCTTTAGGACCAGAATACTGAACTTTGTTGTTGCCAACCGCTCATACCAAGGTTTGTGATCTACACAAGATTGTATATCTGTTCCCAAATTAGGATTAAAGTTGAAGCTTTGATTAGTATGATTAAAATCACTTCCTACAGGTCCTACAAAGCCGTTCCGGATCATTTTCAAGGATAAGCCTGATGGGACAGTGGGAATGCAATATGGAGACCCAGAAGATTTCGACAATCGGAACTCACATGAGTGTACACTCATATTACCCAGCAAGGTATGCATTAATTACTGATTGTATCCTCCCGTGCAGAACCAAGTACCAAAAACTTGAAAACAGCAGGTTTATAGTATGTGTTTTCTCTTCCTGTGGTTAACCTCTCTATTGGTTTTTCTATCAGTACCATGCCGACTTGCTTGCAACACAACTTATTGCTCGGGTGAGTTTCAACTACCCTAAAGATTGCTTGGAATTAATAATTTTGATAGTGTCCTGAATTTTGAACCTTTTGAACCCTTGACCCTAGATGGAGAAAGAAGGCTATGATAAGGCAGATGATCAAGTTGTGCCCAGCAACCCTCCTGGTAACCTCAGTGGACTATCAGGCATGTTAGCAGACAATACAGCCAATGAAGTGAAACAAGAGGGAGGTATAACCCAGCAACTTAATGCTGCAGCCCATGCAAATATGGTATCTGGAAGCCCTTTGCAACAACTTTCTGCCAATAGGATGCTTCCATCTGGGAGTAGCAACCAGGCAGTACCAATGCAGCAAGAGTATATGCAGGGTGCAACCATGTCTCCAAGGAGTCAACAACTCGACCAAAATTTAATCCAGCAGCAACAACATCAGCAGCCACAGCTGCAGCAGAATGCACAATCACAGCTTCAGCAACAAACATCTCTTCCTCTCAACCAGATGCAGAGACCCCAACTGCTACCAGCAAGCCCATTATCTCAGATGCTGGGGCCTGGCTCAAATCTCCCAATGGGCTCGAACCACACGAGTAACACCAAGGCTACTCCTGCTTCCTTGCAGCTTCATGTGATGCAGCAAGTACAGCAGCAACAGCCAGTGCAGATGTCAAGAAAAGTGATGATGGGGCCTGGCTCATCTGTGAACATGGGCAACATGGTTAACAATGTAGTAGGCCTCAGCGGTCTTGGAAATATTATGGGAATGGGCAACGTGCGGTCAGTGTCCTCCCCGATGGGATCCATGTCAGGCTTAGGGAACAGTCCCAATCAGATGAGCCTTGGAATGGCATCCAATCTTGCCGCAGCTGGGCTTCGTCCAGGTATGAACCCTGCAGCTATTGCCAAGATGCGTATGGGATTAGCTCAGCAACAAAGGGTGACCAGCCTTTACCCCCAGACTGGAATGGTTGGATTGCCTGGCAGTGGTTCACCAATCCTTCCTAGTTCTGCCGGCTTGGCCATGATGGGCCATCATTCACTAAATAGAAACAACCTTAATCCCATGCAGAGGGCCATGATGTCTCCAATGGGCCCACCAAAGATGCCAGTGGGTAATTTTCAGATGAATGCCCAACAGCAGATGCAACAGCTGCAGCAGCTCCAGCAACAGCAGCAGCAGCTCCAGCAACAGCAGCAACTGCAGCAGCAGCAGCATCAGCAGCAACTGCAGCAGCAGCAGCATCAGCAGCAGCATCAGCAGCAGCAGCAGCATCAGCAGCATCAGCATCAGCAGCAGCAACTACAGCAGCAGCAGCAGCAGCAGCAGCAGCATCAGCAGCAGCAGCAGCATCAGCATCAGCATCAACAGCAACAACAAATGGGATCTCCTTTGCAGCAGGCAGCACAAGTAGGTTCGCCTGCTGGTTCACAACAGTCATTGGTGATGCAGCAGCAGCAAATAAGCCCGCAGCAAATGGCTGCGATGAGCCCGCAATTGAGCTCAGGGGCTCTGCAACAAGTGAATAACAATGTAGTCAATCCTGTGGGGACGCCAGGCCCTCCTCAAAGTCCACAGTTGAGCTCACACTCACAGACCCAAGGTTCAGTCAGCAGCATTGCAAACTCTCCAATGGAACAGCTGCAAAGTGCCAATATGGGAGGTCCTGGTAGCATGTAGTAGTAACTGCAAATATTTGATCCTGTCCGTGGGGATACGCAATAATGGAAGATATAAGCATTGACAAAGACGGCCACTGCTTTCTTGTTTGTTGTGGTAATTGAGGTCAAATTAGTTTTCCTGCAAGTTATAAACGATAGATGCAGTTGTTCTGGAGGAACCCTTTTTTCCGCCGGGATTTGTGATGTAGATTGTTGTAGCTGATGGAAATAGTGCATGTAGGAAGGAGCTCAGTACTAGGAGATACATTGTTCAACCGAACTACATTTTCTTGTTTAAATTAGAGCTGTTAGATACGTATATCTGCTACATAGCCGATTGTGCTTGTTTACCTTTTTTTTACCAGGAAACAGTTGTGCCTATAATAAGTATGCCCATTTCATTGTGAATAAAGTTGTCATGTTTTTATCTTGGAACTTGTAGATGTTGCAACATACTGACATTATTGCTGTGTACAAAATTTAAACTTTGAAAAGAAAAGAATATTTAATACCTTCTCCCTCCTTCCGGAATTAACTGTCGCTGAAATGAGTGAATCTACACAGTGAAATGCGTCTAAATACAATTCGGGATGGAGGGAATATGTCAGAAAATGGCGTATGACAGTAAAGAAAAGGAAGACAAGAGATGTGTATCCTCCTGTTTGAAGCCACTTAAGCATCCGATTTACAGTACCGAGTTATTGGCTCGCCAGTTATGACGAACAACCTCTAAAGGAAAAAAGGGCGCTGCGCTCGCCGGCTCCCTGCGCTTGTCCTTGTCTTCCCATGCTTGGTTGCCACCGCGCCCGTCACCCTCGCTCGCCTGCCGTGCCCGGCACTTGCCTCTGCTGCCTCCGCTCACCATGATTGCAGCAGAGCTTGAACAGAGGAGGGTTCCAGCGCCCTCTAGCCATGGTTGCCGCATCCCAGGGTCCCCGTCTCCGGCTCGCCGCCGACATCGACTTGCACCACCATGTCTAGCCAAAAAAGCAATAAAAACCTCCAGTATTGGGTTGAAGTAAAAGGATTTGCCGGTTCCAACAAAAAATAATGATGGTTCCAGCAAAAATCTCGGAAGCAAAAAAACTTCAGTAGTCGATTTGTAGCAAACAAATTAGCTAGTTCCAGCAAAAAGAAATGCTGGTTCCAACAAAAAATCATGCCACTTGGAGCAATTTTGTAGCTGGTTCCAGCAAATTACATGACACCGTGATGCATGTCATGTAATGGATGTAGCAATTGAGAACATTGGTTGCAGCAAAAACTCAGATGGTGGTAGCAAAAAAATTGATTGGTTCCAGCAAAAATCGAAGATGGTGGTAGCGAAAATTAATGTGATTGTAGCAAACAAATCTCAGCAACAAAAACTACAGTAGTCGTCTAGAAGCAAAAAGAACATACGGTTCCAGCAAAACAGAGTGCGATTCCAGCAGAAAAATTACCAAATCCAGCACCTCAAATTGATGTGGTTGTAGCTTTTTCCCTGGCAGGTTCCAGCACCTCCCACTGTGGACGCAACTTTTTCATGGCCGGTTGCAACTTCTTCAACAGTTGAGGGAAAAAAGAGGGCTAAGTGTGGGTGAAGAAGGGGATGGAGTTCATCCATGACTGCAGGAATGAGAAGGGGGTGGAGTTTGTCCATGGACGCAACACTCCGCTTGCATGGCTCCGCGCCCTCAACTGTAGTCGCCGGGATGTCGAGGATTCAGAGAGGCGGAGAGAGAGAACGGCGACAGGGGAAGGAACTGGATAGATCTCGCGTGGGGTGGCGATAAGATTTCTGTGGAGGGCAATGGGCAAGCGGTCGCGTGGGTGCAGGTTTTTTATGGGTGCGTGGGTCCAGGTGGATGTGCGTTGCGCGAGGAGGCGACCGGCCCAATTTCGGCCGGTTCGCCGATTGCAAACGTTTACCAGGAAAAAAGGGACGTCACGGACAAGAATGTGATCACCTTCCTTTATAATGAACAACCTCTAAAGGAAAAAAAAAGGACGTCACGGACAAGAATGTGACCACCTTCCTTCATCAAATACATCCACCGAATGAAATTTGCGTAGGCTGAGCGGTTGACCGGATAAGTGATACTGAAATGTCCATAAGTAGATTAATGACGTTTTGGAAGTTTCAAAAAGAAATAAAATTTACATGTTTTGGACATATGTTGGGAGCATCTCCAACAGGCTTCGAACGCGTGGCGCGCTAAATTCTGGTTTACGGCGCGCCCATTGCAGGTTTCGCGCGGCGTGCAGCGCTGGCTCCAGCGGCAGCGCTAAAATGCAGCGCGCACACTCTCGCACAAACATTTTTTAATAACTTTGCATAGAAAAAAAATACATAGTTCATAGCATAGATAAAAAAGGATACAAAGATATTTTACATAGTTCCTGAAGCATATATAGATAGAACTGCAGTCCAACTAGATAGAAAAAGTACGGTGCAACTAAACTACGATGACTCCCAGCTGTCATCATCATCACCATCATCATTCTCGGTGGTGTTGTCCAAGGTATCGAGCCACATGTCATCCCAACGTTCATCGTTGGGGAGAAGATCGACTTCCCGCCTGCCTCGACGATATCGCACTGCGATAAGGCCAGTGCCTTGCGCCGACGCCTGTCGGCATGCTCCGCGCGGCGCCTTGCCGTCCTCTCTGCCCAGAAGGCGTTCTCGGTGGCGACGTCCTCTGGGTGGCGCCAGCGCCACTCCGCCATGGCTCGCTCATCCTCCTCGGCGACGAGGAGGCGGCGCTGCAGCCGAACGTGGTCCACACGGTCCTGGTCCGTGATGAGACGAGGCGGAGGGGTGACGCGCTGCGCCTGCTCACGCGTGAAGACGTCCCGGAAGTTCATCTGCGACGAGGGCCTCTCCAAGCGCCACGCTGCCGCGTCGTACGCGCGGGCCGCCTCGTGCGCAGTCCGGAAGGAGCCGAGGCCGAGCCGGACGTCGTCGGATCGGATCTCGGCGGAGTACCAGCCGTTGGGGCGCTCGCGGACACCGCGGTAGCCCGAAGAACCCCGGCGGGGCGGCGGCATGGTGGCGCGGTGGTGGCGGGGCGTTGTGGAAGCGGCGAGAAAGACTGGAAGCGGCGAGGTGGCGAGGGGAAGGGCGCGTGGCAGTGTGGTGAAGCGTGTGGCGAGCGCCGGATTTTATAGGCACGCGCGAAGTGGCGCGCCAGCTACCGCTTTCTCCCACGCGCGCAAACGCTTCCCGCGCGCGCTAGTATGCCGCCACCGCTGGAGCGCGCGAAACCGGGCCGCGCGCGTGTCTTTTGGCGCGGCTGTTGGAGATGCTCTGAGTCAAGCATGTAAACTTTCGACTAAATATATAATTTTAATATTATGAATTAGAATTCAAAAATATTATTAATAGTTTTTTTTTGAAAAATATTTCCCTTGATGATTTTTTTGGAAGAATTCTTTTTTATATATTCGATAGAAATTAGTGATTAAAGTTGCATTTGAACACACACACACACACAAAATTCTTCTTAAAGCCCATGTGAATATGACATAGAGAACGTACTATTTGCAAAGTTTTAGTAAATATATATTTTCAATAAATTAAGAATGCATTTAGGGGAGCAAATTTCATATCTAGAATGCAAATAACATATTTACATTTTGTGGCGGGGATTTCACAACAATATTCATGATTTGAGGATTTTATGAAGGCAAGGCGCATGTGGATGATCTAGAACAGGATTTCACACAGTGGATGTCTTACCCGCCCGCCTTTTCTACCCGTACCACCTTACTCCTGCTAGATGGCTTTTCTCTTGTGTGAACATGAAGGTTGCAATATGTGTACCTTGTGATCTTGTTGTACCTTTTTTGCGGGTGATCTTGTTGTACCTATTGAGCTTGTGGAACTTGTCTAGAATCTACCCCCGCTTTGCCTTATATAGGGGTGGGGAAGCACGGGATACAACAACCACAATAAAAGTTGGCCGTTACATGTTTCTTCATGGTGTCGCGATATAACTAGATTTGATGGCATCATTGGTAATGTCGGTCATCAATGCCCCTCGTCTGGTTCAGTCGGATGAACAACGTGCGCACGCTGGTGGATGGGTTTTATTATGTCGGCCTAGCCGAGTGATTCTCTTTGTGAAGACTCGGACAATTTGGGATGTTGGGCCGAATCCTCTTCAAGGGAGGGCAAACCGTATGGTGACCCGGTAGTCACGAATTGGAGGTGGATTCAAGAAAGAACACGAAGAACACAAAGGGAATCATGAAGGGAACACAAATCACACACATAGATGCAAATAGAGATACACATAGATAGGTCCCTGATCCAAATCATCCAATGAGTGAGATGGAACAAGATAGTTCTTCCCCAAGTCCTAGAACAAGGAGGTCTTTATGATTCTATGATGGGAATCCTTCTCCACAAGTGGAGGTCTTGATAACCATGGATGGTTCTTTTCCTAAGAGGTCTTGATCTCCATAGGAGAGCTAGATCCCACCATGGGGTACATCAGCTAAGTTCTAGTGTAGTTCTAATGTTAGCTATTCCTAGAAATGAACAGGGGCGGGGGTGGGTATTTATAGTACAATCCACGAAGGGGTAAGCGGGAGAGGGATACATGGGCCTCGGGCCCGACTTTTCACACATGTAGTTACCGGATGTCCGGTGGTTCGCGAGGGACTGGATGTCTGGAGGGCGCTGGATGTTCGTTGATTCTTCTCGGGTGAAGTGGCGCCAGATTTTCGCTGGATGTCGGACTTTCGGTGGCCCAGGTCTGGATGTCTGGTGCGTGTGGACTTCCATCAATTTGCTTCTGGACAGGTGATGCCGGATTTCTGGTGGAGCTCGGACGTCTGGGCGCTAGGACATGTCGGACGTCCGGTGGTTTGTCGGTCATCTGACCGCTGTAGAGCTCGTCAGCTGTTGGCCTTCTGGTTGGCTAAGTGTGGTCGGGCCGAACGTCCAGTGGATCATCCGATGTCTGGTGACTGTAGCTTTTGTTGTGCTCCGTCTTCTTCCATCTCCGCTTCCAAGTTTCCCTCGCAGATGGTGTAGTCGTACCTTGGTGCTTGCACTCCTCCTCATCGTCCACGAAGCTCCGATAATACCTAGGCATGCACACGATAGGAATCTAGTAATATACCATTCTCAAAGGGGTCAAATGAACACGTGTAAAGGAGATGATTCACCTTTATGTGTGTGATGTAGATGTCGCACATGTCACTTGCCAAACGGACTCTTGACATGGCGACGTCCGTAGGATACTCCACATCACCTACCCCGAGGGATCCCGTCGTCAGTAGCCCTCGAGTCCCTCAAGGTCTCGCTGATGGCGCCAACTCCTACAGATTGAGGAGATTTTATTTGAAGGAATGGACTACACACTGAGTCGCCTCAGGAAAGGCCTTGATGGACTCTACCAACCCTATAAAAGGTTACAGTAACATGCATGTTATAATAAGGCCTCAGTGGTACCCAATGTGTCGATCTCAGAGCTTTGCATGTGGTTTGTAGGTAAATGTATCATGAATTTTGATTCACATCGAGGAACGGTTGGTCATATCCATGTAGGTCATTGCCAGTTGTCCAAAAGAGGATCATTCCCGATCTTCACCTTCAGAACCGAGTCTCCAGACTGGGGCATATGGTTAGGGAACCAACTTGTGCCACCGATTGCATTCCACACCGCTTGACACCATCAATTGTCGGTCAAAGCGGTCTTCACATTGGGCGAAAGGTCGCGATTGTTAGACAGAATCTTGACTGCAACATCCCATCAACTACATGCATTAGTTGCGATCAATCGAGGGGATCCACCCGAGTGCATTGTCCGAAGGCAAGACCTTCCTGATCCCCACGCAAGGCGTGCATGTGGTGGCTGTTGTGGCGACATTCGACTAGACAACTCACACAAAGATGCCGCACCATAATGATGGTGCCTGATGGCTTGAGAATTTATCACTTTTCATGAGGAGTTTTGACTTGGTTTTCACCGTGCTTTCGGTATTTATCGATTATTTCCAACACTAATCTTTCGAGAAAGAAGAACACTTGTTTTTCCATTGTTTGACAGGAAAATACATTTTTGAAAGGAAACCAAGCAATAATACAAGAAATCAAGCCATTTCAAGCAACCCCATATTGGAAGATTTTGCGCCAGCAGCTACAGAATACAAGACGACTATTGGTACGAGCGCAAGCGCTTGTACCAGGTGATGGTGTGTCCACTATGATGTCTCCCGGCCAGGTGGGCCGGGCTGAGGACCCCCATGGCTGTTCATTAAGGGGGCACGTCAAGAAGGCCATGACAAATAGAAGGATCATGATGCATAGAAGGAGGGTTCCATAAGTCTTGCCATTCAAGACAAGGACTTCTTATTCATGGAGGACTCCTCTCCACCGACGCAGCCGACTAGGACTCATGTTATCACAGGCCTCCGATATCTTATGTAAACCGAGGCTGGGCTAGTCTATAGGACAATCTCACCACATCTTAGAGATGATACACACAATGATATCGTGGTAGATCAACATGTAATCCGTACTACGCCAAATCAATACAATCAAAGCAGGACGTAGGGTATTATCTCTTCGAGAGAGCCCAAACCTGGGTAAAATCTTGTGTCTGTGTTACCATCACACAGACTATCAGTTCGGGACTCCATCATTGGTGGCCCATGCAAGGTCCTGCTATGTAGTCGTTGCGTTACGATGGGAGCTTAGATCGGATTCGGACGATTTGATCGTCGGGTCAGATTTTTTCGACGTCACCATCTTCATCACTATCTCAATTGGTTGATACATCTCCATCGTATCTACTTTTCCTAACACTTTTGCTCTTGTTTTGGACTCTAATTTGCATGATTTGAATGAAACTAACCCGGACTGACGCTGTTTTCAGTAGAACTACCATGGTGTTTTTTTGTGCAGAAATAAAAGTTCTCGATTTGGACGAAACCTTTTGAGAATTATTTCCCAATGAATTAAAAATACTGGAACCAAGACCCACTAGAGGGAGTGCATTGGCTTCCCACAAGACACCAGGGCATGCCCCCCTCTGGCGCCTTGGTGGGTGATGGGGCCCTCGGGTCCGCTGTCCCTAACTCCGACGCTATAAAATCCTATTTTTCCAGAAAAATATAGGAGGAAGTTTCATCGCATTTTACAATACGGAGCCGCCACCCCCTCTTGTTCTTCATCGGGAGGCCAGATCCGGAGCCCGTTCAGGGCTCCGGAGAGGGGAATCTTTGGTTTTCGTCATCACCAACCGTCCTCCATCACCAATTCCATGATGCTCCCCACCGGGAGTGAGTAATTCCTTCGTAGGCTCACTCGTCGGTGAGGAGTTGGATGAGATTCATCATGTAATCGAGTTAGTTTTGTTAGGGCTTGATCCCTAGTATGCACCATGTTCTGAGATTGATGTTGTTATGACTTTTCTATGCTTAATGCTTGTTGGGGATATAACTCCAAAGTATGACCCGCCCAGGAGGGGCCGGGTTATACCGTTGGCAGTTCATTGTGAAGAAGTCCAAAGAAGCCCAAGGCGTGAAGATGGAGACTCATGGAGGCGGGCCTGGATAAGGCCCGAAACCGGGACCTATGAACCGCCAGATGTTAACTTGTATTGTAAGGCAAGGATTAGTTACAAACCGAGTCGGTCACGATGTGTGAGCCGCTGGGACTCTGTAAGCCGCCTGGTCTCCACCTGTGTATATAAAGGTGAGACCTGGCGGCGGGTTAAAAAAAGAAACAAGCAATCGAGAACGAGGTCAAGCGCATCCGCTCCCTTGTAATCGAAACCCAAGCAACACGACTAAAAACAGGAGTAGTCTTTTAACTCCACCGCGAGGGGCCGAACCTGGTTAAACTCTTTGTGTCTTTTTTCCTGTTCAACCCCTTCAAGCTAACCTAGTTGCGATGGCTCCACACCTAAGTACTTTCACTCGGACATCTGCCGTGACAAAACCACGACAGTTGGTGCCCACCGTGGGGCCTGAGCACGGTGGTTTTGAGTTCTTTTTAGGGAAGGTTCTCAGGATCAAGGGATACGCCGTGGGCCGGATGACCAAGAGCCGTTGTGGCAAGATCTACATCGACGACTCTGGCTAGGGTCCCGAGGCCGATTCAATCGAGTATGGATATCGGGTCCCCTTCGGCGGAATTCAAGTCTTCATCGACACGATCGACGAATTAGATCCTGAGCCAGTCACCTGTTCTAAGATCGTTGAAACAGCTCGGTGCACAAGACCCACCGAAGTTCAACCCGCATGAAAGTGTGCCTTCGTTGGTTTCATCCATGGGGCAGATCGTGAAGAGGACTTTGTGTCCGGTGGATAGATGACCATCTATTCAGGTGATGAGTCTTTAATCGGCGAGACCGATTCAATCTATCGACTGCAAGACGGCGGGCTTGGGGGCTGTTTTGATGGTGACAGTATTCCAGACTCCTATGAGCCGTCAAGCAGGGCAGCCATCTTCATGGATGGTACACAAGAGGCTTTGAATTCATCAACTGCTGCAGCTATGACCTCAAGTTCAACGACCGCTGCAACGGTCGGGGCAAGTGGCCCCGTGCGCCCGCCGGCTCAGGTTTTATCCGAGCTCTTGGAGGCTTTGGCAACTTTGTTAACCATGGAAGTAACCCTGACAACTTAGGCACAACATAAGGTGGACGTTGCAAAACTGTGGGATGAGATAGCTCAGGCTAAGGAGGAGCTCAATGCTGAGAATGCCAGGATGGCAACAGATCGACTCGCTTTGGAAGCCGAGTCTCAGCGAGTTCGTGCTGAGGCTTTTCGTTTGAGTCTGGATCAGAATGCATCTAACGCTGTCTTACGTAGGAGGCACCAGAGTCGTTTGCCTCGGCAATTTGAAGGAAGAAACCTCTTCATCATGCCCGACACAGGGCCAAGTAACCCGCCCGGCGTGACCCGGGCCCCTGAGGCACCTGTGACTGGGGGGCGGCTCAGCCCCCCCAATGGACCCGCCCTGTGTAGATTTAACCCCACCTCAGCGATCTCAATGCCTCCGGGTCATTTCTCTAACCCTTTGGACAACATGATTGCTACGGCCTCACGGCTGGCGGTTCCTCCAGTGTGATGCGGAGCATCCTACAGTCATCCCCATGGACCTACCATCGTCTCACCAAGTGCCAAGAGGACCCATGACGCAAGCACGAGCTAGAGTTCTAGAGACCAAGGTGAGTTCTTTCCTTAGTGATATCTTATATGATCCACTTGAGACATGGCTACTACCTAAGTCCAGAATGTTGTGCATGATTAGGTACCAAGAGAACCCTCCCGAGGATGCACATGAAGATGGTCAAGCTCCCAAGTCCACGGATGAAGAGAACCAACGGAAGGAGACAAGAACAGCTCCCAGGTCCCGGACATCCGGCCATGGGCCCGGACATCCAGCCCCTGGAGGTGTCGCCTGCAGCCAAGGACCAACAACCAAAGCTACAGGGCCCGGACATCCGGCGGCCAGCCCGGACATCTGACCTGTCGCCCCGGAAATCCGGCTCAAAGCCCGGACATCTGGACAAGTCGTCCAGGGAGTACCGAAACCTGACCCGCCAGCCCGGACATCCGGCCACAACCCCGGACATCCGGCCCCTCACGACGCCTCGGACATCCGGCCGACGCCCGGACATCCAGACCAGCCCTATCCAGGGAGATCCAAGACGGCGCCAGGCCAGCCCAGACATCCGACCCGACAACCCGGACATCCGGCGCCTCGCGAGCGCCCGGACACCCGGCCCGATGCCCAGACATGCGATCACCCCTATCTGCGCACAATGTAAAGGGCCGAGGCCCATGTACCCCTTCGCCCCCTAGACTATATATACTCCTACGCCCTCTTTCTAGGGTTAGCATTGTGATAGCTCATATTTGAGATAGAGCTTTGCCCATCCACTTGGTTACTTCTCCTCAGAGCTCACGACCTCTTCGGAGAAGATCCCCCAAGCGGATGCAAGACCGCATCACGGGAAGACCCTTCAAGACCTCCTCACGGAGAAGACCTTTGTATCATCCTTTGTTGACCTTGAATTGTGTATCACTCTTTGTGTTTTGAGGATCTAGCATATGTGTGACCGAATCTTGTTGGTTGAGTGATTTCTCTTGTGTTTCCCCTCGTGTTCCCCTCGTTTTTCCCCTCGTGTTCTTCATGTTCTTCGTAGGATCCACTCCAATCGTGAAAGATCGGGCATCTAGGGTTCTACCCTACATCATCTTGGTATCATGAGCCACATTGATCACGTATTTGGAGCCCCTACCCCTCTTTTTCTAGCTTGATTTTGTTATGTTCTTCCCCAGTTTCGAAAATCACCACCAAAAATAGCCCCAATTTTTTTTGTGATTTGTTGGTTTGATGAAGTTTTGTTGGATTTGATCCATGGCTTTGCATTGCCACGTGTGGATCTAGCTTTCGCCCACCATCCCCGCAATTTCCTTCCACAAAATCCCCCGAATTTTGCCCCGGATTTGACTTTTCCCCGCGGAGAACATCGAGTTCGTCCACGGATCCTGAGCCTTGACATCCGACCCGTGACCCCCGGACATCCGGCCAACAGGCCCAGACATCCGACCCCTGACAACAAAAACTCCATCCACCGCCCCGTTTCCCGCCTAACTTTCGCCAAATTTTGTTCGGGTGCCCACATACACTTCTGCATACCACCATCACTTCCGCATACCACCACCGCTTTCCGCAAGCACCACCATCGCTCACCCAATATCAACTCCGACAATTTTGATCCGTTTTGATCTTTGGGAATTTGAGTTGTGGTTCCCGTGTCCTATTGTGTTTCGGCTATATAGGTACGATGCGACATCAACGTCACCACCGCTCATCTTTGTCAAGGACTCATCATCATCTCCGACATCGACCGCTACACAATTTTGACACCTCGACCGTAAGCAAGAATGGTAACCTCTATTTTCATCTTGGTATCGTGGTATCCTTTCATGGTACATTCCTTGCCATTACATTGATAGTCACCATAGCCTTACTTTTGCGTTGCTTACCCATCGATACTAGCCTTTGAGTATTGCCAGCAACGTGACTTGTGCACATTAGTGATCATACTCCACATAGCATACATACCATATCATAGTGGTGCATATCTTGGTATCATCTTTTGTGTCACAGAGTTGTCATTGCATATACACAATTGCTATCTTGGTTCGTGAAGTTTTGCATGAGAAAATAGCTCAAAAGTGAAAGAGCCAAACAAGCTTTTAAGCAAGAAGGAAAGATAAGCAAAGAGCTTATAAGCAAGAACCATAGCATCATACTACATTAAGATTGTCATATCTGATCATCTTGGATCATACCATCGTAATACCATACATATAGCATACTTGGGATAGAATTCGTTGCATTTTGCTTAGTAGGTTGTGCACAAGTTCCGTATCCGCCTATTGTGCAATCATGCTAGCATCTCTCTACTGTTGTGCAACAAGAGCATTTTTGTGGATTCCACATTTTGGCTCATTCCTTGGTTGCACGACCCCACTTATCTATTTGCGTGTGTGTTTCCGTGTACCATATCTCTCTATTGGTCTACTTGTTGCATTTGCAAATTTGTGAATCTTTTCCAACATTATTGAAGCTCACTAACAATTGCATCAAATTTTGTGCCACCATCCTAACCGAGCTCCACCATAAGCTTTTACTTGTGTAGGTGTGAGAACCGACAAGAATTGGAACCAATTGTGCTATTTCCTTGTTCTACATTTGAGTGATCATTGATCCATCTTCAACATCGGTCAAGGTACATTTGGTATAAGTTCTTCTCTTTCTCCCACTCACATATTTTGCTTTGAATGATGGATAGGCAAAGTTCTTCTACCAACCCACTCTTCATCGAGCAAGATGACGACATGTCATCCTATGTCACCAAGAGCCACCTCTTTGGTGTACAAAGAGCTTTGCATCACGAACAACAAGCAATGAGCAACCGCATCGACAATCTCGCCACTGACTTGTGACTCTCCGAGCAATGAACAAGAGACTACTTCGACAACAAGCTCGACGCTCACAAACAAGAGAATGATGCAAGAATGGACAAGATTCATGCCTTGTTGGTGAACCACCATTCTACCACTTCGTCCTACTCAAGACGAAGCTGCTCGAGTCGACACTCTGACGACACCTTCTCCAGCTCAAGTACACCGACATCAAACACTCTACGTTGAGCCGCGCGCCAAGACCGTCAAGCAACTCGCAATCCTCTACACAGCAATCATCCACAAGAGCAATTCGTTGAGCAAGCACATCGTCATCGCCAACACCAAGCTCCTCTTGCACAAGCTCAAGAACGACAACGTCAATGTCACCAAGAGGAAGAGCGAGCGCAACAACATCAAGATGAACAAGACACCGAGGCTCAACGTCTTCAACAACAACAACGTGAAGCACAAGCTCTTGAGGCACAACGTGCCCTTCAAGAATCAAGTCGAGCCATTGCCAACTGCAACCGAGATAGGCGCAATCAAGAGGAAGCACTACACGAAGAAATTCAAGAGCGAAACTACCAAGCAAGAGTGCATCGTAAGTTCCTCAAGCTCCTCCACAAGATCGACAAGCTCCTCCACAACCTCAAGTTCATCAAGAGCAAGATGACGTTGGAAATCCTCCACGCCAAGAGCAATATGAGGTTGAAAATCCTCCACGTCAAGGGCATCATCATGACCCTCGACCACAACACAATGAAGAGCAACGCTATGGAAAGCTCAAGTTCACCATGCCCAAGTTCAATGGAAGCAATGATCCCGAAGAGTACCTTTCATGGGCATTGAAGGTCGACAAGATCTTTCGTTTGCACAACTATGTGGAAGAGAAGAAGATCGCTATGGCATCCCTTGAGTTCCAAGACTATGTGCTCATATGGTGGGAACAAGTCCTTGAGCGTCGAGGAACAAGAGGGGAACCACCAATCACCACATGGGAGGAAATGAAAGATGTCATGCACGCACGTTTTGTGCCAACCTACTACAACCGCGATCTCTTCAAGAAACTCCAACTCCTCAAGCAAGGAACAAAGAGCGTTGAAGAACACTACAAGGAAATGGAGATTGCCATGATAAGAGCCAATGTCACGGAAGATGATGAGCAAACTATGGCCCATTTCTTGAATGGCCTCAATCATCCCATCAAGAAGATTGCCGACTTCCAACCATACTCCAACCTCATTGAGCTCATGCATCAAGCTACCAAAGCGGAACATCAAGTGCAAGATGACTTCAAGTACGCCAAGTACTCTTCAAAGAGCTACGGATTTTCCAACACCCAAGCTTCAACGACTCCAACAACTCCTACCTCAACCAAACCATCTACAAGAAATGGCGACAAGTCGAGTGATAAGAAAACTTCGACAACCTCAAGTCGTCCTCTTATTACAATCAACTTCAAACCGCGTGCTTCATCATCTACTCCAACCAATGAGACCATCAAGACAAGTTCCATCAAGTGTTTCACATGCGACGACCGAGGCCACAAGTCCTTTGAGTGTACCAACAAGCGCACCATGACCCTCAACGACGACGGAACCTATGACTCCATGAGCGAAGAGGAGATGGAAGCCCTTGAGCAAGTGGCCATGCACCGGCGCGTGAACGAAGATGAAGATGATCAAGTCTTTTGTGATGAGGATTCGAGTCCCGCTCTCGTTGTTTCCAAAGTCTTGACTCTTCAACATCAACAAGACGAAGAACAAAGGTGCCACATCTTCCACACCAAGGCCAGCATCAAGGAAGGTCCGTCAAGATCATCATTGATGGAGGGAGTTGTCACAATTTGAAAAGTGAAGAACTATGCTCCAAGCTCCAATTGGTCAAGATGAAGCACCCACACCCCTCTAAGCAATTCCAGCACTATCCAAGTTGAACATACGGTCAAAGTTTCCTTCAAAATTGGAGCATATGAAGACACTTTGGAGTGTGATGTCGTCCTGATGTCCGTTTGCCACCTCCTTCTTGGTCGACCATGGCAATTTGACCGCGGCGTCATCCACAATGGGCGTACCAATCATTATAGCTTCAAGATGAAAGGAAAGGAGTATGTGCTACGACCTATGTCTCCAAGTCAAGTGATCGCCGACAAGCAAGCCACCCATTGTGGAGAAAAGAGTGAGAGAGTGACCCACCCAAAAGAGAGTGAGCACCACAAGCCAAAATCGAGTGCCTCCACGATGAGCGACAAGAAAAACTTAGTCCTATTTGCCACCAAAAGTGAGATGAGAGAAGTGTGTGAGAACCCATCATGTGTTATGCACTATGTGCTTGTGTGCAAGGATGAGGCGCCGTCAACTAACACCTCTGACAATCTACCTTTAGTGTTGTCTTCTCTTTTGCAGGAATTCCAAGATGTTTTCCCCGACGAGCTACCTCCGGGTCTACCCCCACTACGAGGCATTGAACACCGAATCGACCTCATCCCTGGAGCACCTCTACCTAACAAGGCTCCCTACCGCGTCAACCTCGAGGAAACTAAGGAGATCCAATGGCAAGTATAACAACTCATCGACAACGATCTAGTACGTGAAAGCTTGAGCCCTTGTGCCGTTCTGGTCATTCTTGTTCCAAAGAAAGACGGTACTTATCGCATGGTTTCCCATTGCCGTCCCATCAATGCTATCACCGTTAGATATCGTTACCCTATTCCACGCTTAGATGATATGCTTGATGAGCCTAGTGGAGCCACCATTTTCTCTAAGAATGATCTTAAGAGTGGCTACTATCAAATACGCATCCAAGAAGGTGATGAATGGAAAACCGCATTTAAGACCAAATTTGGGTTATATGAATGGCTAGTTATGCCAATGGGTTTATCCGAATCACCCGGTACTTTGATGCGAGTCATGCACTTTGTTCTTCGTCCCTATATTGGTGTATTTGTTGTGGTCTATTTTGATGATATTATTGTCTTTAGCAAATCTCTCAAAGATCATGTCACCCATCTTAGAACCATGTTGCAAATCCTTAGGGAAGAGCGACTTTATGCTAATATGGACAAATGCCTTTTTGGTGTTGATAAGATTGTTTTCTTGGGTTTCGTTGTGTCTTCTAAGGGTGTTCATGTAGATGAATCTAAGATCAATGCTATTAAAACTTGGCCTCAACCAACCAACTTGCAACAAGTGCGTAGTTTTCTTGGTTTAGCCGGTTTCTATCGTAGATTTGTGAAGGATTTTAGCCTTCGCCTTTGCATTATTTCAGTAAGAAAAATGCGCCTTTTGTTTCGGGACCATCCCAAGACACCACATTTAATGAGCTTAAGAATTTGCTTACTCATGCTCCCGTGCTTGCATTACCCAACTTTGACAAACCTTTTGGAATTCATTGTGATGCTAGTGGTAATGGCATAGGAGGTATGTTAACGCAAGAAAAGCGCCCCATAGCATATTTTAATGAGAAACTTTCCGGAGCGCAACTCAATTATCCCATCTATGAGAAAGAGCTATATGCTTTAGTGCGAGTTTTGCGTGAATGGGAACATTATCTTTGTCCTCATGAATTTATCATTCATACCGATCATGAAACGATTAAGTACTTAAGGGTCAAACTAAGTTGAACAAGCGTCATGCTAAATGGAGTGAATTCAATGAGTCTTTTCCTTATGTCATCAAGTACATCAAAGGTAAGGAAAATGTTATGGCGGATGCTCTTTCCCGCATATCCATGCTTGTCACTAAACTTGAATTGAATGTCATTGGCTTTGAGCACATCAAAGACTTGTATGTGAATGATCCTACTTTTGCTATTCCTTATGCTAAGTGTTTGATGCATACATCTTGGGAACGATATTACATCAAGGATGATTATCTTATGAGAGCTAACAAACTTTGCATTCCCAAGTCTTCTCTTTGTTTTCTCCTTTTGCAAGAGGCTCATGGAGGCGGACTCATGGGACCCTTTGTACGCGACAAGACATTCGCTACGCTCTCCAAGAACTAGTTTTGGCCCAAGATGTTCCGCGCGTCTCACGCTTCACCAACCGATGCTCTAACGTCGCAAAGCTAAGTCAAAAGCTCAATCCCATGGTATTTACACGCCCGTTCCTTTTCCTTATCAACCTTGGGAAGACATTAGCATGGACTTTGTACTTGGTTTGCCTAGAACTCAATATGGAAAGGATTCCGTGTTTGTTGTTGTGGATCGATTCTCTAAGGTCTCCCCAACGAACGCAAGTCCAAACTTCTACCACAAGCCGATGGACCCTTCAAGGTGCTTGAATGCTACAACAACAACGCAAGTACTCCGTGAGCGGCATCTTCAACATCAAAGATCTCTCCCCGTACATTGGTGATGGGGATTTTGATCCGAAGTCGGATCTTTCCCAAGGGAGGGGAGATGATGCGAAGCATCCTATGGTCATCCCCATGGACCTACCATCATCTCACCAAGTGCCAAGAGGACCCATGACGCGAGCACGAGCTAGAGCTCTAGAAACCGAGGTGACTGCTTTCCATGGTGATATCTCATATGATCCACTCGAGACATGGCTACTACCTAAGTTTGGAATGGTGTGCATGATTAGGTACCAAGAGAACCCTCCCGAGGATGCACATGAAGATGGTCAAGCTCCCAAGTCCACGGATGAAGAGAACCAACGGAAGGAGACAAGAACAACTCCCAGGTCTCGGACATTCGGCCATGGCCCCGGACATCCGGCCCCTGGAGGTGTCACCTGTAGCCAAGGGCCATCAGCCAAAGCTACAGGGACCGGACATCCGGCCCATCACCCCAGAAATCCGGCTCAAAACCCGGACATTCGGACAAGTCGTCGAGGGAGTACTGAAACCTGACCCGCCAGCCCGGACATCCGGCCACAACCCCGGACATCCGGCCCCTCACGACGCCCCGAACATCCAGCCGACGCCCGGACATCTGGACCAGCCCCTATCCAGGGAGATCCAAGTTGGCGCCAGGCCACCCCGAACATCTGGCCCGACAGCCCGGACATCCGGCGCCTCGTGAGCGCCCGAACATCCGGCCCGACGCCTGGATGTTCGGCCACCCCTGTCTGCGCACAGTGTAAAGGGCCGAGGCCCATGTACCCCTTCGCCCCCTAGACTAGATATACTCCTCCTCTGCCCTCTTTCTAGGGTTAGCATTGTGATAGCTCATATTTGAGATAGTGCTTTGCTCATCCACTTCGTTAGTTCTCCTTGGAGCTCACGACCTCTTTGGAGAAGATCCCCCAAGTGGATTCAAGACCCCATCACGGGAAGACCCTTCAAGACCTCCTCACGAAGAAGACCTTTGTATCGTCCTTTGTTGACCTTTAATCGTGTATCACTCTTTATGTTTCGAGGATCTAGCATATGTGTGACCAAATCTTGTTGGCTGAGTGATTTCTCTTGTGTTTTCCCTCGTGTTCCCCTCGTTTTTCCACTCATGTTCTTCGCGTTCTTCGTAGGATCCCCACCAACTATGAAAGATTGGGCATCTAGGGTTCTACCCTACATCACAGTGGAAGGCGAGTCTCTCGCAGCGGTCGAGGCTCGAAAGGCAGTGGAGCTTCTTCAGACGGTGGTGGCTCAGCAGGCGGCTTACTCGTATAGCCATGATCACATTCATTTGACCCCACGTCAGAGCCGAAGTTATTGCCGGTGAATTGAGTCGCTGGTGGTTTCCAGCAGTGAACGACATCGTAACCCGCTGATAGAGGCAAAGGTGTCCCGTCTTTCGATGAGATGATGGATATCGCTTTGGTGGAAGTCGACTTTGACGATCCGACTACGAACGTGCGAGGACGTCGCGCCTTAGAAATCGCTAAACCAACTCCGAGAGGTTATTGACCACGCCGGAGCACGATCAACCTGACCACGAGGGTCTGTTTCCTGCGAGCAAACGAAGAACAAGCAAGAAACTAAGATTGCAATCTGGATATTGCGAATATAAGATGAAAGCTTTATTGATCAAGGTGGGGTTCTGTGACGCCTTTGTCTGGTCGTTGAACACAAACGAAGTACGCGAAGTTGCAGCTATGGCGAACTTTAATCTAAACAAAACCCAAAGTCTAAACGGTGCCCTAAGGGTTGTATATATGGAGGAAGAGAGGGGGAATTTCGTGGCCCTTGGTGGAGGGGTCCGAAATCAACCCTATCTCTTGTTTCCCCACACATACGGACTCTAAAAATAGCCTATACTTATGTATTTCGAAATTACATGGGCCTGGCCCAATAAAAAGGTGATGCAGCACCTATAATAGCCTCTGGACGAAATTTATAAAGTGACATCTAGTATATTTCGTCCAAGGCTTCATGCACTCGTTATGGTGGCTTCAAAGACCTGAAATCATCACTTGTAACTCTGTTCTTGTTCCCCTTGCGCATGCCATCATCTCCATGCTTGTTCTTGCTCCAATGTTCATCCTTCTCCAAGCTAGGCCCTTCATTTGTAAGCAAAACAAATGTATCCAATTTAGGCAGCATCATATTCTCATGAACATTAGAATCATTACCAAGAAACGAAAGTACCTGGTAATTTAGTTGGCGTGCGCGAGCTCTAGTAATTGGTCCAGTATGTATAGCAGCAGGGGCTGTGGGTGTAACAATGGTATTGATGTCCTCATCATCCTCCCCTTCTTGAAATGAAGTCGTCCTCGACGGAAGCTCATCTTCCTCACCCAAATAAGGCTTCAAATCTGCAATGTTAAAAGTGGGACTAACCCCAAAATCTGTAGGCAGCTCAAGTTTATATGCATTATCATTTATTTTCTCTAACACCTTAAAGGGACCATCAGCCCGTGGCATGAGCTTTGATTTGCGCAAATCAGGAAATCTATCCTTACGCAAATGTAACCAAACAAGATCTCCAGGTGCAAACACAACATGTTTTCTACCCTTATCTCCAGCAAGTTTATATTTGGCATTCATACGCTCAATGTTTTCCTTAGTTAACTCATGCATTTTTAAAATCAATTCAGCATGTTGTTTAGCATCAAAATTAACCTTCTCCGAAGATGGAAGAGGCAACAAATCAATAGGTGCACGAGGTAGGAAACCATACACAACTTCAAAAGGGCACATCTTAGTAGTAGAATGCAATGAACGATTATAAGCAAATTCAATATGAGGCAAGCATTCCTCCCACATTATCTTATTACTCTTCAAAACAGCCCTAAGCATAGTAGACAATGTTCTATTGACTACTTCAGTTTGGCCATCTGTTTGGGGGTGACAAGTAGTACTAAAAAGCAGTTTAGTCCCCAACTTAGCCCATAAACATCTTCAAAAGTGGCTAAGAAATTTAGTATCATGATCTGAAACAATAGTATTTGGCACACCATGCAAGCGAATAATTTCACGAAAGAACAAATCAGCAACATTAATAGCATCATCGCTTTTATGACATGGTATAAAGTGTGCCATTTTCGAGAATCTATCCACGACAACAAATATGCTATCCCTCCCCTTCTTTGTTCGAGGTAAACCTAAAACAAAGTCCATAGATATATCCTCCCAAGGAACACTAGGTACAGGCAAAGGCATATATAAACCATGAGGATTGAGTCGTGACTTAGCTTTTTGACATGTAGTGCAGCGAGCAATAAAACGCTCAACATCCCGTCTCATCTTTGGCCAAAAGAAATGTGTAGCAAGTACGTCCTCCATCTTCTTCACGCCAAAGTGTCCCATTAATCCTCCTCCATGCGCCTCCTGCAACAACAAAAGACGAACGGAGCTAGCTGGAATGCATAGCTTGTTAGCACGAAACACAAATCCATCGTTAACAACAAACTTGTTCCACATTCTTCCTTCTTTACAATTCTGCATTACATCTTTAAAATCAGCATCATGCACATATTGATCTTTGATGGTCTCCAAACCAAATATTTTGCAGTCAAGTTGTGAAAGCATAGTATACCGACGAGACAATGCATCAGCAATAACATTTTCTTTTCCCTTCTTGTGTTTAATGACATAAGGGAAAGTCTCAATGAATTCAACCCATTTAGCATGTCTACGATTCAGTTTAGCTTGACTTTTAATATGTTTCAAAGATTCATGATCAGAATGTATAACAAATTCTTTGGGCCATAAATAATGTTGCCATGTTTCTAAAGTCCGAACAAGAGCATATAATTCTTTATCATAAGTAGAATAATTCAGACTAGGCCCACTCAATTTTTCAGAAAAGTATGCAACAGGTTTGCCATCTTGTAATAACACACCTCCTAATCCAATTCCACTAGCATCACATTCAAGCTCAAAAGTCTTATTAAAATCAGGAAGTTGGAGTAAAGGAGCATGTGTCAACTTATCTTTCAATACCGAGAAGGCTTCTTCCTGTGCGGTACCCCAAAGAAAAGGCACATCTTTCTTTGTAAGCTCATTAAGAGGTGCAACAATGGTGCTGAAATCTCTCACAAAACGCCTATAGAATCCAGCGAGGCCAAGAAAACTCCTCACTTGTGTGAGCATTTTGGGCTGCGGCCAACTCTCAATAGCTTCAATCTTGGCTTTATCAACTTAAATTCCCTGTGGAGTAACAACATAGCCAAGAAAAGATACTCGGTCGGTGCAAAAGGTGCACTTCCCAAGGTTACCAGACAAACGTGCATCACGTAAAGCAATAAAAATAGCACGTAAATGTTCCAAATGTTCTTCCAAAGATCTGCTATAAATCAGTATATCATCAAAATAGACTACCACAAATCGTCCAATGAAAGCACGTAAAACTTCGTTCATTAGTCTCATGAAAGTACTAGGCGCATTAGTTAACCCAAAAGGCATGACTAACCACTCATATAATCCAAACTTAGTTTTAAATGCTGTTTTCCATTCATCCCCCAATTTCATACGAATTTGATGGTATCCACTACGCAAATCAACTTTGGAGAATATTGTAGAGCCACTCAATTCATCAAGCATATCATCTAGCCTAGGAATAGGATGACGATAACGAATAGTAATATTATTAACGCCTCTACAATCAACACACATACGCGATGTACCATCCTTTTTCGGCACTAGAATAATAGGAAGAACACAAGGACTAAGGGATTCACGTATATAACCTTTGTCGAGAAGCTCTTGTACTTGACGCATAATCTCCTTCGTCTCCTCTAGATTGGTACGGTATGGTGCACGGTTTGGCAATGAAGCACCATGAATTAAGTCAATCTGATGCTCAATCCCTCGAATAGGTGGTAATCCCGGTGGCACGTCTTGTGGAAAGACGTCAGCGAACTCCTGCAAAATGTTAGTGATAGCAGGAGGCAAAGAGGAAGGCACGTCCTCGAATGAAAATAATGCCTCTTTGCACACAAAAGCATAGCAAACAAATTTGCTGAAATCTAGCTCATCAATATCAGATTTGGTGGCAAATAAACATGCACTTTTCAATTTAATTTCAGAAGCAACACTAGATGGTTTATGATTAGGCTTCATTTGTTGCTCAAATTCTTTTGCCACAATCTGGTTTTCACTCTTACTCTTCTCCTGTTTTGCTTTATTAGCTCTATTAATATCATCTTTCAAAATAGAATCAGGAGTCATAGAAGCAAAGTAATATTTTTATCCTTATGAACAAGAGTATACTGATTGTTCCTACCATGGTGTACAGAATTTTTATCAAATTGCCATGGTCTACCAAGTAATAAGGAACATGCTTGCATAGGTACCACATCACAATCAACATAATCAGCATATGTAGAGATACTAAAATGCACACGAACAGTACGTGTTACCTTAACCTTGCCGCTGTTGTTGAACCATTGGATGTAGTAAGGATGTGGATGTGGTCTTGTGGTGAGAGAAAGCTTCTCCACCATCTCCATGCTAGCCAAGTTGTTGCAGCTCCCTCCATCTATGATGACGCGCACAGAACGTTCTTTCACAACTCCCTTGGTATGGAACAAATTGTGCCTCTGATTTTGCTCAGCTTGTGTGACCTGCACACTCAAAACACGTTGAGCAACTAAACATTCATACCTGTCAGCGTCTTCAGGAGCCATGTATTGCGTCTCATGATCAGAATCATCTCCACCATGTTCTTCACGTGCAATAAGAGCCAAAGTCTCCTCATCATAGTCACTAGCGGACTCATATCCACCATCCGCGGTAGCAATCATCACACGCGGAGATTTGCATTCTCTCGCATAATGACCTCCTCCCTTACAACGACGACAAATAATATCACTTGTGTGCCCTGTTGATGCCATGGAAGAAGAAGAACTCTGTGCAGGCCCAGCAGGTGCGCTCTTGGCAGATAATGGTGGTTGTGCCTGTTTTCTTGTATCACGACTGGAGGAGGCACCTGATTGAGGTGCTGGTGCAGTTGAAGTAGAAGATGCACGCGGTGTCCATGATGAAGGTCGGCCTGCAGAAAAGTTAGTTCGCGCCAATGCTTGTCGATCCTGCACTTCACGTTCAGCTTTACAAGCAAGATGGAATAAACGAGTGATATTAGTATACTCCTTATAGTCTAGAATGGTCTGAATCTCTCTATTTAATCCACCCAGAAAACGTGCAAGCATAGCTTCATTCTCCTCAACAATACCACATCTAATCATGCCAGTTTGTAATTCCTGATAATATTCTTCTACAGAATTGTTTCCTTGTCTTAAGCGCTGTAATTTTTGAAGCAATTCACGTTGATAATATGGTGGAACCCAACGAGTACGCATAGAAGTTTTCAAAGCAGCCCAAGTAGTTGGAATAGGATATAATCTACAATGTTCAGACCACCATACACATGCAAAACTAGTGAAAGCACAAACAGCAGCGGCAACCCGTCTCTCCTCGGGATATTGTAAACATGTAAATCGTTGTTCAGTTTCTAACTCCCAAGTAAGATATATATCAGGAACATATCTACCCTCGAAAGGTGGAATATTCAATTTCAGTTTAGGAAGATGGTCATGATCTCGTACCTGAGGGAAAGCCCTACCATTGTGATTATTTGCATGTGGACGACCTGGTGGTTGTGGTGCAGGTGGTTGCACGTAGTTCTGCTTTTGAGCAACCTCATCCTCGTAATCTCCCACATAATCATCCTCCTCCGCATCAGCAGCAGGAGCCACAGAAGTATCAACAGCAGCACCAACAGTTTGGCCAAACGCAAGAGGAACACGGCTCGCTCGGCGGAGGTCTGTTTCGCGACGTGGAGGTAGTCGTTGTTGTTGTTGTTGGAGAGGTGCGTTAGGTGCAGGGGTGGTGGTGGTGGAAGACGCGCGAGCAATTCATTAAACTTGTTATCGAGCTTTGTTTCGAACGTCTTCTCCATGCCATCTATCTTCTCCATGGCCTCTTCAAATCTGTTTAGCACATCTTGCACCTGTCCACTCATCATTTGCTGAAATTTATCATGCAAATCCTTATTCGTCATGTTCTCCCAGTCAGTCTCGTCGGCTTGTGATCCTGGCATGGTTAGCAGCAATAGAAACACACAAGAATATGATCCTACAGACTACTAACAAGAGGTGGTGGTGGGTGTCACAAATCCGTCAAGCAAATCTCAAATTCTTACCAGTTCTTACCCAGCAGCAGGCGGTGATCGGCAACCGTTATAGTCAAAAACTCTCAAAGCTTGGATAGAGCAATTACCAGGGAGAGTCAAACGCACGACGTAGATGTATGTGGAGTTGGGAAGGCTTATAATATGGTAGCAAGAAGGGTCAGCAATAATCAATTCAGAGATGCAAAGTTGAATAAACGCTCAACGACGGTACTGTGCTGGTCCTAGGCTAGACTGTGCTAGAGACGCGAGCCTAGAACACCAACAAAATCATGGCGCGGCACGTAAACAAGGGAAAAGCACACTCTGGATTTTTTTTCGCTCTTTTTTTTGCGCTGTTTTTTTTGTGCTGTTTTTTTTTTGCGAAAAATCACTATAATGGCGAGTGTCTCAAAACTCTCCCTAGGTCAAACTGACAGGATGGGCACGAACTTTTTTCGACCAATTTTTTTTTCGACTGCCCGGACCCAAAAACTGGAAACGGGTCAAAAAAAACTTCCTATAATGGCACCTGTCTCAAAACACTCAGAAACACCTAAAAATAGGATAGCCAGAATTTTTTTTGAAAAATGCGTTTTCGAAAAATTTTGGGCCTAAACGGAGGGTGGTTTCCGGACTCCGGCCAAATTTT
This sequence comes from Triticum dicoccoides, assembly GCF_002162155.2. Taxonomy (NCBI): domain Eukaryota; kingdom Viridiplantae; phylum Streptophyta; class Magnoliopsida; order Poales; family Poaceae; genus Triticum; species Triticum dicoccoides. The sequence goes on along the minus strand of NC_041381.1, from coordinate 266,599,620 downwards.
TTCGACCAATTTTTTTTCCGAAACCTACTCCGGCAAGGAAACACGAATCGGAATCTAGATGGATCTCGAAAACAAACCTAATATGACAAGAACTCGGATTGGTGGTGGATATATGGTGGTAGATGGCAGCGGTGGTGGTATATGGATACGGATTCGAAGCGGTGGCGGATAAGCGGTGGTGGTAGATGGCAGGGGCGATGATGATGGTGCGGCGGCGGCGTGACAACTTATGACCATAACTCGAAACTCTAAAAGACTAGACTCTAAGACCAGCAACTAGACACGACGATGCAACCGCAAATTCAACAAAGCAAAACCCTAAAAAGATTATGCAAAGGCTCAGATTGGTTCGGATATGATGAACTAACCCTAATTTTTTTGTGGCTTTTTCGTGGACTGTAGGTATGAAGAACAGACTCGATCTAAACTACAAAAAACTGTAAAATCTCACCGAGCAACCTGGAAATCTGATACCACTTGATAGAGGCAAAGGTGTCCCGTCTTTCAATGAGATGATGGATATCGCTTTGGTGGAAGTCGACTTTGACGATCCGACTACGAACGTGCGAGGACGTCGCGCCTTAGCAATCGCTAAACCAACCCCGAGAGGTTATTGACCACGCCGAAGCACGATCAACCTGACCACGAGGGTCTGTTTCCTGCGAGCAAACGAAGAACAAGCAAGAAACTAAGATTGCAATCTGGATATTGCGAATATAAGATGAAAGCTTTATTGATCAAGGTGGGGTTATGTGACGCCTTTGTCTGGTCGTTGAACACAAACGAAGTACGCGAAGTTACAGCTATGGCGAACTTTAATCTAAACAAAACCCAAAGTCTAAACGGTGCCCTAAGGGCTGTATATATGGAGGAAGAGAAGGGGAATTTCGTGGCCCTTGGTGGAGGGGTCCGAAATCAACCCTATCTCTTGTTTCCCCACACATACGGACTCTAAAAATAGCCTATACTTATGTATTTCGAAATTACATGGGCCTGGCCCAATAAAAAGGTGACGCAACACCTATAATAGCCTCTGGGCGAAATTTATGAAGTGACATCTTGTATATTTCGTCCAAGGCCTCATGCACTCGTTATGGTGGCTTCAAAGACCTGAAATCACCACTTGTAACTCTGTTCTTGTTCCCCTTGCGCATGCCATCATCTCCATGCTTGTTCTTGCTCCAATGTTCATCCTTCTCCAAGCTAGGCTCTTCATTTGTAAGCAAAACAAATGTATCCAATTTAGGCAGCATCATATTCTCATGAACATTAGAATCATTACCAAGAAACGAAAGTACCTGGTAATTTAGTTGGTGTGCGCGAGCTCTAGTAATTGGTCCAGTATGTATAGCAGCAGGGCCTGTGGGTGTAACAATGGTATTGATGTCCTCATCACCCTCCCTAGGGACGTGACCTGCCCCGTGGCGATAATAATATTTAGGTTCTAACAGATCAAGCTCGAGCACGCCAAGAGGCGGAGCTGGCGGTTCAATTAGCGTCTCTTTGACAGCCTCAGCCAAACCCTTCTGTGTGTATAGAAGTGGGAGTGACCTCTTGGTCAGTTGGAGTACCCTGTCTGGTGCCGGCTCTTCAAAATGAGCGTTTGCCCAAGGATTTTAAGCGTCCTCATAAGGTGCCTAATTACACAGCTGGTCAGCCACCTGATGCTTGGATTGAGAGCTATGAGCTGGCCATGGAGATGTTAGATGTTAATGACGCTGTGTGCGCCAAGTACTTAACCATGATGTTGGACGGACCGGCTCGGAGATGGTTAAAGGGTTTACCCCCTAACTCCGTCAATTCATGGGCGGAGTTGAAGGCGCACTTTATTCAGAATTTCAAAGACATGTGCAAACAACCTCTGTCAATTATTGACCTAGATACATGTATCTAGCGCGAGGATGAGTCCACTAGCCACTGGGTGCACCGGGTCTCAGCTATTATTCACTCGTCGAATAACATCAATGCTGGTTCTGCTGTCCTGATTTTGGAGAAGAATTGCCGATCATCCCCCTCAAGCAGAAATTGGGGCGGCTTAAACGTCATTGCAATGACATGGGAGAACTAATGGTGGCTCTCATCAAATATGCCGACTCAGACAACATAAAAGATCTAGGGTCTGATGAGGAGAAGTCTAGCAAGGGGAAGAAGAATGGCAATGGGAAAGGGCAACAACTACGTATGATAGGTCATAACCAGGGTGGTAATGGTAAGCGCAAACAGCCTGACGGTGGGTCAGATTTTGTGGCCAATGCTAATACACACAATAATGTCCCACATCGTAAGGGAGGACCACCACCTCATACTGGAGGGTCAAAGGTCAACCTTGAGGCAGAATTGAACCGGCCTTGCCCAAAGCATAGTCATCCAGATAGGTCATCGACCCACCTGTGGAAAGATTGTTATATCATGAAAGAGTTTATGAGCTCCGGTTTTTCTCAGAATAACAATAACAATAATGTCCCACACGGCGGGTCAGGGTCCATTTCGCACGGGTCCGGCTTTGGAGGTGGCGGCTCAAATTCCGGTTTTCAAGGTCAGGGCAATTAGGGCGGTTTTAACCAGCAACCCAATCAGGGTAATCAGCAACATCAATCAGGGTATCAGAGTAATCCAAAGAAGCTAAATAGCAGCCAATATCATGTCTTCACTACTAGCTTATGCAAGCGAGATCAGAAGGTTCATAAGCGAGTAGTGAGTGCGGTTGAGCCGGCCGTACCTCGATACTTACAGTGGTCAGAGCAGCCAGTTGTATGGAGCCGTGAGGATCACCCGCCCTGGGTTGACAATCCGGGTCAGCTGGCTTTGGTGGTGGCTCCTCAGGTTGGAGGTTACAAGTTCACTAAGGTGCTTATGGACAGAGGCAGCAGTATCAACATCCTTTATTATGATACTTTTCACCAGATGAATCTGACTGATAAAGATCTTAAGCTATCCTCTACCTTCTTTCATGGAGTGGTGCCTGGTAAGTCGGCCTACCCAGTTGGTAAGATTGCTTTGGAAGTGGCTTTTGGCAACGAACATAATTACAGGGCAGAGACATTAACCTTTGAAGTGGTCAAGATCAAAATCCCCTATCACGCTCTGTTTGGACGACCAGCGTATGCCAAATTTATGGCACGACCTTGTTGTGTGTATCTGCAGCTTAAAATGTCGGGTCGCAAGGGTACCATCACAGTACATGGTGATAGGAAAATAGCTCTGGAATGTGAAGAAGGCGATGCTGCTTATGCCGAGTCTATTTGTGCAACGGAGGAGCTGAAGTTTTATAAAGAAAATGTTGACCTGGTAGATATGACCCCTTTGAAGAAGTCAACAGCAGAGCATGATCCATTGTTGAAGTTTAAGTTGGCAGACGACACCAAACAGGTTGACTTTGTCCCTGGTGATTCATCCCAAAAGTTCACTATTGGTGCTAATATGGATCTGAAATACGAAAGCACGCTCACCGAGTTCATCCGTGAGAACCGGGACATATTTGCATGGAAGCCTTTAGACATGCCAGGTGTACCGACAGAACTTGATGAGCACACTCTCAATATCGATTCTCAATTTAAACCGGTCAAGCAATTCCTCCGTCGTTTTAACAAGGAGAGAAGTAAGGCCATTGGAGAGGAGGTGGCCCAGCTCTTAGCAGTTGGGTTCATCGTTGAAGTTTTCCACCCTGAGTGGTTGGCTAACCCGGTGCTGGTACTTAAGAAAAATGGCACTTGGTGCATGTGTGTGGATTACACATACCTTAATAAAGCTTGTTCAGCTGATCCCATTGCTCTTCCCCATATCGATCAAATCATAGATGCTATGGCGGGTTGTGAGCGTTTATGCTTTCTGGACGCTTATTCTGGATACCATCAAATCAAGATGGCATTCAAGGACCAACAGAAGACGACTTTCATCACGCCTTTTGGAGCTTTCTGCTATGTATCTATGCCTTTTGGGCTTAAGAGTGCCCAGGCAACTTACCAGCGTTGGTGCAGAACTGTTTTCACAGTCAAATTGGATGCAATGTTCATGCCTACGTGGATGAAATTGTTGTGAAGTCTAGAAAGAAGGAGACTCTGTTGGATGATTTGAAAGAGACCTTTGATAATCTCCGGGTCTACAAGATGATGCTTAACCCAGCCAAGTGTGTTTTTGGTGTGCCTGCAGGCAAGCTCTTGTGTTTTTTGGTTTCAGAGAGAGGCATCGAAGCTAACGCGGAGAAAATCAAGGCCATTACCTCACTGGCTAAGCCGGCGTGTGTCAATGATGTTCAATGCATGGCGGGTCGTATTTCAGCTTTAAGCCGGTTTATAAGCCACCTGGGAGAGAAGGCTATTCCTTTGTACTAGATGACGAAGAAAACACATCATTTTTTTGGAGCGATGCTACTAATGAGGCATTTGAAGTGCTTAAGAAGCAGCTGGCTGAGCCGTCAGTTCTTGCAGCTCCTATTGAGAAGGAAGCTTTGCTCTTATATGTGGCAGCAAATAGCAGAGCCGTCAGCGTGGCAGTTGTGGTAAGAAGGAAAGAGCCGGGTAAGGAGTATCTGGTTCAAAGGCCGGTTTATTATGTCAGTGAGGTCTTAATTGAGTCAAAACAGAGATACCCGCATTGGTATAAACTAGTAGTTCATGGCTAGTCACAAGTTGAAGCAATATTTTCTTGGTCATCCCATTATTGTGGTTAGCTGCTCCCTTAGGCAATATTATTCAAAACAGAGAAGCCACAGGTCGAGTGGCCAAGTGGGCCATTGAGCTCGGCCCCCATGGTTTGAAATATACGCCAAGGACAGCTATTAAATCTCAAGCTCTTGTGGATTTCATTAATGACTAGACAGAGTTGCAGATGCCTGAGGACAAGCCAGACTGTACTTACTAGACAATCCACTTTGGTGGGTCTAGGTAGCTTGAGGGCTCGGGGGCTGGAGTTATTTTTACTTCCCCACGAGGTCACAAGTTTTGCTATGCTCTAAGGTTAATGTTTCCTTGTATTAATAATGCAGCTGAGTATGAGGCCCTACTTCATGGCCTACAAGTGGCCAAGGAGATGAATTTAAGCTGGGTCAGGTGCTTTGGCGACTCAGATTTGGTGGCTCAACAAGTTTCAAGCACTTGGGATTCTAAAGACCCGCTCATGGCGGCTTATCACCGGGCGGTTGATACCATCGCTGGTCACTTCAAGGGTTACCAAGTGGAGCACATTGATCGCAGGAAGAACGAGGCAGCTGATGCTTTGAGCCAGCTAGGATCTCAGTGTAAGCCGGTGCCCCCTAATGTTTTTCTTGACATATTGCATAATCCTTTAGTTAGTTGCCATCCGAAGAAGATCTTGCAGTTCCTGATCCGGAGACACAGTTGGTGGTGGCTCTCCACGCCAACCCTATTTGGACAGTTCCTTATTTGGCTTATATGACCCGAGGAGAGTTACCCGAGGATGAAGCTTTGGCTAGGCAAATAACCCGATGGTCTAAATCCATGACTATTGTCAATGGCGAGTTACACCGATGTAGTGTCACCGGTGTGTTCTAGTGCTGTGTGTCTCCTGAAGAGGGCCATGAGATTCTAAGGGAAATCCATGAAGGAGACTGTGGACATCATGCCGACTCTAAGTCTCTCGTGGCTAAAGCTTTTCATCATGGGGTTTATTGGTTGATGCCTCATGCTGATGCAGAAGATCTGGTTAGCAAATGTGATGGTTGTCAGAAATTTTCTCGACGGACTCATGTGCCGGCTCAAGAATTGAGGATGATTCCAATTACTCGTCCATTTACGGTATGGGGGCTTGATATGGTTGGACCTTTCAAGAGGTCTAAGGATAAGAAGATTCACCTCTTAGTGGCAGTGGACAAATTCACTAAGTGGGTTGAAGCAGAGCCGGTTAGCAAATGTGATGCAACCACGACGGTTCAATTCATGAAAAAGGTAATCTTCTGTTTTGGTTACCCTCACAACATCATATAATGGCACTAATCTGTCCAAAGGTGCTATGAAAGAGTTCTGTCAACGAGAGCATATTCATCTTGACGTCTCATTCGTGGCTCACCCCCAGTCCAATGGTCAATCTGAACAAGCCAATCAAGAAATCTTAAGAGGAATAAAACCCCAGCTTATGGTTCCTTTACAAAGAATGTCGGGTTGTTGGGTTGAGGATTTACCCTTAGTGATGTGGAGTATCAACACCACCCCCAATAGATCAACGGGTTATACACCTTTCTTTAAGGTTTACGGGGCCGAGGCAGTTCTCCCAAGTGATATCCGTCATGACTCGCCCCGCGTGGCGGCTTATGTTGAAGCTGATAATGAAAAAGCATGTCAGGATGCTCTTGATTTGTTGGATAAAGAGAGTGATCTTGCGGCGTCTCGTTTTTGGCGATATACCAGCAGGATCTGCCTCATTATCATAGCCGCCAGGTCAAGACTTGAACCTTTCAAGAAGGTGACTTGGTGCTCCGGCTCATCCAAGATCAAAAAGATATGCATAAACTATCCCCACCTTTGGAAGGGCCTTTCGTGGTAAGCAAAAACCTGAACAACGAGTCATACTACCTTGTTGATATTCGAAAACACAAGGATTCATGCACATCGAAGGAGGAGACCCGCCGGCCGTGGAACATTGCTCATCTTCGACCATATTACACTTGAGCCACCGGTTCTTGTGTTGTACATATTTTCTTCAATGTATATACTATGATCATTACAACAAAGCCGGCATCCCTGATAATTCAGGGCCTCTGTCATTTCATTTCCAAGTATCCAAGCCTTTCTTGTTTGTTCATAAGGCCACTTGGGGGCTCCTTGCTCATTGAGCGTAGGCGACCCTTTTGGTCCGGCTTACATGCCGACCCCTCTGCCCACTTGGGGGCTCCCTGCGACCCTTTTGGTCCGGCTTACATGCCGACCCCTATGGCCACTTGGGGGTCCCTGTTCATTGAGCATAGCCGACCCTTTTGGTCCATCTTACATGTCCACCCCTATGGCCACTTGGGGCCCCCCTGATCATTGAGCTTAACCGACCCTCTTGGTCCGGCTTACATGCAGACCCCTATGGTCAATTGGGGGCTCCCTGCTCACTGAGCATAGCCGACCCTCTTGATCCGGCTTACATGCCGCCTTATGGTCACTTGGGGGCTCCCTGCTCATTGAGCATAGCCGACCCTTTTGATCCGGCTTACATGCCGTCTTCTGGTCATTTGGGGGCTTCCTACTCACTAAACAAAGCCATATTTACCTTCTCGATTGACTTACATACCAGGTGTAAAACACCAAAATCTGGGTTTTGGCATGGCGGCCTATGAAAGTCTTATTTTTCTGATTTTTTTCTTTTTTCTGAATTTTTTGGTTTCATGTACTTTCTTCCATGTTATCATATGATTTTCAGTTCAGGCCATGAAGCCTTAACTTTATGACTCATAATTGAGCATGTTGGGTTATTAACCCACCCTGACAACGGCTTATAAGCCGCCAGGAGGTTTGCCTCGAGCAACCAACATCATAATATTCAATGTCTATGACTTCTTATTCTCCAAAAGGAGCTATTCTGATATACATGTATGTTTTTACATATTGATATGAATATTCAGGGCTTTGGTAAACTGCCCTGATTGTCACCTTTAAGTTGTTAACATATTTCCGGCTTAGATAGCCTTTTTGTCTATCTTCAAGACTATTTTATCAGGTTTTCTTTAAAGATATTTGTGACCCACCTTGGCTTAAACTGCCAGGGCACATGTTATTCACTTGTGCAGAAGGAGACTGTGGACATCATGCCGACTCTAAGTCTCTCGTGGCTAAAGCTTTTCATCATGGGGTTTATTGGTTGATGCCTCATGCTGATGCAGAAGATCTGGTTAGCAAATGTGATGGTTGTCAGAAATTTTCTCGACGGACTCATGTGCCGGCTCAAGAATTGAGGATGATTCCAATTACTTGTCCATTTACGGTATGGGGGCTTGATATGGTTGGACCCTTCAAGAGGTCTAAGGATAAGAAGATTCACCTCTTAGTGGCAGTGGACAAATTCACTAAGTGGGTTGAAGCAGAGCCGGTTAGCAAATGTGATGCAACCACGACGGTTCAATTCATGAAAAAGGTAATCTTCTGTTTTGGTTACCCTCACAACATCATATAATGGCACTAATCTGTCCAAAGGTGCTATGAAAGAGTTCTGTCAACGAGAGCATATTCATCTTGACGTCTCATTCGTGGCTCACCCCCAGTCCAATGGTCAATCTGAACAAGCCAATCAAGAAATCTTAAGAGGAATAAAACCCCAGCTTATGGTTCCTTTACAAAGAATGTCGGGTTGTTGGGTTGAGGATTTACCCTTAGTGATGTGGAGTATCAACACCACCCCCAATAGATCAACGGGTTATACACCTTTCTTTAAGGTTTACGGGGCCGAGGCAGTTCTCCCAAGTGATATCCGTCATGACTCGCCCCGCGTGGCGGCTTATGTTGAAGCTGATAATGAAAAAGCATGTCAGGATGCTCTTGATTTGTTGGATAAAGAGAGTGATCTTGCGGCGTCTCGTTTTTGGCGATATACCAG
>NC_041381.1:266582002-266591081 GCF_002162155.2 Triticum dicoccoides | reverse complement strand
CTTATTTTTCTGATTTTTTTCTTTTTTCTGAATTTTTTGGTTTCATGTACTTTCTTCCATGTTATCATATGATTTTCAGTTCAGGCCATGAAGCCTTAACTTTATGACTCATAATTGAGCATGTTGGGTTATTAACCCACCCTGACAACGGCTTATAAGCCGCCAGGAGGTTTGCCTCGAGCAACCAACATCATAATATTCAATGTCTATGACTTCTTATTCTCCAAAAGGAGCTATTCTGATATACATGTATGTTTTTACATATTGATATGAATATTCAGGGCTTTGGTAAACTGCCCTGATTGTCACCTTTAAGTTGTTAACATATTTCCGGCTTAGATAGCCTTTTTGTCTATCTTCAAGACTATTTTATCAGGTTTTCTTTAAAGATATTTGTGACCCACCTTGGCTTAAACTGCCAGGGCACATGTTATTCACTTGTGCAGAAGGAGACTGTGGACATCATGCCGACTCTAAGTCTCTCGTGGCTAAAGCTTTTCATCATGGGGTTTATTGGTTGATGCCTCATGCTGATGCAAAAGATCTGGTTAGCAAATGTGATGGTTGTCAGAAATTTTCTCGACGGACTCATGTGCCGGCTCAAGAATTGAGGATGATTCCAATTACTTGTCCATTTACGGTATGGGGGCTTGATATGGTTGGACCTTTCAAGAGGTCTAAGGATAAGAAGATTCACCTCTTAGTGGCAGTGGACAAATTCACTAAGTGGGTTGAAGCAGAGCCGGTTAGCAAATGTGATGCAACCACGACGGTTCAATTCATGAAAAAGGTAATCTTCTGTTTTGGTTACCCTCACAACATCATATAATGGCACTAATCTGTCCAAAGGTGCTATGAAAGAGTTCTGTCAACGAGAGCATATTCATCTTGACGTCTCATTCGTGGCTCACCCCCAGTCCAATGGTCAATCTGAACAAGCCAATCAAGAAATCTTAAGAGGAATAAAACCCCAGCTTATGGTTCCTTTACAAAGAATGTCGGGTTGTTGGGTTGAGGATTTACCCTTAGTGATGTGGAGTATCAACACCACCCCCAATAGATCAACGGGTTATACACCTTTCTTTAAGGTTTACGGGGCCGAGGCAGTTCTCCCAAGTGATATCCGTCATGACTCGCCCCGCGTGGCGGCTTATGTTGAAGCTGATAATGAAAAAGCATGTCAGGATGCTCTTGATTTGTTGGATAAAGAGAGTGATCTTGCGGCGTCTCGTTTTTGGCGATATACCAGTAGGATCTGCCTCATTATCATAGCCGCCAGGTCAAGACTTGAACCTTTCAAGAAGGTGACTTGGTGCTCCGGCTCATCCAAGATCAAAAAGATATGCATAAACTATCCCCACCTTTGGAAGGGCCTTTCGTGGTAAGCAAAAACCTGAACAACGAGTCATACTACCTTGTTGATATTCGAAAACACAAGGATTCATGCACATCGAAGGAGGAGACCCGCCGGCCGTGGAACATTGCTCATCTTCGACCATATTACACTTGAGCCACCGGTTCTTGTGTTGTACATATTTTCTTCAATGTATATACTATGATCATTACAACAAAGCCGGCATCCCTGATAATTCAGGGCCTCTGTCATTTCATTTCCAAGTATCCAAGCCTTTCTTGTTTGTTCATAAGGCCACTTGGGGGCTCCTTGCTCATTGAGCGTAGGCGACCCTTTTGGTCCGGCTTACATGCCGACCCCTCTGCCCACTTGGGGGCTCCCTGCGACCCTTTTGGTCCGGCTTACATGCCGACCCCTATGGCCACTTGGGGGTCCCTGTTCATTGAGCATAGCCGACCCTTTTGGTCCATCTTACATGTCCACCCCTATGGCCACTTGGGGCCCCCCTGATCATTGAGCTTAACCGACCCTCTTGGTCCGGCTTACATGCAGACCCCTATGGTCAATTGGGGGCTCCCTGCTCACTGAGCATAGCCGACCCTCTTGATCCGGCTTACATGCCGCCTTATGGTCACTTGGGGGCTCCCTGCTCATTGAGCATAGCCGACCCTTTTGATCCGGCTTACATGCCGTCTTCTTGTCATTTGGGGGCTTCCTACTCACTAAACAAAGCCATATTTACCTTCTCGATTGACTTACATACCAGGTGTAAAATACCAAAATCTGGGTTTTGGCATGGCGGCCTATGAAAGCCTTATTTTTCTGATTTTTTTCTTTTTTCTGAATTTTTTGGTTTCATGTACTTTCTTCCATGTTATCATATGATTTTCAGTTCAGGCCATGAAGCCTTAACTTTATGACTCATAATTGAGCATGTTGGGTTATTAACCCACCCTGACAACGGCTTATAAGCCGCCAGGAGGTTTGCCTCGAGCAACCAACATCATAATATTCAATGTCTATGACTTCTTATTCTCCAAAAGGAGCTATTCTGATATACATGTATGTTTTTACATATTGATATGAATATTCAGGGCTTTGGTAAACTGCCCTGATTGTCACCTTTAAGTTGTTAACATATTTCTGGCTTAGATAGCCTTTTTGTCTATCTTCAAGACTATTTTATCAGGTTTTCTTTAAAGATATTTGTGACCCACCTTGGCTTAAACTGCTAGGGCACATGTTATTCACTTGTGCAGAAAACATGACAATGTTTATGACTGACATGATTGATAACATTATAAGGCACAAATGTCCAATCTTCAAAACATCAGATTGGCGGTTTAAAATATTCAGAACATAAACATGCATGATGGCATGTGAGATCATTGTTTCAAACTAGCCTATTACAAGGCTTTCATAAGCCCAAATGATTCAAAGTTTTTTACAAGAAGTACTATGCCAAGGTCTGAGAGCCGCCCCCTGGTTCAGTTGTTCTACTCCTGATGAGTCGAAGACTCCGAGTTAACCTGTGCCAGTTCTTCTTCTTCTTTCGTCGTCTGGAAGTTAGGCGATGACCAGTTGATGCCAATTAATGCTTGAAATTCAGCGTCATCATCTATAAGTTCAGAGGGATCAACTTCAGGAGCAAAAGTGTGCTTATGTATTGGAGGGATGAGATCCACAACTTCATAAGCTGGCGCCTTCACTTTTTAATTTTCTGCTGTATAAGCCACATGATATCTGGATAGATCAGTTTCTTCGGCTAACTTGCTGGCCAGTGGGTGCATCTCCTTCACACAAGCGGCAAAGTCGTCTTGATCAAAGGGAGACCCATCTTTTTTCTGACTTAGGCAGCCAGTGGCCAATTCCTCCGGGTCTAGCTCTTCCTGCTAGGCTTTTGCCCGGCTCAGAGCAGTAATGGCACCAGCTCTGGCGGATGATCAATTTATCTCCTTAATTCTTGGGTGAAGGACAAAGAGCTTGTCTAAAACCTCCTTGAGAAGTGATGGTGCATGTTTGGTGTGAGAGATGGCAACTATAGTGCGCTGAGCGCCTGTGTACAACTGTTCCACTAAGGTATAAACCGCCTTGAGCTTCACCAGCATATCTTGGCCAAGACTGGCATCCTGGGGCCTGTTAAGTAAAACAAGCAGATGAGCCCCGGGCGGGTTACGGGTTAAGCATTGGCAATGATCAAAGCATCCAGAGTTACTTAGCAAAGATAGCAGCAGTCATCTGAGAAATATGGCATTTTAAGCCAGTCAGTTCTGTGGTGACCTCTTTCAAAGAAACTTTGGCGCTTTCTGCTCTCTGCACTAAGGTATTCTTCTCTTCATCCTAGGCGGTTCTTTCTGTAGCAAATTCAGTTTTGAGTTGTTCAGTTTTAGCCAAGCTAAACTTAAACTTGGAGTCGGCATTCTAGGTCTCAGCTTCTTGCCGCTTGAGCCTGGACTTTAAATCAGCCAATTGGGATTCAGCTTGAGTTGAGGCCTCCTGTAAATAAGAGATCAAAACAGTCATAAGCAAATTTGTCAAAATACAATACATACAAGTCCCAAGCCCTTTGCAAGCAACAACACTTGGCACTTGGGGGCTAATGTGCGGGAAAGCTCTTTTTATTATAAATTGCAGAGAGACCCGATTCATCTTGTTTCAAGTTAAACCGGTGAGGGCTATGAGGTGAAGTTCTATTTCTAAAGAAAATGCAAATGATTCGGTTCATCTTTATCAAGAAAAGCCGTTTCATGGGGGCTATGGCTCGGAATTTGCAAAGACTTACTGATTAAAGTCTTCACCATACTCAATATTTTTTTCCTATGGTTAAGACTTGGGGGCTGGATGAGTGTATCAACAGAGGAAGCAGAAGTTTATACCTCATATTTCCGGTGCATCTGCTTGACTATGCCCATCTCAAGATCACGACCAGCATGCAGTTGACTGAGATAGCTAGAGAAAAATTTGCTGACACCCAAATGAGAGTAGTTGGCAATATCAAACTTGGCCTTACTCTTTTCAATCAGTTCTTCTTTGGAAGAGTGCTTGGCCAGAATGGTAGGATTTCCCGGCTCTGTGTAGCTAGTACCGGTAATCAAAACATCCTCATCATTCTGCTCAGTAGGCTTGATTGGACTTGGCGGCTTAGCACCCGATGGGTCAATATCCATAGGATCCGTGGAGGTGCCAGGGTTTTCTGGTGGCGGGTCACTAGTAATCTCCTCAGGGTTTCGCACGGAGGCTTCAGATATTGTTGCTTGTTTTTATGGCTTGTGGACCTTGGGGTCTTCGGCCGGCTTATTCGTCTTGGCTTTCTTGCTTGGTATTGCTATACCAATAAAAGTAAAGGATAAGGATGTAAGTATAAGAATTTATAAATGTTAAACCAACAAAGTCAAAAATTATTACCCAGGGGCAATCTTGAAAGCCGACAGTTGGGTTTGCGATGAGTCGCCAGAAGAGGAATGAGAAGTTCCCTGATAATTTGAGTCGGAAGGATTAAGCGGTTGGCGAACAAGACCCACCTTTTGGTAAAAAGAGATTGAATTCTGAGGCACCTCTTTCTGGCGTTTGCGAGGAACCGGTGTGTTGGGTAAGCCGTAGGAAAGTTCTCCACCTCCACTGTTCCGGGTCTGGCGCCGCGTCTCATGCTGCTGTTGATCCAAGTAAGCTAAAGGGTGAGAAAACCTTACTTTTCGGGTCACTCGTAGAATTTTCTGTCTTGGCAAAGGCTCCGAGTCGGAGGAAATAATAGTTACCTCTTCATCACCCGCCTGGCTGGCTTCTGCATCATCCTGAGAGTGGTCAGAGTCAATAAGATGCATAAAAAAGGAACCAAGAGAATCAGGTTCTACCTTCGACTCATCCTCTACAGTGAACAGTTCTGAGGCGTTTGTTTTCTTCTTTTTTTCTTGGGGGCCTTGTTCTTGACCCTGGGTTTTTTGGCCGCCTTCTCCTTCTCTTCATACTTCTTGTTCCAGAAGGCAGAGTTGGCTTGCATTAAACGGTGAGCAAAGTAAATAAGTTGTAGAACTTATAGCTGGTGGCGGGTTAAGAGCACATAAGGGATTCAACCCCACCTTGCTACAACTCTCTAAGCTTTCCCCAAGCAGGGATTTGGTCATGTTGTTGATCGCTCTATCAGTCATACGTATTTCACAGTGGCGCTGAGGATATTGGGCATCACCAGTGTATGCACACATTAAGCCGGGCCGGCGGCTGAGAGGTATGATCCTCCAAGCGACCCAGCAACAGACCAGGTCGACACCGGTTAGTCCATTAGCCAGCAGAGCCCTTACCTTTGAAAAGGTGGGCATGTACTTAGCCCGTTCAGCAGTGGTAAGCCGATCTAGAAGAGGATGTTTTGGGTTAAGCCGGTGGTCGCGGAAACCCGGCAGAGGATTCTCGTCAGAAGGAGATGTATCTTGGCAATAAAACCAAGTCTTGTTCCAGTCTTTCGGGTGTGTGACGCCCCCAATTCAATCGTACACTAATCATGCACGCAAATGTGTACGATCAAGATCAGGGACTCACGAGAAGATATCACAACACAACTCTAAAAGTAAAAAAAGTCATACAAGCATCATATTACAAGCCAGAGGGCTTGAATACAAGTGCTCAAACATAAACGAGTCAGCGGAAGCAACAATATCTGAGTACAGACATAAGTTAAACAACTTGCCATAAGATGGCTAGCACAAACTGGGATACAGATCAAAAGAGGCGCATGCCTCCTGCGTGGGATCCTCCTAAACTACTCCTGGTCGTCAGCGGCCTGCACGTAGTAGTAGGCACCCTCGGTGTAGTAGGGTCATCGTCAACGGTGGCGTCTGGCTCCTGGGCTCCAACTTCTGGTTGCGACATCCGAGAAGAAGAGGATAAAGTGGTAAAAGAGGCAAAGCAACCATGAGTACTCATCCAAAGTACTAGCAAGCAAGGATCTACACTACATATGCATGGGTATATGTGTAAAGAGGCAATATCGGTGGACTAAACTGCAGAATGCTAGAATAAGAGGGGGATAGCTAGTCCTATCGAAGACTATGCTTCTGGTAGCCTTCGTCTTGCAGCATGAAGAAGAGAGTAGATTGAAGTCCACCAAGTATCATCACATAGCATAATCCTACCCAGCGATCCTCCCCTCGTCTCCTTGTGGGAAAGCGATCACCGGGTTGTCTCAGGAACTTGTCTGGGTGTGTTTTATTAAGTATCTAGTTCTAGTTGTCATAAGGTCAAGGTACAACTCCGGGTTGTCCTTTTACTGAGGGACATGCCTATTCGAATAGATAAACTTCCTTGCGGAGGTGCACCACATAACCCAACACGCTCGATCCCTCTGGCCGGACACACTTCTTGGGTCATGCCTAGCCTCGGAAGATCAACATGTCGCAGCCCTACCTAGGCACAGTAGAGAGGTCAGCACGCCGGTCTAAATCCTATGCACGCAGGGGTCTGGGACCATTGCCCATTGCACACCTGCACATTGCGAGGGTGGCTGGTGAGCAGACCTAGCAACCTCCATTACAGAGGAAGTTGTGTTATGCGGTCCAACCCGGCGTGCGCCGCTCAATCACTGACGTCAAGAAGGCTTCGGCTGATACCACGACGTCGAGTGCCCATAACTGTTCTCGCGTAGTTGGTTAGTGCGTATTGGCCAGTGGCCAGACTCAGATCAAATACAAAGATCTCATTAAGCGTATTATTATGAAGTAACCACGAACGCCGAGCAGGGCCAGGCCCACCTCTCACCTAGGTGGTCTCAACCTGCCCTGTCGCTCCGCCACAAAGTAACCATCAGGGGGCTGTCGGGAATCCAGGCCCATCACTACCTCGATGGAATCACCTGCCCCTTCAGCCCCCATCTCTGAAGCACTTGCGGGTACTCTACGAGCCGACCTGACTTTAGTCACCATCTGAATAGTATGTATGTATATTATATACCCATGATCACCTCCCGAGTGATCACGTCCCGATAGTATAGCATGGCAGACGGACAATAATGTAGGGCCATAGATGATAAACTAGCATCCTATACTAAGCATTTAGGATTGCAGGTAAGGTATCAACAACTGTAGCAACAGTGACAGGCTATGCAACAGAATAGTATTAATCGAAAACAGTAACAGGCTACACTACTCTAATGCAAGCTGTAGAGGGGGGAATATGCGATATCTGGATCAAGGGGGGGCTTGCCTGGTTGCTCTGGCAAGAAGGAGGGGTCGTCAACTCCGTAGTCGATCAAGGCAGCAGCGGCATCGGTCTCGTAGTCTACCGGAGAGAAGAGGGGGAGGAAACAATAAATATAATACAAACATAAGCATGACGATGCATGACATGACAACAAGCGGTACTAAGTGTGCCCTAACGCGATAGCAGGTGATACCGATGAAGGGGGGAAACATTCAGGAAACTATTCCCAGGTTTCGCGTTTTCGGACAGATGAACCAGAGGTGAAATGTTGCACGTTCTCTATGCTAGGGACGTGTGGCTGACGAACGGGTTGCGTATTCGGATTTTTCTCGTTGTTCTGAGCAACTTTCATGTACAAAGTATTTTCATCCGAGTTACGGTTTATTTTTTATTAATTTACAAAGTTTTATTCAATTTATGTATTTATTTATATTCGCAATTTAATCAGTAAATACTTTTGTCACATAGTGTAGTGCCAGCCACAATGTATTACAGGTGGGGTCAGGTCAAAGTCAATAGTCTAGTCAGCAGTTGACTAGGTCAACGTTGACTGGTCAAACTGGCTGGTGGGACCCAACTATCATAGAGACAATGAAAATTAACAGTTTAATTAATTTAACAGAATAGGTGGGGCCACATGTCATTGGCTTCGATATTTTTAAACAGGCTTTTAAATGAAAAGGGGCCACATGTCATTTTCAGTTATTCAACTAAACAGTTTTATTAGGTTCTAAGTACGTGGTTAGGGGAATGGTAAAAACGGGCGGGCCCACACGTAGTGGGTCAACCCACTGTTAGAACATGTGTGTGCGTATGCGTGCCCGCTGGCGAGTTCAGAGGATGGCGGTGCACGCGGAGCCGGCGGCTCCGGCGACCAAAAGGGCCAGCCCCAGGCATCAAACGGACAAGCGCGATGCGCCGCGTCGAGACGTGCTTTCACATGGAGCTAGGAGCGGCCGATACATCGTCGGAGTGATGGAAGGCGGCGATTACGGCGGAGCTAGCGGCAACCGGCGCTGGAGGGCACGAGGAGGAGGGGGGGAAGCCGTGGAGGGCCGGAGGCTCACAGCGGAAGCGACAGGGTGCTCAGTGGAGACGGAGGAGGTTGGAGCCGAGCGGATCGACAATGAGGTTAGCAGCGGCGACTAGCGGATGCATCCAGGGAAGGAGGTCGATGGTGACGGTGTTGAGGCCCCCCGTATCGGCCAGTGTGATGATGAGGCGGCCGGGACATGCCATGACCAACGAGTGCTAGGGCTGCGAGCCTGGCCCCGACGCGGTTAGGCGCGCGGGCAAGAAGGGGGCCGAGGCGCGTGAGGCGATGGCGATCCGTGAGGAGGTAGCTGGTCTCCAGCAAGGGTAGCCGACGCGGGGGTGCAGCGAAGGGGGTTGGAGAGGTCGCCGGCGGGAAGTAGGAGGCAGACGGGGCGGGGCGCAACCCTGCGTGAGCGTGGGTGTGTAGTGTGTGTGCGGGAGGGAGGCGACGCGGTTGGGGGCGGCGAGGCGCTGACGGTGGAAGGGCTCCAGCGCGTAGTGGTG
>NC_041381.1:266517791-266581496 GCF_002162155.2 Triticum dicoccoides | reverse complement strand
ACGAGGGATGGTGAGGGGAGCGAGGGGGTCGAGTGGGAGGAGTGGGGGTCGTGCGGGAGAGTGGGGGGTCCCTAGGGTTAGGACTTAGGGGGTGTGGGGGGCCATATAGGCCAAGGCTGGGCCGGTGCGCGCAGTGACCTGTTATGCCAAACGACCCACGGAGAGGGGGGGGGGGGCTTTTTCTATTTTTTTATTTCTTTTGCTATTTTTCTACTTCTGTTTTAAAGTCTAGTTTCTTTTATGTTTAGTATTATAAACTATAAAAATAGTCTGTAAGTTAGCATTACTAAATATAATACTGCCACTACAGTTTGGGTACCCAACAGAAAATAGTTTAACATTTTATAAATTATAAGAGGCTTCTAATAATTATTTTGCTGCTTTTTTATTTATTTTAAAGCATTTAAGAATTTTATAACAATGTAGTTTCTTCACCATATTTACTTATGGATTATTTTGCTCACACAAAACATTTTAGTTTTAACATTTGAAAACTTTTATTGTTTGTTTGATTTTGAATTTGAATCCGAACAGGTTTCGAACTAACGCGAGATTAGCAACAATAATCGGGGCGACGTTGCATCATTAGCAGAGGTTCATTGTAGCTTAAATATCCGGGCGTCACAATTCTCCTCCACTACAAGAAATCTCGTCCCGAGATTTAAGTGGCGTAAGGTGGGGAGGTTCTGGTTACGAAATTCTAGCGAGTGTTCTCGGCCTTAGTTGCTCTTCTCGAAGAGGTTGATCCATTACGTTGATGTCTTCATTCCTCTGCTTCAGGTTATCATGATGAAGTCTGCCTCCTTTTTTCGAGAACTCCATCATACTTACGAAAGGACAAGGGGTAACATCGGAAGAACGGTCCTCCACAAGGTTGCTTATCTGGTAGATAAAACGAGGGAAGGTGGCGGAAAGTAACTCTTGAATTGAAACTTAAGAAAATATCGAGAGCAACGTAAGAATGTAACATGAGAAGTTTCGGATGGGCAGGTGTCGGATATCAGGTTCCATTAAAACCCTTGAGGTTCGAACACTGGGGTGCGCACGAAGATCTCTCTCTACCGAAACACGCCTTCAGCCTCGCCATGGTTCTAAGCTAGATCGATGAACAACACAAGAGACACGAGGTTTATACTGGTTCGGGCCACCGTTGTGGTGTAATACCCTAATCCGGTGTGTGGTGTGGTGGTTTGCCTCTTGGGCTGATGATGAACAGTACAAGGGAAGAACATCCTCGCGAGGAGAGGTGTTCTTGTGCTTGGTGGTGTGCGGATGAAATTCTAGATCCGATGCTTTCTACTGTGGTGGCTAGCCCTATTTATAGAGGCCCTGGTCCTCCTCCCAAATATTGAGCGGGAAGGGAGCCAACAACGACCATTTTGAAAGGGGACAACTAGTACAAGCTATCCTGACTAAAGGTGGTCTTTGCCTGCCAAAGGAATTGGTGGTGACGCTGTCTTGGGCTCCATGGTGACCTCCGTCCTGCCGCTCTGCTGGTCTTGGTCTCATTGCACCGATAAGGAAACCTTTTCCTGATGCCTTGGTACTCCGCGCCTGCGCTTTCCTCCTTTGCACCAAAGAGGAAACGAGGACACTGCGCAGGCTGGCGCCCGCCTGGCACCCGCTTGGTCTTGATCGTCATGGCTTGCGTCATGGGCACCTTGCGAGGTACCCCTTGCCTTGATCTCTCTGCCTCCTCATGAGCCTGCCTGGCGAGGCCACTCCTGACGAGGCCTTGTGTCGTTGGCCCCACGAGGCTTGGCCCCTCGTGAGGGTCTTGAGTGTTTGGTTGATGAAGACGGGCCACATTGGGCCACTGGTTGAGCCACGCTACAGGCCGTAGGCAGGCAAGTCTGGGGACCCCTGTTCCTAGAACGCCGACAGTAGCCCCCGGGCCCAAGGCGTGCTCGAACTTGGCTTAGCAGCGAAGCTAAAGGGCAAGTGCGGAGCACCGCGGGCCCCAACAGCCTGCGTCCTTGGTTGCCGTGTGGCGACTGATTGGATGTGGGCGTTGAGGGAGTCCGGGATTAAGGGGTCCTCGGACAGCCGGACTATATACTTTGGCCGGACTGTTGGACTATGAAGATACAAGATTAAAGACTTTGTCCCGTGTCCGGATGAGACTCTCCTTTGCGTGGAAGGCAAGCTTGGCATGTAGATCTCCTTCTTTGTAACCGACTTTGTGTAACCCTAGCCCCCTCCGGTGTCTATATAAACCGGAGGGTTTAGTCCGTAGGACAACAACAATCATAATCATAGGCTAGCTTCTAGGGTTTAGCCTCTACGATCTCGCGATAGATCAACTCTTGTAATACTCATATCATCAAGATCAATCAAGCAGGAAGTAGGGTATTACCTCCATCGAGAGGGCCCGAACCTGGGTAAAGATCATGTCCCCCGCATCCTGTTACCATTGGCCTTAGACACACAGTTGGGGACCCCCTACCCGAGATCCGCCGGTTTTGACACCGACATTGGTGCTTTAATTGAGAGTTCCACTGTGCCATCGTGATAAGGCTTGATGGCTCCTTCAATCATCTTCAACAACGCAGTCCAGGGGGAGGTTTTCCTTCCCGGACAGATCTTCGTATTCGGCGGCTTCGTACTGCGAGCCAACTCGCTTGGCCATCTGGAGCAGATCGATAGCTACGCCCCTGGCCATCAGGTCAGGTTTGGAAGCTTGAACTATATTGCCGACATCTGCGGAGACTTGATCTTCAACAGATTCGAGCCTATGTCAGGTACGCCGAATAGTCACGACGGGCATGACTTAGATCTGCCATTGGATAATGTTCGGGAGATCGCGCCTGCGGCGGCCCCGGCAATCAATCCGGAGCAGATTGTGCCATCCGAGGACGGGTGGATGGACCCCGCCACGGAGGCCACCCACTCATCGGCCTTGGAGCCAAAGACTAACCCCACCTCCTATGAGGCCGGTATCATCGGACCCTCAGACTCGTCTCCGGCTATAGGATCCGAACCGCGTACATCCATGCCTATCGAATCTGATTGGGCACCGGTCATGGAGTTCACCTCCGCGGATATCTTTTAGCACTCGCCCTTAGGTGATGTGCTAAATTCATTAAGGTCTCTCTCCTTGTCAGGAGACTCTTGGCCGAACTATGTCCGGCTCGAGTGGGAAGCGGACGATGAAGAAATTCGTTCCCCACCCATCACCCACTCAATAGCCACTGTCGATGATTTAACCGACGTGCTTGACTTCAACTCCGAAGACATCGACGATACGGACGACGATGTAGGAGAAGAACAAGAACCACCGCCTATAGGGTGCTGGACAACCACGTCATCATATGATATATACATGGTGGACACCCCCAAAGAAAGCAATGGTGGTGAGGCAGCGGAAGATAATCCCCTGGAGAAGCAATCTAGGCACCGGCGTCATAGGCGCCGCTCCAAGCCCCGCCATAGCAAAAACAGTGATACTGGCACAAGAGATGATAACAATCCGAATGGTGCCGAAGACGAAAAAAATCCTGCCTAGCCAGGCTTCAAGCAGGCCGAGCAAGAAGATGGGCAAGCTAGCCCTAAAGAACAGGCAACAAATGGAGAATCAGAGGATGATAACTGCATGCCTCTCTTCAAAGACAAAGTGAACCTTGGTGATGAAGAATTCATCGTGCCTGAGGATCCTGTCGAGCAGGAGCGCTTCAAGCGCCGGCTTATAGCCACTGCAAAAAGCCTAAAGAAAAAGCAGCAACAGCTTCAAGCTGATCAAGATCTGCTAACTGATAGATGGACCGAGGTCCTGGCTGCCGAAGAATACGAACCAGAGCGCCCTACCAAAAGTTACCCAAAGCGCTGGTTTCTACCTCAACTCGAGGAGGAGGCGTTAAAGCCCACACTACCAGCGCATGATGCGGCTGACCGGCCACCCCGTGGTCGAGACAGAGCGGCGTACCAGCCCGAAGTCCAGAGCGCATGCCGTCGCCAATCAAGCAGTAATACTAAGTCCCGAGGCCACACGAAGGACCTGCAAGACGTATTGGAAAACAAAGCAGGACAGTCAAGATCGATCTACTGATCACGGGGGCGCGCCACAACGTGTGATGATGACCGTCACACCGGATACAATAAACAAAAGTTCGGCTGGGCCGAATACAACAGACCAGACTCACTTGAACTACGTCGTGATGTAGCCCAGCATAGAGGCGCCGCACACCCCCTATGCTTCACTGATGAAGTAATGGATCATGAATTCCCAGAAGGGTTTAACCCGTGAACATTGAATCATTTGATGGCACAACAGACCCTGCGGTATGGATTGAAGATTTTCTCCTACACATTCACATGGCCCACGGTGATGACTTATATGCCATCAAGTACCTACCACTCAAGCTTAAAGGACCGGCTCAGCATTGGCTGAATAGCCTGCCAGCAAGCTCCATTGGCAGTTGGGAGGACCTGGAAGACGCATTCCTTGAAAACTTCCAGGGCACTTACGTGCGACCACCAGATGCTGATGACTTAAGTCATATAACCCAACAACCCGGAGAGTTAGCCAGGAAATTCTGGACTCGGTTCCTAACTAAAAAGAACCAAATTGTTGATTGTCTGGATGCCGAAGCCTTAGTAGCCTTCAAGCATAACATCCATGACGAATGGCTCACCCGACACCTCGGCCTAGAGAAGCCAAAGTCCACGGCAGCCCTCACGACACTCATGACCCGCTTTTGCGCGAGCGAGGACAGCTGGCTGGCTCGTAGCAACATCACACCCAAAAAACTCCAGCGATTCAGACGCCAGAGATAGCAACGACAAGCCATGACGCAATAGACACAAGCGTCACAACAATGGCGACAATGCCGAAGACACGGCAGTCAATGCCGGATTCAGAGGCTTTAAATCCGGACAGCAGAAAAAGCGATTCAAAAGAAGCAATCCAGGCTCATCCAGTTTGGACCGCATACTCGATCGCTCATGTCAAATTCACGGCACCCCCGATAAACCAGCCAACCACACCAACAGAGAATACTGGGTCTTCAAACAGGACGGCAAGTTAAATGCCGAAAACAAGGAAAAGGGGCTGCATAGCAATGACGATGAGGAGCCCCAGCCGCCGAACACAGGAGGACAGAAGAAATTCCCTCCCCAGGTGAAAACAGTGAATATGATATATGCAACCCATATTCCCAAGCGGGAACGGAAGCGTGCACTAAGGGACGTCTATGCGATGGAGCCAGTCACCCCAAAGTTCACCCCATGGTCCTCTTGTCCGATCACTTTCGATCGCAGGGACCATCCTACCAGTATCTGTCATGGCGGTTCGGTCGCATTGGTCCTTGACCCCATCATCGACGAATTTCATCTCACACGAGTCCCCATGGACGGTGGAAGCAGCTTGAACCTGCTCTATCAGGATACAGTGCGAAAAATGGGCATCGACCCCTCAAGGATCAAGCCCACAAAAACCACCTTCAAAGGTGTCATACCAGGTGTGGAGGCCTGCTGCACGGGCTCAATCACACTGGAAGTGGTCTTCGAATCTCCGGACAATTTCCGAAGCGAGGAGTTAATCTTCGACATAGTCCCCTTCTGAAGTGGCTATCATGCACTGCTCAGACGAACCACATTTGCCAGATTTAATACCGTACCGCATTATGCATACCTTAAGCTCAAAATGCCAGAACCTCGCGGGGTTATAACAGTTAATAGAAACACAAAGCGCTCACTCTGTACGGAGGAGCACATAGCGGCCCTCGCGGCAGAGGTACAAAACAACCTTCTTTGGCAACAGCCAATTCGGCGATAAAGAACCCGGACACCGTCAAGCGAGTCCGGAGTACCCTGCAACAGGATCATCTTGCACGTCCAGAGCTCGACTAGCAATTTGGCCTCCGTCCTAGTCCCAGTCAAGCGGCAAAATTTGTGCCGCGCGTACATAATTACGCACTTAAAATACCATGGGCATAGGCGGAGGCACGGCTATGACACGGTCCACAATGCGGTTCGACTGCCCCAGGATCCACGTATCTTACACCTTCTTTCTTTAGGTCCCTATCTTCGGGAGGCTCTTCCGATAGACCGACTATCGGACACATAGCGGGACGGACACACCAGGAAGACAAGAAGCTTGGGCGTACAAGGGAATCCTCAGGTGGTCTATGATAACGATGGTTATACCTGTTTTACATACCCGCACATAGCTCGCTCCTGGTCAAGATGTGTCAAATAGTCCAATTTTTCTTATTGCACTACTTATATATGCACGCTTTGACGTATTATTCGAATAACAAGGGAAAATAGTGTACAACATCAACTTACTATTACATTTATTTACCCCTTTCCTTTACTGCTTATTTATTACACCCGTACATCTTGGTACGTCCAGTTTGCCAGGGGCTTCAGCTTACCCCATAGCAAGGCAAGAAAAGCCCGAACACTTCCGACAGTGCGGCACCCCGAACTTATAGCATTATATGCATCAGCTCCGAATCATGTCTTGGGTCAATAGTTGGGTTTGCCCGACTCCTATGTTTTGGTACCTTACGTTCCGTTATATCGGCTAAGGTAGCACAGGGAGAACTACTGCGATTGTGTCCCAGTTCTTCCAGACGAGCACCTTAGTAGAGAAAGCCGAAAACTGACTGTCATGATGAGGCGAGAGCTGGTTGTTGTTCGAGAGGTCTCAAATCCTTAAAGATTTTTTCTGCTTCAGGCGAGGAATCGGCCTTGTCCGATTTAGGCGTGTATAGCGCCCCAAGCTCGGCCTTCCGAATACTAGGGGCTTCGCCAAAATTTAAAATATTAGACTTCTATGGCCAAGTGAGAGTGATAAAGTCGTATAGTCCAATTGCCTGGTTCGCTGCACTAAACACCTCCTTAAAAGGACAATTTTTTGGATAAAGAGTGTTTATATTTACCCCGAACACCCCAGTACTAGTTACATGGGGGCAGAAGCCGGCGACTGGCCAACTCTCAAAATTTTATAAACGGCCGCATAGAAGGTAATATTTTAAATTAACAAGCGCCATATAGCGCACACGAACCCGTTTTCATATTACAGGATGACATGAGTACAATCATTCAAATATTACATCCTTAGCACATTCATCCGCCACAAGGCGGGCACCCTTAATAACATTGTCATAGTACTGTTCGGGGTGGCGGTGCTCCTTGCCCTTCGGTGGCCCCTCTGTCACCAGCTTCTCGGCATCCATCTTCGCCCACTGCACTTTCGCACGGGCTAAGGCCTTGCGTGCACCTTCAATGCAGACGGATGGCTTAATGACTTCAAGCCGTGGACATGCATTTACCATCCACTTGACAAGGCCGAAGTAGCTGCCGGGCAGGGGCTCGCCAGGCCACAGCAGGACTATGAGGTCCTTCATGGCCAGTTCGGCCGCCTTGTGGAGTTCGACCAGTTGCTTCAGCTGGTCGCGCAAAGGCATCGGATGTTCGGCCCAAATATACTGGGACCAAAACAACTTATCCATCGAGCTCCCTTCCTCAGCTCGGTAGAACTTTGCAGCGTCAGAGATGCTACACGGCAGATCTGCGAATGCTCCTAGAGAGCTCCGAATTCAGGTAAGTAAAAGGAAAGTCTCCTTCACATGCTTGCTTTGCATAATGAATGCCTTACCCGCCGCTATCTTCTTGGCCGCCTCAATCTCCTGGAGGGCCTTCTGGGCTTTGACCTTGGCGTCTTGCATGGTCTGGAGGGCCTTCGCAAGCTCCGACTCTTGCATCTTGGAGTCACGCTCCAAGGACTTGAATTTTTTGAGGAAGTCCTGGAGCTCTTGCTGGACCTCATCAACCAGAGCCTCCTGTTTTTCGCGCTCGGTGCACTTCTTGGCCGCTTTTTCTTTGGCCTCGGACAGCGCCTTCTTAAGGGCCGCCACTTTGGTCGCGGCCCCTATTATATACATGATGCTTATATTAGCGTCAACAATTTTTCTTTACATAACATTCAGACGATGTATCACTTACCTTTGTTCTCCTCGAGCTACCTCTTCATGAGGCTGAGCTCTTCCTCGGCCCACCCCAGGCCCCGCTTCAGTCTAGAGACCTCTGCAGTACGGGCGGCAGCGGCCAGCAGCAATGCCTGCTTATTCACATAGACATAAAATGATTAGACTCCTGTGGAGGTTATTTGATCCTCTGTCCGGCCTTTCTTCCCGAACACCAAACAGAGCATCAGGGGCTACTGTCTATACTATGATATTTTCTCATAATTTAATTACTTACCTCAAAGCATGTCAGAGGGCTGGTGCAGGCTTCGGTCAATCCGCTTTAGGCGGACTGAACCCTCGCAATCACCGTACTCATAAGAGTACGGTGTTCTTCGTCAATGGAAGCGCCTTGAAGCGTTTCCAGCAAGTTGTCCGATGCCTCTGGATGGACAGAGGTCATCGGCACAGACGGCTCACCCCCTTTAGCGAGGGGCTGCCTGCCTGAAACCGGAACCACGGGAGGTTCCGATGCGGTATCCGGCTGGGGGCCAAGCTTGATGCAGCCCCCTCATCAGAATCCATGGGGATCTTCCCCCCCATGTGCCCGACATCGGGGGTTTCGCCTTGAGGCACCTCTAGAACTATCTCCACCTGGCCCGGTATCCTCTGAGACAACACTTTAGTGTCGTCCGCAGGCCGGGGAGTGGAGGCCGTCGGAAGCGAATCGCTGTTCATCATCGACGAGATCAAACACCCATCCGAGGAGGATAGGTCGATGCGGGCTTTGGACGGATTGCACGAACATATCTTAACACGATGAGAAGCCATAAAGCTAAACATGCCAGAACTATCATGGTATCCGGATACTTATGACTTCGCCAGGGGCTTGTCCCTGGGTAGCCACTCCTCGTCGCTGTAGGCGGCTGTTGTGGAATGGTCTGGAGGGAGAGTTCTTCCCTTCTTGGACCCTTCGGCCTCCGCGGATGGGGCGGCCTTCCTTTTCTTCTCCCCCTCGGTTTGGGGGAGGGGGTTTTCCTCTTCCTTCTCCTTGTTTTCGTTGGAGGAGTGCCCTCGGTGTCTTCGGACGACGAGTTCGACACCACCTTACGCCGGAGACCTTTCCTGGTCCCCGTGGCCTTCTTCTTGGCCTTCTACTTGGCCTTCTTCTTCGGCACCTCATAGGGCGCCGGAAACAACATCTCCGTTAGGAGAGCCGTCGCTGTTTCTTCGGGTAGTGGAGCTGGGCAGTCGATCCGCTTCTCTATCACCACCCAGTCCTGTTAAGATTGGTGGGAAGGATTAAATTCCCTTCACAAATATATTAGGGGAAGGAGCATCTTGTAAAACATAGAAGACTTACCGGATTGGCGGAGCACTTTGCGCCGAGCCCGCGATCTTCGGTGACGGGAGGAGGTACCTCGGCGGCCTTGAATAGCACCTTCTAGACGTCCTTGTGCGTCGTGTCGAAGAGCTCTCGCAGCGTTTGGTGTTCGGTCGGGTCGAACTCCCACATATTAAATGCTCGTCTTTGGCACGGGAGGATCCGGTGGAAAAGCATGACCTGGACCACGTTGAAAAGCTTGATTTTCTTGCTTATCATATTCTTGACACAGTTCTAGATTCCGGTCAGCTCCATTGGCTCACCCCAGGCTAAACCCTTCCTTTTCCAGGAGGTAAGCCGCATGGGGATGCCAGATCGAAATTCGGGGACTGCCGCCCAGTTGGAGTCGCGCGGCTCGGTGATGTAGAACCACCCCGATTGCCACCCCTTCACGGTCTCCACATGGGAGCCTTCGAGCCAGGTGATGTTGGGCATCTTGCCCACCATGTCACCTCCGCACTCCGCTTGCTGGCTGACCACTATCTTCGGCTTCAGGTTGAAAATCTTCAGCCACATGCCGAAGTGGGGCTTGATGCGGAGGAAAGCCTCGCACACGACGATAAACGCCGAGATGTTGAGGATGAAGTTGGGGGACTAGATCGTGGAAATCCAGCGCATAATAGAACATGATCCCACGGACAAATGGGTGGAGGGGAAATCCAGTCCGCGAACGAAGTGGGCGAGAAACACAACCCTCTTGTGGGGTTCCGGAGTAGGGATGATCTGCCTTCGTCCGGGAGCCAGTGCACAGTGTCTGCAGCCAAGTATCCGGCCTCCCGGAGCTTGATGTCTTCTTCCGTAATGGAGGAGGCCATCCACTTGCCTCCCGCTCCGGACATGTCTAGAACGGCTCTACGAAGAAGGTGAGAACTTGGGCGTTGGAGCTCGAGAGTGCGAGAATGGATGAGCGAAGGAGGAAGAAGGCGTGGGAGAAAAAGGGGAATCTCTATCTCTTTATAAAGGCGGTAGAAACTATGCGTCTCCCCGCTTGCCCATTAAAATCACTTATTCCCCAAGCGTCACGATTGATGGCGCGGTTGGGTTACCCATGCCCTTATTGATGAGAATCCCGTGATAACGGGACACGATCCCTGCTTCGACAAGACGTGCCAATAAAATAGCCTCGCGATATGTGCGGTGGCAGGTTGAGAAAAACGGTTCGAGCAATAATCGGGCCATGGCGTGATGTCACGTTATGAAAAGTTGTCAGCAGATTAGATTTGTGGAATATTGTGCTCTCTACGGTGGTATGTGGAATTTGTTTTGCAGAGCCGAACACGATCCTTGTGTTCAAAATCTTCTATGGAGTATTCGGAGAAGGAACCCGCCTTGCAATGCCGAAGACAATATGCGCGCCTGATGACCCACAAGTGTAGGGGATCTATTGTAGTCCTTTCGATAAGTAAGAGTGTCAAACCCAACGAGGAGCAGAAGGAAATGATAAGCGATTTTCAGTAAGGTTTTCTCTACAAGCACTGAAATTGTAGGTAATAGATAGTTTTGTGATAAGATAAATAGTAACGAGTAACAAGTAAATAAAGTAAATAAAGTGCAGCAAGGTGGCCCAATCCTTTATGTAGCAAAGGATAAGCCTGGACAATTTCTGATAATGAGAAAGGAGGTCCCGAGGACACATGGGAATTATTGTCAAGCTAGTTTTCATCACGTTCATATGATTCGCGTTCGGTACTTTGATAATTTGATATGTGGGTGGACCGGTGCTTGGGTACTGCCCTTACTTGGACAAGCATCCCACTTATGATTAACCCCTATTGCAAGCATCCGCAACTACAAAAGAAGTATTAAGGTAAACCTAACCACAACATTAAACATATGGATCCAAATCAACCCCTAACGAAGCAACACATAAACTAGGGCTTAAGCTTCTGTCACTCTAGCAACCCATCATCTACTTATTACTTCCCCATGCCTTCCTCTAGGCCCAAATAATGGTGAAGTGTCATGTAGTCGACGTTCACATAACACCACTAGAGGAAAAGACAACATACATCTCATCAAAATATCGAACGAATACCAAATTCACATGACTACTAATAGCAAGACTTCACCCATGTCCTCAGGAACAAACGTAACTACTCACAAAGCATATTCATGTTCATAATCAGAGGGGTAATAATATGCATTATGGATCGGAACATATGATCTTCCACCAAGTAAACCAATTAGCATCAACTACAAGGAGTAATCAACACTATTAGCAACCCACAGGTACCTATTTGTGGTTTTGATACAAGATTGGATACAAGAGATGAACTAGGGTATTGAGAGGAGATGGTGCTGGTGAAGATGTTGATGGAGATTGACCCCCTCCCGATGAGAGGATCGTTGGTGATGACGTTGGTGATGATTTCCCCCTCCCGGAGGGAAGTGTCCTCGGCAGAATAGCTCCGCCGGAGCCCTAGATTGATTCCGCCAAGGTTCCGCCTCGTGGCGGCGGAGTTTCGTCCCGTAAGCTTGCCCACGATTTTTTTCATGGTAAAAGCTCTCATATAGCAGAAGATGGACACCGGAGGCCCACCAGGGGCCCCAGGAGACAGGGGAACGCCCAGTAGGGGGGGCGCCCCCACTCTCCTGGCCAAGGTGTGGGCCCCCTGATGTATTTCTTTCGCTCAATAATTCTTATTAATTCCAAATACATGTTTCGTGGAGTTTCAGAATTTTTGGAGCAGTGCAGAATAGGTTTCCAATGTTTGCTCCTTTTCCAGCCAGAATTCCAGCTGCCGGCATTCCCCCTCTTCATGGTAAACCTTGTAAAATAAGAGAGAATAACCATAAGTATTGAGATATAATGTGTAATAACAGCCCATAATGCAATAAATATTGATATAAAAGCATGATGCAAAATGGACGTATCAACTCCCCCAAGCTTAGACCTCGCTTGTCCTCAAGCGGAAGCTGAAATTGAAAAATATGTCCACATGTTTAGAGATAGAGGTGTCGATAAAAATAAAATACGAACATGAGGGCATCATGATCATTCTTATAACAGCAACATATATAGATTTTATCATATGATTTCTTATGCTCAAGTAACAATCAATTCACAATGTCAAGTATGGTTCAAAAACTTCATTGAGAACTAACAAACTATAATCTCAGTCATTGAAGCAATTGCAATTTATCATAACATCAGAAAGAGTCAACAATAGAGCTTTTCAGCAAGTTCACATACTCAACTATCATGTAGTCTTCTATAATTGCTAACACTCACGCAATACTTGTGGTTATGGAGTTTCAGCCGGACACTGAGAAAGATATGGGCTTATTGTGTTGCCTCCCAACGTATTCACCTTTAGGTGATGTCAACAATAATAGTCCATGCTTACTTACATCCAATTGGATATATATATCATGATCTTTCAAACACGAGGAGCTTGCCAAAGGATAAAATGAAAAAGGGAAAGGTGAGGATCACCTTGACTCAAGCATAAAGTAAAAACATAAAGTAAAAGATAGGCCCTTCACAGAGGGAAGCAGAGGTTGTCATGTGCGTTTAGGGTTGATGCACAAAATCTTAATGCAAAAGAATGTCACTTTATATTGCCCCTTGTATGTGGACCTTTATTATGCAGTCCGTCGCTTTTACTACTTCCACAACAAGATCGTACAAAGCTTATTTTCTCTGCACTAATAAGTCATACATATTTAGATAGCAATTTTTATTGCTCGCAGCATGACAACTTACTTGAAGGATCTTACTCAATCCATAGGTAGGTATGGTGGACTCTCATGGCAAAGCTGGGTTTAAGGATATTTGGAAGCACAAGTAGTATCTCTACTTGGTGCAAGGAATTTGGCTAGCATGAGGGGGAAAGGCAAGCTCAACATGTTTGGAAGGTCAATGACAATATACTTTAACTGAGATGCGCGGAAACATAAACCATTACATTGTCTTCCTTGTCCAACGTCAACTATTTTAGCATGTCATACTTAATGAGTGCTCCCAATTATAAAAGGTGTCCAAGATAATATATTTGTATGTGAACCCCTCTTTCCTTATCACTTCCTATTAATTACAACGATGACCAAAACTACATTCATCAACTCTCAACAACTTTTATGCCTCATACTTTCTATGTGTGAAGTCATCAATATCCATAAGATCAATATGAACTCTTTTATTCTTTCTACTTTCTCAAGATCATAGCAACATAGCAAAGCCCTTGACTCAACACTAATCTTTATTATAGATGGCTCACGGACTCCATTACAAAAAGAGATCACAATGCAAAACTCAAAACTACTTGATATTAAAACTTCAATCTACTAGATCAAGATACTACTAAAAGGATCGAACTAAATAAAACGGTAAAGATAGGAGTGTGATGGTGATACGATACCGGGGCACCTCCCCCAAGCTTGGCAGTTGCCAAGGGGAGTGCCCATACCTATGTGATTATTTCTCCTTCTTCACGATTGGTGTTATGATTTTCTTGGCGATGATTCCCTTCAGGATACGGTTCTCCTCCTCAAGCTTGTTGACTTGTTCTTTGAGGTCCATAATTTCTTTACGGAGCTTGCCCGTAACGGCCAAAGCTCCCTTTACCCAAGGATGCTGCATAGCTTCTGGAGAACAAGCAAAGCTCTTTTTTATATTTTCATAAGAAAGAAATCTAAAGTTGGACGGGATGACCGAAGCTAGAGTTGCCAGGCTAGGTAGCTCCCCCGTCATAAATTCTGCTTGGAGACGAGAGGTAACTTCTTGATCTTCCTCCATGGCATCTATCCTTTTCAAATTAGCCTCCATCTCATCCTCCGTTGATGGTCCAAAGTGATAAGCGTCGCTATTTGCTCCTGGACCTGGTGTTGGGTGAGACACTCGGCTCTCCCCGACTGACTCCTGATAAGACATCTTGCTCTAAATCTGAAACCGAAACAGCTCGAAACAAAAACAGAGGATAATTGCGTGAAACGATGGTCAAAACCTTCGGGAGTATATATAATGAATTTTTACCAACCAAAATACGTAACGTGCAAGGAAACGGAGTCCGGGAGACACACGAGGTGCCCACGAGATAGGGGGGTGCACCCAGTAAGGGTGGGTGCGCCCTCCACTCTTGTGGGGGCCTCGTGTCCCTTTCAGACTACTTTCTTCCTAAAATTCTTAAATATTCCAAAACTGATAAAAATTGCCATTGGAGTTGTTTTGGAGTTGGTTTACTTACCGTACCACATACCTATTCCTTTTCGGAGTCTGCAACGTTCTGGAAAGTGTCCCTCATGTATTCCTCCGGGGTTACAGTTTCAATAATGTTAGTTTCAACATTGATAGGATTACCTGAAATATAATGTTTAATTCTTTGACCGTTTACCACCCTCGGACTTGTGCCTTCGAAGTTGTTGATTTTTATGGCACCAGAACCATAGACCTCCTCGATAATGTAAGGACCTTCCCATTTAGAGAGAAGTTTTCCTGCAAAAAATCTTAAACGAGAGTTGAATAATAACACATAATCTCCTACGTTAAACTCACGCTTTTGTATACTTTTGTCATGCCAGCGTTTGAATTTTTCTTTGAATAGCTTGGCATTCTCATAGGCTTGCATTCTCCATTCATCAAGTGAGCTAATATCAAACAACCTCTTCTCACCAGCAAGTTTGAAGTCATAGTTGAGCCCTTTAATAGCCCAATATGCTTTATGTTCAAGTTGAAGAGGTAAATGACACGTTTTCCATAAACCATCTTATAAGGAGACATACCCATAGGATTTTTGTATGCAGTTCTATAGGCCCATAATGCATCATCAAGTTTTTTGGACCAATTCTTTCTAGATCTATTCACATTCTTTTGCAAAATTAATTTTAGTTCTCTATTGCTCAACTCTACTTGATCACTAGACTGCGGATGATAAGGAGATGCGATTTTATGATTGACATCATACTTAGCAAGCATCTTACGGAAAGCACCATGAATAAAATGTGAACCACCATCAGTCATAAGATATCTAGGGACTCCAAACCTCGGAAAAATAACTTCTTTAAGCATTTTAATATAAGTGTTATGATCAACACTACTAGTTGGAATAGCCTCTACCACTTAGTAACGTAATCAACAGCAACTAAAATATGTGTATAACCATTGGAGGCAGGAAAAGGTCCCATATAATCAAAGCCCCAAACATCAAACGGTTCAATAACAAGAGAATATTTCATAGGCATTTCTTGACGTCTACTAATGTTATCTATTCTTTGGCATTCATCACAAGATAAAACAAACTTATGAGCATCTTTGAAAAGAGTAGGCCAATAAAAACCAGATTGTAGTACCTTGTGTGCAGTTCTATCTCCAGCATGGTGTCCTCCATAAGATTCAGAGTGACACTTGCGTAGGATCTATTCCTGTTCATGCTCAGGCACACAACGTCTAATAACACCATCTACTCCTTCTTTATAAAGGTGTGGGTCATCCCACAAGTAATGTCTTAAATCATAAAAGAACTTTTTCTTTTGCTGGTATGTGAAACTAGGCGGTATAAATTTAGTGACAATGTAATTAGCATAATCAGCATACCAAGGAGCAGTGCGAGAAGCATTAATGACAGCTACTTGTTCATCAGGAAAGCTATCATCAATAGGCAGTGGGTCATCAAGAACATTCTCTAACCTAGATAAGTATTCTGCAACGGGGTTCTCAACCCCCTTTCTATCAATAATATGCAAATCAAATTCTTGGAGCAAGAGAACCCATCTAATGAGTCTAGGCTTAGCATCTTTCTTTTCCATAAGATATTTAATAGCAGCATGATCACTGTGAATAGTAACTTTGGAATCAACAATATAAGGTCTAAACTTATCACATGCAAACACAACTGCTAAGAATTCTTTTTCAGTAGTATCATAATTTCTCTGGGCAGTATCAAGAGTCTTAGTAGCATACTGGATAACATTCAATTTCTTATCTACTCTTTGCCCTAGAACAGCACCTACAGCATAATCACTAGCATCGCACATAATTTCAAAAGGTAAATTCCAATCAGGTGGCTGAACAATAGGTGAAGTGATCAAAGCTTTCTTAAGTATTTCAAATTCTTCTACACAATCATCATCAAAGACAAAAGGAATATGTTTTTGCAATAAATTAGTCAGAGGCCTAGAAATTTTAAAAAAGTCCTTACTGAACCTCCTATAAAAACCGGCATGACCAAGGAAACTTCTTATACCTTTTATGTCCTTGGGACATGGCATCTTTTCTATAGCATCAACTTTGGCTTTGTTAACTTCAATACCTCTCTTGAAAATCTTATGCCCCAAGACAATGCCTTCATTAACCATAAAGTGACACTTTTCCCAATTCAGGACAAGACTAGTGTCTTCAAATCTCTGCAAAACTCGATCAAGGTTGCTCAAACAATCATCAAAAGAGGATCCATAAACGGAAAAGTCATCCATGAATACCTCACAAATCTTTTGACTAAAATCAGAGAATATAGCCATCATGCATCTTTAAAAGGTAGCAGGTGCATTACATAAACCAAAAGGCATACGTCTATAAGAAAAAGTACCAAAAGGGCAAGTAAAAGTAGTTTTAGATTGATCCTTCGCTGACACAGGTATTTGAGAGAAACCAGAATAACCATCTAGAAAACAGAAATGTGTGTGTTTGGATAGTCTTTCTAGCATTTGATCAATAAAAGGTAAAGGGTAATGATCTTCCTTAGTAGCTTTATTTAACTTACAGAAATCAATTACCATCCTATAACCTGTAATAATTCTTTGCGGGATCAATTCATCTTTATCATTAGGAACAACGGTAATACCTCCCTTTTTAGGAACACAATGGACAGGGCTTACCCATTCACTATCAGCAACAGGATAAATAATACCAGCCTCAAGGAGCTTTTGTATTTCCTTTCTTACCACTTCTTTCATCTTGGGATTTAGTCGTCGTTGAGGATCTCTAACTGGTTTGGCACCTTTTTCCACTGTAATTTTGTGTTGGCATAATGTGGGACTAATGCCCTTGAGATCATCCAGAGTATATCCAATAGCAACTCAGTGCTTCTTCAGGGTTTTCAATAATCTTTCTTCTTCTTGCTCTGAAAGGTTAGCACTAATAATAACAGGATATATTTCCTTTTCATCAAGATAAGCACACTTAAGATTTTCAGGTAATGGTTTGAGTTCAAACACGGGATCACCCTTGGGTGGAGGGGGATCCCCAAGAATTTCAACGGGAAGGTTATGTTTCAGCATAGGTTCCTGTTTAACGAACACTTCATCTATTTCCCTTCTTTCCTTCATAAACATATCATTTTCATGGTCTAGCAAATATTGTTCTAACGGAGAGGCACGACAATGGAAGTAAGACCAATAATCACATCCTTACTAGGTGGTTCCCTATCATGAGGTTGTCTACGAAACTTAGCAAAATTAAACTCATGAGACATACCATCTATGCCAACGGTGACAGTATCTTTTTCACAATCAATCTTAGAACTAGTTGTATTCAAGAAGGGTCTACCAAAAATAATGGGACAAAAATCATCTTGTGGGGAACCAAGAACAAGAAAATCAGCAGGGTATTTAACCTTCCCACACAAGACTTCAACATCTCTAACAATCCCAATAGGTTTAATGGTATCCCTATTAGCAAGCTTAATAGTAACATCAATGTCTTCTAATTAAACGGGTGCAATGTCGTGCATAATTTCTTTATATAGATCATAAGGTATCGCACTAGCACTAGCACCCATATCACATAAGCCATGATAATAATGATCTCCTATTTTAACAGAAATAACAGGCATGCCTATGACAGGTCTATGTATCTTAGTATCTGGTCTAGCAATATTAGCAGATTCATTACAGAAATAAATAACATGCCCATCTAAATCATCATCCAAGAGATCTTTAACCATAGAAATACTAGGTTCAACATTAATTTTCTCAGGAGGTGTATAAGTCCTAGTATTACTCTTACAAACAACAGTTGAAGCTTTAGCACGACCTTTTATCCTAACAGGAAATGGGGGTTTCTCAACATAAGTAGTAGGAACAATAGGATCACTATAGGTGATAGTCTTTTCTTCAACTGTAATAGGTGCAACTACTTTCACTTCAATAGGAGGATTATATTTAAACCACTTCTCTTTAGGGAGATCAACATGAGTAGCAAAAGATTCACAGAAAGAAGCTACTATCTTAGAGTCAAGTCCATACTTAGCGCTAAATCCACGAGAAGCATCGGTATCCATAAAAGATTTAACACTATCGAACTTGGGTGTCATACCTGACTCCTTACCATCGTCGAAACCCCAATCTTCAGAGTTGCGTTTAATTCTTTCCAATAAGTCCCATTTGAAATCAATAGTCTTCAGCATATAAGAACCAGCACAGGAAGTATCGAGCAGGTTGCGATTATCAAGAGAAAGCCGAGCATAAAAGTTTTGAATAATCATTTCCCGTGAGAGCTCATGATTGGGGCATGAATATAGCATTGACTTAAGACTCCCCCAAGCTTGAGCGATGCTTTCTCCTTCGCGAGGCCAGAAATTATATATGTAATTACGATCACGATGAACAAGATGCATAGGATAGAACTTCTGGTGAAATTCCAACTTCAATCGCTTATAATTCCAAGATCTCGTATCATCACATAGCCTATACCATGTCAATGCATCTCCATTCAAAGATAAAGGGAAGACCTTCCTTTTGACAACATCATCGGGAATACCTGCAAGCTTAAATAATCCACAAACTTCATCCACAAAGATAAGGTGTAAATCGGGATGCAATGTTCCATCTCCTGCAAATGGATTAGCTAGCAGTTTCTCTATCATACCCGAAGGAATCTCAAAGTAAATATTTTCATAAAGTTCAGTAGGTTGAGGAGCAACTCTTTGCTCTTCTGGTCGGGGTGAAGGTACCCCGAAAAAGCCCCTCAAAGGATTAGTTTCCATAGTGACAAGTAACAGAAAATTTCAACACACTATATAAATATTTCCTTACCAAGTTCCACTCACCAAATGCACTACACTCCACGGCAACGGCGCCAGAAAAGAGTCTTGATGACCCACAAGTGTAGGGGATCTATCGTAGTCCTTTCGATAAGTAAGAGTGTCAAACCCAACGAGGAGCAGAAGGAAATGATAAGCGGTTTTCAGTAAGGTTTTCTCTGCAAGCACTGAAATTGTAGGTAATAGATAGTTTTGTGATAAGATAAATAGTAACGAGTAACAAGTAAATAAAGTGCAGCAAGGTGGCCCAATCCTTTGTGTAGCAAAGGATAAGCCTGGACAATTTCTAATAATGAGAAAGGAGCTCCCGAGGACACATGGGAATTATCGTCTAGCTAGTTTTCATCACGTTCATATGATTCACATTCGGTACTTTGATAATTTGATATGTGGGTGGACCGGTGCTTGGGTACTGCCCTTACTTGGACAAGCATCCCACTTATGATTAACCCCTATTGCAAGCATCCGCAACTACAAAAGAAGTATTAAGGTAAACCTAACCACATCATTAAACATATGGATCCAAATCAGCCCCTAACAAAGCAACGCATAAACTAGGGTTTAAGCTTCTGTCACTCTAGCAACCCATCATCTACTTATTACTTCCCCATGCCTTCCTCTAGGCCCAAATAATGGTGAAGTGTCATGTAGTCGACGTTCACATAACACCACTAGAGGAAAAGACAACATACATCTCATCAAAATATCGAACGAATACCAAATTCACATGACTACTAATAGCAAGACTTCACCCATGTCCTCAGGAACAAACGTAACTACTCACAAAGCATATTCATGTTCATAATTAGAGGGGTAATAATATGCATTAAGTAAACCAATTAACATCAACTACAAGGAGTAATCAACACTACTAGCAACCCACAGGTACCTATTTGTGGTTTTGATACAAGATTGGATACAAGAGATGAACTAGGGTTTTGAGAGGAGATGGTGCTGGTGAAGATGTTGATGGAGATTAACCCCCTCCCGATGAGAGGATCGTTGGTGATCACGTTGGTGATGATTTCCCCCTCCCGGAGGGAAGTGTCCCCGGCAGAATAGCTCCGCCGGAGCCCTAGATTAATTCCGCCAAGGTTCTGCCTCGTGGCGGCGGAGTTTCATCCCGTAAGCTTGCCCACGATTTTTTTCCAGGGTAAAAGCTATCATATAGCAGAAGATGGACACCGGAGGCCCACCAGGGGGCCCGGGAGACAGGGGGTGCGCCCAGTAGGGGGGCATGCCCCCCACTCTCCTGGCCGAGGTGTGGGCCCCCTGATGTATTTCTGTCGCTCAATAATTCTTATTAATTCCAAAAACATGTTTCATGGAGTTTCAGGATTTTTGGAGCAGTGCAGAATAGGTTTCCAATGTTTGCTCCTTTTCCAGCCAGAATTCCAGCTGCCGGCATTCCCGCTCTTCATGGTAAACCTTGTAAAATAAGAGAGAATAGCCATAAGTATTGAGATATAATGTGTAATAACAGCCCATAAAGCAATAAATATAGATATAAAAGCATGATGCAAAATGGACGTATCAGCGCCGGACTCATCGTCATTGAAGCCTGGTTCAGGGGCTATTGAGGGAGTCTGGGATTAAGGGGTCCTCGGGCAGCCGGACTATATACTTTGGCCAGACTGTTGGACTATGAAGATACATGATTGAAGACTTCGTCCCGTGTCCAGATGGGACTCTCCTTTGCGTGGAAGGCAAGCTTGGCAATCCGGATATGTAGATCTCCTTCTCTGTAACCGACTCTGTGTAACCCTATCCCCCTCCGGTGTCTATATAAACCGGAGGGTTTAGTCTGTAGGACAACAACACTCATAATCATAGGCTAGCTTCTAGGGTTTAGCCTCTACGATCTCGTGGTAGATCAACTCTTGTAATACTCATATCATCAAGATCAATCAAGCAGGAAGTAGGGTATTACCTCCATCGAGAGGGCCCGAACCTGGGTAAACATCGTGTCCCCCGTCTCCTGTTACCATTGGCCTTAGACGCACAATTCGGGACCCCCTACCCGAGATCCGCCGGTTTTGACACCGACAGGCGTCTCCGCATCCCCACGCTGCCTCGGCAACTGCCCGATTTGACAAGTCCCTGCTGCATGCAAAAAGAGTCATCATTACATGCGATCGTGGAGGTCGACGATTAGCCTCCCTTGGGCTATAAGTACGGAGGGGCGGGAGCCCCCGTTGTCCATCTATTCTTGCTCCGCCTACTTCTTCTCCCTTGCTCCATTTCCACTCTCGACACCAATGGCACCGATCCGCAGATTCTCAGCCGAAGAGAAGGGGAAGGATCCTCGGGAGGGACCTGATCCGCTTCCACCGAAGAAACGGCCGGTCCCTTGCCGCCACGACGAGGTTGCGGGGCCAGATATGACGAGGCCTTGGTGCGAGTGGCAACCTCCTGGGTTCTCGCTACCCCTGTACGCCCAGGCCGAAGGCCCTGGGGAAAGGTATGGCGAGCGATGCCACCCAAGCCACATGCACGGGCGACGAGCTGTGGCGGCGCGCGCTGTTGCTCCTGGAGTCCATGCCGCGGACTCCTCCCATGAGCTCATGCTGCACGCGGCGATGCCTCCAAGCACCTGGATTCGCTTTCCTTCGTTCTTCGCCACCAAGATGCCGCCGAGGGGGCTTCTCTAGCTTCGGCTGCAGCACGCTGTCTGCGGCGCTCCTACGACCGGAGCGGAGGTTGAAGTCATCGCCCTGGGCAAAGTCTTCATGACCTGAGGCTGGGGCAAGGTCACTGGGGTCTGCCGAACTGGGGGCACCCTCATGATTCACTTTGAATATGATGGCGCCTCCTTGATGCTCTTCCAGGTCTTCGACGCTGAAGGCCGCCGCCTGGAGTGCTGCCCCAGAGGAGACAGTCAGGACGTCAACGTTGCAGGGGCCAAGCCTGCCATTTGCTTCCCCAACGGCTCCTCCGGCAGCAGCAACGATGCTTGGGAGTCCAGCGACTCTCCTGAGCTCTTCGCGACTCCATAGACGAGCGACGATAGCTACGTGCCCCCGAGATCGTGTCGTGCTCGGAGCAAGGCGGCTGCGTCAGGCCGTCGCCACGACTGATCTGGATGGGGTTGGCGCCGACCCCACATGGTCCACTGTCGATGATGGCGTCGGCCATGGAGGCGCGGGTAGTTGGGGCTCCTTAGGATTCTCGTCTTTTGTTCCCTACGAGGAATCGAGAAAACACCCCGTGGGGGCATGTGAAGGGTCCGCGATGTATTTTGTTGATGCGATCCTTGTTATGAATTGTGCGAATGTTCGTCCTGTCCCGGCTTGGCTCCCCCTTTCTAACCTTGCGACGGCTTGGTGCTCTACACTGACAGGTCCCGGCCCCCAGGCAGGCTTCAGCCGTCACTGATATGCCAGGTCGCGATGCCGTGGTCAAGGCCAGGAGGTGAGCGGCCCGAGGTCCAGTAAGAGCCCCTGAGGCGCGATGCTCAGGAAGTCCCCTTTAGCGTGCAAGCAGCCATCGAGAGGTGAGAAAGGAAGGCAACATTGCTGTTACAGAGCTGCATCAAGTGAAGGTTTTGCGCTGCATCGATTAGCTGTTGCAGGCGTGAAACTTATCTCGAAAACATGGAGTCGCTCCTTCGCGTTGCGCCGGACTTGTACGTTGGCAGCTGTAGCGCAACTAGGTTAGGCCCTCGCGAGCTTTCCCATCCCTCCCCACACTCTCCTTCGTGCTCTGCGTCCTCAGGTCCCGGCCCTCGAGCGAGCTCAGCCGCCGCTGGTATGCCAGGTCGCGATGCCGTGGACAAGGCCAGGGGATGAGGGCTAGAGTGCCAGTAAGAGCTCCTGAGTCGCGATGCTCAGGAGCCCCCCTTTTAACGCACAAGCGGATCGCGTGGGAGAGAGAGAGAGCTCGTGGTGCCTGCCGCTATAGACCTCAGGCGGTTCCTGTAAATCAGCACAAGGAAAGCATGGGTTGCCATTGCGATTGTCGGCCGGCCATTGGTTGCTCCGAGAGAGAGGTGAGGGCACCGAGGGCCTGGTGAGGTGATGCCTGCGGGGCTGCCGCGGGCCAGAGCTCGACCACTCAGATTTGTCGATGTTGCAGGGACGGACCCATGCACAAGCGCCGTGCCAGCATGAGCAGCTCTAGTGGTAGGTGTCAATCGAACAAGCAATGATCATAGGCAAGTTAAGCATGAAAGGCAAATCAGCTTAGACAAATGCAGGAGGGATACATGCCACTAGGTCAGGCCCGAGCGGCTTGAGGACGATGCAGCCCCAGGGGCACCCCTAGCAAGGTAAACTAAAGACATAAGCAAAAGGGATAGATGCCGCAGGGACGGACCCACGCGGCCTGGGAATGATGTAGCCCTAAGGGAGCTCCCAGCTGAAATGAACTCGGAAGATGTCACCTGGTGCCATTGTAGAGGGGGTGTTGGAGTAGCTGAAGATGCGTGGTGAAGAGGCCAACCCTCACGAGCCACCGGAACCCTAAGCCTCAGGAGGCTCTAGGGATCCAGGCGGTTCCTCGAGGACCATCTCCATCTCCGCCAGGACCGCGTGATGCCTGGCCTCCTGAGCTGCTAGAATGCTCCGCAGATGGCGCTGGTGGG
This sequence comes from Triticum dicoccoides, assembly GCF_002162155.2. Lineage (NCBI taxonomy): Eukaryota > Viridiplantae > Streptophyta > Magnoliopsida > Poales > Poaceae > Triticum > Triticum dicoccoides. The sequence goes on along the minus strand of NC_041381.1, from coordinate 266,557,643 downwards.
TGGCAGCCGCGTTCGGCAGGCTGAAAGGCATGCGAACATAGCTATGCGGTGGACCCTCGCAGCACCCCACGCGCGAAGGCCAGAGGCGCTCCTGAGATGCGGCTCGGTTGAGCCCTGGGACATCAATGCAGACGCGCAGCGCACCAGCCTTGCCTGGATGAGGAGCCACGCTAGGCAAACGGCGATCACCGCACATGGCTCTTGCTTCCTGAAGCTCCTGAGTGGCCTTGGTGATGAACTCCTGAGGGTTGGGCTTTCCACGCCCTTCGCCTTCCTGAGGGAAACGTGTTGCGAAGCACACCTCCAAGTGGTTCCCAAGCGCCTCCCTCGTGACTTTGGCAAAGTCTGAGGCCCTCCACAAGAGAGCCCCCGAGCCCTGCCCGAGGAGGGCGTCGGGCGCACCTTCCTATGCGATGGAAGGAGGCGCCCCTTGCACGGGCACGGATCCCGATGGAACACCTCCTGAGATGCCAACCTCCTGAGGCCTTGAGCTGGGCGATGTCTTCTTCTTCTTGGGGACTGCCTCAGGAGGGTTCTTGCCCTTGCTGTCTGGGTCCTCAATTGATGCAGCTTGGAAGGCACGCTCGAGGGAGCACACCACATCTCTTTCTTCACAAGGGACCGTGATGATTCCGCTGCTTCCCAACATCTTGAGGACATTGTAACTGTGGTGGGTTACTGCCATGAACTTGGCCAGGGCTGGGTATCCGAGGATGGCATTGTATGGCATGCGGATGTGGGCGACGTCGAAGTCGATGAGCTCGGTGTGGTAGTTGTTGTGCTGTTCGAAGGTGACAGGGAGGCGGACCTGCCCTATTGGGATGGTGGAGGCGTCAGTGACTCCTGAGAAAGGCTTGGTTGGCTGAAGCTGATCATATGGCACTTGGAGCTTGTTGAACGTCTCAACGGACAGAACGTTGAGCCCTACGCTGCCATCGATGAGGGTCCTGGTGACTTGCACGTTGCTGATGATTGAGGAGCAAAGTATCGGGAGGACGCCGACGATAGCCGCACACTTGAGTTGATCTGCTGAGCGGAAGGTGATGGCACACTTGGACCACCTGAGCGGGCGCGTGGCCTCAAGCCTGGGGAGGACTGCATTCACCTCGCGAGCAAACTGCTTGAAGATGCGCTGAGAGGCTGGGGCCTAGGCTCCGCCCAAGATGCAAGCGATGGCATGTGGCTCCTGGAAGCCCCCAGCCCGCTCGTCCTGGTGGTGGTCGTCGTTCCTTCTTGGTGGTGGTGGTAGAGGAGGCAGGCCTACGTTGCCCTGCGGGCGATCCTCGCGAGGCTGATCCCTCCAGGCTCCCTCACGAGGCTGGTCCTGCCAGCGATCCTCGCGAGGTCGGTCACACCACTCCTGGCGAGGGCCACGGTCGTCCCATCATCCTCCGCCTCGTCCTCCTCCTCGGCCGTAGCCCCAGTCGTTGCGCTCGGGGCGTCGACCGAAGCGTCCGTCTCGAACGGCCCTGAGCTCTTGGCACTCGTTGATGTTGTGGGTGTGAAGGTTGTGGTAGGCGCAGAACGGTCGACTACCATTGGACGACTCCAACTGGTCCCTGCCATGCTTTGTGTCAGGCTCTGCTGCGAGCACGGCCGCTCATTTGCGCTTCACGTCCTCGCCCATGGCTTTCTTCTCTTCCGGGTCAGCAGCTGGAAGCTCGAGGAGGGAGAGGCGTCCTTCCTCATCTCTTGCGCACTTGGTCGCCAGGTTGAACAGCTCTAGAGATGTGCACAGCTCCTCGTGGATGGCGAGCTCCTCCTTCATCTTGACGTCACGGACGCCATCAAAGAACGCTGAGATGATGGCCTCGTTCGTCACCTTGGGGATCTTGAGGCGGGTGCTGTTGAAGTGCTGGATGTATTTCTGCAGGGTCTCTCCAGGCTGCTGCTTGATGCGGCGCAGGTCACCCGCGGCCGGAGGGCGGTCGCGAGTGCCCTGGAAGTTGGCGATGAAACGGCTACGTGATACGTCTCCAACGTATCTATAATTTTTGATTGTTCCATGCTATTATATTACCTGTTTTGGATGTTTATGGGCTTTAACTTACACTTTTATATCATTTTTGGGACTAACCTACTAACCGGAGGCCCAGCCCGAATTGCTATTTTTTTGCATGTTTCAGTGTTTCGAAGAAAAGGAATATCAAACGGAGTCCAAATGGAATGAAACCTTCGGAAGCGATCTTTTTGGAACAAACATGATGCAGGGGACTTGGAGTGGACGTCAAGCAACAAAGGAGGCGGCCACGAGGGTGCCCGACATGCCCCCTACAGGTGGGCGCGCCCCCACCCTCGTGGGCCCCTCGAGCGTCCATCGACCTACTTCTTCCTCCTATATATACCCACGTACCCTGAAAACATCAGAAGTGACCACGAAAACTTTTTCCACCGCCGTAACCTTCTATATCCGCGAGATCCCGTCTTGGAGCCTTCACCGGCGCTCCGCCGGAGGGGGAATCGACCATGGAGGGCCTCTACATCATCTCCAAGGCCCTTCTGATGAGTTGTGAGGTTTACCATAGACCTTCGGGTCCATAGTTATTAGCTAGATGGCTTCTTATCTCTCTTTGAATCTCAATACAAATTTCTCCTTGATCTTCTTGGAGATCTATTCGATGTAACTCTTTTTGCGGTGTGTTTGTCGAGATCCGATGAATTGTGGGTGTATGATCAAGTTTATCTATGAGAAATATTTGAATCTCCTCTGAATTCTTTTATGTGTGATTAAGTTATCTTTGCAAGTCTCTTCGAATTATCAGTTTGGTTTGGCCTACTAGATTGATCTTTCTTGCAATGGGAGAAGTGCTTAGCTTTGGGTTCAATCTTGCGGTGTCCTTTCCCAGTGAGAGCAGGGGCAGCAACGCAAGTATTGTATTGTTGCCATCGAGGATAAAAAGATGGGGTTTATATCATATTGCATGAGTTTATCCCTCTACATCACGTCATCTTTCTTAATGTGTTACTCTATTCTTCATGAACTTAATACTCTAGATGCATGCTGGATAGCGGTCGATGTGTGGAGTAATTGTAGTAGATGCAGGCAGGAGTCGGTCTACTTATCACTGACGTGATGCCTATATACATGATCATGCCTAGATAATCTCATAATTATTCGCTTTTCTATCAATTGCTCGACAGTAATTTGTTCACCCACCGTAATACTTATGCTATCTTGAGAGAAGCCACTAGTGAAACCTATGGCCCCGGGTCTATCTCTTACCCCCTCTGTTCCTAAATATTAGGTGTATTGGTTTTTCAAAAAGTCAACTGTTGTCTATGTTTGACCAACTTTACAGCAAAATATATGAAGATTTATACTACTAAATATATAAAATGTAAAAATATAGTTCATGATGAATCTAGTGATAATGATTTGGTATTCTAGATATTGATATTTTTGTCTATAAACTTGGTCAAACTTAGAGAAGTTTGACTTTTTGAAAAAATAATACACCTTATATTTAGGAATGGAGGGAGTATCATATAAGCTTTCAATCTACTTTTATTTGCATCTTTACTTTTCTAATCTATATCATAAAAATACCAAAAATATATTTATCTTATCATATTATCTCTATCAGATCTCACTTTTGCAAGTGGCCGTGAAGGGATTGACAACCCCTTTATTGCGTTGGTTGTGAGTTCTTGTTTGTTTGTGTAGGTGCGTGGGACTTTTGAGGAGCCTCCTACTGGATTGATACCTTGGTTCTCAAAAACTGAGGGAAATACTTACGCTACTTTGCTGCATCACCCTTTCCTCTTCAAGGAAAACCAACGCAAGCTCAAGACGTAGCACTATGCATCTCGTCCTAGGAGGAGATCGAGCCGGGAGGTAGATTTAGGAGCCAGGTGCGGGAACCGTCCTTGAGTGCCATGGGAAACCAGTTCGCCATGACCTTTTCATCTCCGTTGGCCGCCTCGATGCCCAGCTCATAGAGTTGCAGGAACGCCGTGGGGTTGGCAGTACCGTCGTAGCGAGGAGGCAGGTCCGGCTTGAACTTGCCCAGCCAGGCAACGCTATGCAGCTCGGTGGTGAAGGCACGACAACCTGCCGTGGCCACCAGAGCCCTTTGCTGGCGCGGGGCTTGCTCCTGGTGGTACCCGCACACTGCCGCCAGGGGCAGCACGGGATCTTGGCATGCCGGTGCAGGGACGCGGTCTTGTCGTGCTGGTGCAGGGAGCATGGGAGCACCTTCTTGAGGTCGAGGGATTTCTTGGCAGCTTCTTTCTTGCCGCACAGGCGCTGGACGCGGTGGGTCACGTCTAGGGACCGCGCGCCTTGGAGCCAAGGCGCCTTCTTAGGGAGGAGGTGGCGGAGGCGCTCCCTGAGCCATGTCGCCCATGCATGACGGAGGGCAAGGCAGCGAGAGGGACGACGCGGGAGAGCCCCCTGCGGCACTGACGAGCTCAGTGATCCGAGTGAGCCACTCTTCGTAGAGGTCATCAACGTGGCGTAGTGTAGGAGCGCACGTTCCAGGAGCAACGCGGCCTATGCGTCCGTGGGGGCGCGACGAGCGTGAGACGACGAACCAGCTGGAGTCAGCGACGGAGTGGCGGTGCGGCCTTCCCACTGCACCGAGGGGTGCAATGAAGATGCTTGCTGCTCGTTCCCCGCCAGGCCTGTGGCGGCGTTGGCGGCAGGCGACGAAGTACGACGAGGAGGCCCGCCGACAGGAGCCGTCTAGGCAACATGGGCGGTGAGAGCAGCTTGGCGCTCGTCACGAGCTCGGCGAGCGTCTGCCATGGATGCGACGAAGCGATGGGACGCAGATCAGCGGAAATAAGATTTTGGCACACCCATACCTGGCGCGCCAAATATCGGATATCGGGTTCCGGCAAAACCCTTGAGGTTCGAACACTGGGGTGCACACGAAGATCTCTCCCTACCGAAACACGCCCTCAGCCTCGCCGCGGTTCTAAGCTAGATCGATGAACAACACAAGAGACACGAGGTTTATACTGGCTCGGGCCACCGTTATGGTGTAATACCCTAATCTAGTGTGTGGTGTGGTGGTTTGCCTCTTGGGCTGATGATGAACAGTACAAGGGAAGAACAACCTCGTGAGGATAGGTGTTCTTGTGCTTGGTGGTGTGCGGATGAACTTCTAGATCCGATGCTTTCTACTGTGGTGGCTAGCCCTATTTATAGAGGCCCTGGTCCTCTTCCCAAATATTGAGTGGGAAGGGAGCCAACAACGGCCATTTTGAAAGGGGACAGCTAGTACAAGCTATCCTGACTAAAGGTGGTCTTCGCCTGCCAAAGGCACTGGTGGCGACGCCATCTTGGGCTCGATGGTGACCTTCGTCCTGCCGCTCTGCTGGTCTTGGTCTCATTGCACCAATAAGGAAACCTTTGCCTGATGCCTCGGTACTCCGCGCCTGCGCTTGCCTCCTTTGCACCAAAGAGCAAACGAGGACACTGCGTTGGCTGGCGCCCGCCTAGTCTTGATCGTCATGGCTTGCGTCATGGGCACCTTGCGAGGTACCCCTTGCCTTGATCTCTCCGCCTCGTTGGAGCCTGCCTGGCGAGGCCACTCCTGAGGAGGCCTTGTGTCGTCCGCCCCGCGAGGCTTGGCCCTTCGCGAGGGTCTTGAGTGTTTGGTTGATGAAGATGGGCCGCACTGGGCCACTGGTTGAGCCACGCTGCAGGCCGCAGGCAGGCAAGTCTGGGGACCCCCGTTCCCAGAACGCCGACAGCAGGAAATCGTTCGATGCCTAACCAGAAGGTGAAAGGGGTTCAGAGCAACGAGAATAAGTATTGCGTCTGATACCAGAACTGATGATCTCATCGGAAGGTGGCTCGGGAATTACATACGAGGCCACGTGCGACGAATAATTATGGAAACAGGGGGTGTTCAGGAGAGTCGGGTTTCGATCCTGTGGAACTGTGGATTATGGGCCCACCATGTGGGTTAAAAGTAGAAAGGGCGGTGATATTTTGCACAGTCGTGATAACAAGGCATGTCAGAGGATAGTCCATTAGTTATGTCAGCAACAACGTCGGTACCAAGGGCGAGGGACGAAGAGAACCTTTTTCCTGCTCGTGGAATGAGGCAGACCAATAGGCAAAGTTCTCATCCATCGGTGGCTACCGGAATGTCATCAACAATAGTAACAGGGTCTTGCTGACAGAATTGTACACCGAGGTGTGTTCCTAAGTAGGAGTATATTACTGCTTATGTCATAAAAATCACAAGAAAGGTTAAACGAAACAATGAAAAGGAAATGTGATCAAACACATATTTCAGGGGTATATCCTTCCCAAGGACAAGTAGAGCAAGATATCCAAGACAGGATACAAAGTAGAAAAGCATTTAGGTAACCGAAAAGGAATTTCATGAGGTTACCCATACAATGGGGTTTGGATAACCTATAAATAAAATTTAGCATTGGGCTTCAAGATGTTTTATTGAAAATGGGAGTACCACAGACATGCTTCAAGATAGCATTGACATGCTCTTCAAGCAAAGGTCGGACTTTGGATACACAATGGATCCATCAGGAACAACTCATAGAATAAGGATTACAATTTCCTCATGGAAGAATGGCTAACCTTGCTAAAATGGAAACTATAACAATAGGTCCTCCTGCCAGGTGTGCTGGGCATGACGTCACCTTACCGGGTCATAAAGGACCAGTGTTATAACTCTTGGAAATATGTCCCAACCATCATATCCGACCGAGATTCAGATCTGATTAGTGCCAGGATACTTCAAACTCGGGATGCTTGAGATGAAAAAGGTGTGACACAATTTGACGCGATGGCGTTGCAAGATACTCAGGGAATGAACTATGGGAGCAAGTTCCGAATCATGAGTTCCAAGGAGAGGATGAGGGGTGGCTGATGAACTCAGCGACAATCCATTGAGAGTCCCAAAATATGTATTTCCACAATTATGTGAAAAAGGAGATGACATATGTCAGATCAAAAGATATAATGATGTATGCTCAAGGAAAACATACACATTTAAGCATTGGTTGAAAGGTGCACCCGAACTATGGGTTGGGATGCATGACCAATGTCAGAATGGTGATTCAGCAACCAACATACTAAGTTGGAATTATTGTCCATTAACTCCGAAGCAATATGGTTGCTAAGAATACTGAAGTCTCATAGCAGAGTTCATTTATTGGTATTCCAGTTAGAAGCAATATGGGGACCAAAAAGAATAGTGATGGCGAGAGGCATCACAATACCCAAAATTCTTAAGAGGTGGAGTAATCCTTGCAACATCCTTGACATAAGGGATAGTAATACTTCAAGGTAGAACATAACACAAACTGAATAGCAAGTTGCATCCTTAACAAGAACAAGTTTGTGATGAAAGGAAGGTAAAGATGTTGTCGATGGTAACTCAAATTACCAAGGGACGAGGATGGCACTTACCATCATGAATTCAATTGATGCCCGGGAAGGATCCAAAATGTTGATGATGATCACGACAAATTTGTCGAGAGGTTTCAAGAAGATGTAACCGATCAGCGATGACATCAAGTCAAAGGAATGCCGAAGTGAAAGGTTATTGGAACCATGGGTACATCATAAACTCGGAATTAAGCTTGTTGTTCAAGGCAAAATGATATGACGAGGAAAGTTGACGTAAGCTTAGCTCATCGTCGAAAATTGTGCTCCGAGAAGGACCAGATAGCACAGTTAAAATTTAGCACGATAATGATATAGCCGATTAGGCTAGGAATGACTTGAAGGATTATTAAACTCGTAAGCAACAAAAATTACTTAGAGTTATTGAATCAGAGTGCGAAATCGGTTCACTTATCGGTGTTCTCACTTGTCCGAGAAATGGATCAAAGAAGAACAATTATGGTCGAAACCACGTTGCAAAGGATCAATTCACAGATACCAGATGATATTTATCAAGGAAATAGTTGTTATTACAATAAGCTTCCATGATAAGATCTACATCGTGTCCATGGGCATGAACACAAAGTTCAAGGTCGACTCCCACTTCTCTAATGCATAACTTTTCACTCACTTCTTGCCTTCGACGAAGTTGTAGTGTTGAAATTTTATCTGACATAACATCAGTAGAGTATGACCCGTAGTAGTTTCTGGGTTCACACAGATTAGAGAAGGCATAGGTTCAACCCATCAGGGCCTCTTAGGAACATATACCACAAACTTCAGGAGTAAATAACACAAGCTCGAAAGCAGAGCATGTTCGACAAGGCAGAGGATACAATTTACCAAAGGCATTATGTATTCGAGAAAAGACTCACAAAGTTATTGAATACGAAGGACATTGTCATATAAAATCCAATAAAGGATATGATGGTCCACAAGGGATCTAACGTGAGCATCGGTACTCAACCAGAAGAAGAAAGAATGCAAGGGGGTCCAATTATAGAAACAACTGACTAACTCAAAGCTCAATTGCATAAGAATTATGAATTCCCAGTCAAGGGATCAGAAGCAACGCTCTGATTAGGGATGGATAAGTTGAATAGTCTTAGGGGTACAATCGACGACAATTTGATTGGTCGAGAACCAGCTCGAGTGAAAAATGATGGCTAAGCCGGAAAGATAATTCATAAGGATCATTTGATGATTGCGGGCATTCGCAACATATTGAATCAATGGACCCAAAATGATAATGACAAAGGATGCCAACAAAGATTACTAGATATATGGAATTAACCATAATGCAGGAAGGTAAGAACTTCAGTAGCAATAAGGTGCTGAGGATTTTTAGAAGGTCGAATAGCATTTCGAAGAATTTTTCTGAATTACATGGATCAACTAAGGCTGATCGGAAACTCGGTAAGTGCGAGAAATTATCCGTAGGGTGTATTCATGTGGTAAGAACTGCAAGGCAGTAAGCTCAAAGGATTCTCGGAGCAACAGAGAGCAGTTCGGGGCATCTTGTACTAACAAGATCAACGGGATTGAATGTAAGAATGGCAGGTGTATACAGTTATCCATAAGGATATAACAGTGGTAGGGAGTTTGTAAGGGCGGTGGGCAGAAGTGTCTCGGGAGAGTAACTTCAAAATCTTCTCGTGCACTAAGCAATCATCTAGAGCGAGGGCTCTCTGGGAGGAGGTAGTTACGAGAACCTAGAGTCAGTGTTAGTAAAATCATTTAACCCGAATAGAGGAGAGATCAGAGTCCCAGAGTAAAGGTCAAGGAGTAAAAGATCCTAATACCATCCAAATGGCGACGTGGGCCCGTAAGACTCACAGCCATGTTAGTAAAAGTTTTGTAGTGACTAGACTACACTTCGACCAAGGAGTGTGGAAGGGGGATTCCTATAGGCAGTCGGCTCTGATACTATTGTGACTCCCCCGATTCAATCGTACACTAATCATGCATGCAAATGTGTACGATCAAGATCAGGGACTCACGAGAAGATATCACAACACAACTGTAAAAGTAAAATAAGTCATACAAGCATCATATTACAAGATAGGGGCCTCGAGGGCTTGAATACAAGTGCTTGAACATAAACGAGTCAGTGAAAGCAACAATATCTGGGTACAGACATAAGTTAAACAAGTTGCCATAAGATGGCTAGCACAAACTGGGATACAGATTGAAAGAGGCGGAGGCCTCCTGCCTGGGATCCTCCTAAACTACTCTTGGTCATCAGCGGCCTGAACGTAGTAGTAGGCACCCTCGGTGTAGTAGGGGTCATCATCGACGGTGGCATCTGGCTCCTGGGCTCCAATGCCTGGTTGCGGCATCCGAGAAGAAGAGGATAAAGGGGGAAAAGAGGGAGCAAAGCAACCGTGAGTACTCATTCAAAGTACTCGCAAGCAAGGATCTACACTACATATGCATGGGTATATGTGTAAAGAGGCAATATCAGTGGACTGAACTGTAGAATGCCAGAATAAGAGGGGGATAGCTAGTCCTATCGAAGACTACGCTTCTGGCAGCCTTCGTCTTGCAGCATGAAGAAGAGAGTAGATTGAAGTCCACCAAGTATCATCGCATAGCATAATCCTACCCGGCGATCCTCCCCTTGTCACCCTGTGGGAAAGCGATCACGAGTTGTCTATGGAACTTGTCTGGGTGTGTTCTATTAAGTATCTGGTTCTAGTTGTCATAAGGTCAAGGTACAACTCTGGGTCATCCTTTTACCGAGGGACACATCTATTCGAATAGAGAAACTCCCCTACAGGGGTGCACCAAATAACGCAACACGCTCGATCCCTCTGGCCGGACACACTTTCCTAGGTCATGCCCGATCTCGGAAGATCAACACGTCGCGGCCCTACCTAGGCACAACGAGAGGTCAGCACACCGGTCTAAATCCTATGCGCACAGGGGTCTGGGCCCATCGCCTATTGCACACCAGCACGTTGCGAGGGCGGCCGATGAGCAGACCTAGCAACCTCTATTACAAAGGAAGTTGCATTACACGGTCCAACCCGACGCGCGCCGCTCAGTCGCCGATGTCAAGAAGGCTTCGGCTGATACCACGACGTCGAGTGCCCATAACTGTTCCCGCGTAGTTGGTTAGTGTGTATAGGCCAGTGGCCATACTCAGATAAAATACCAAGATCTCGTTAAGCGTATTATAATGAAGTAACCACGAAAGCCGACCAGGGTCAGGCCCACCTCTCACCTAGGTGGTCTCAACCTGCCCTGTCGCTCCGCCACATAGTAACCATCAGGGGCTGTCGGGAACCCAGGCCCATCACTACCTCGATGGAACCACCTGCCCCTTCAGCCCCCATCTCTGAAGCACTTGATGGTACTCTACGAGCCGATCCGACTTTAGTCACCATCTGAATAGTATGTATGTATATTATATACCCGTGATCACCTCCCGAGTGATCACGGCCCGACATTATAGCATGGCAGACGGACAATAATGTAGGGTCACAGATGATAAACTAGCATCCTATACTAAGCATTTAGGATTGCAGGTAAGGTATCAACAACTATAGCAACAATGACAGGCTATGCAACAAAATAGTATTAATCAAAAATAGTAACAGGCTACACTACTCTAATGCAAGCTGTAGAGGGAGGAATAGCCGATATCTGGATCAAGGGGGGAGGGGGCTTGCCTGGTTGCTCTGGCAAGAAGGAGGACTCGTCAACTCCGTAGTCGACCGGGGCATCAGTGGCGTCGGTCTCGTAGTCTACCGGAGAGAAGAGGGGGAGGAAACAATAAATATAATGCAAACATAAGCATGATGATGCATTACATGACAACAAGCGGACTAAGTGTGCCCTAACGCGATAGCAGGTGATACCGATGAAGGGGGGAAACATCCGGGAAAGTATCCCCGGTGTTTTGCATTTTCGGACAGATGAACCAGAGTGAAATGTTGCACGTTCGCTATGCTAGGGATGTGTGGCTGACTAATGGGCTGCATATTCAGATTCGTCTCGTCGTTCTGAGCAACTTTCATTTACAAAGTATTTTCATCCAAGTTACGATTTATTTTATATTAATTTACAAAGCTTTATTCAATTTATGGATTTATTTATATTCCCAATTTAATCAGTAAATACTTTTATGACATAGTGTAGTGCCAGCCACAATGTATTACAGGTGGGTTAGGTCAAAGTCAATAGTCCAGTCAGCAGTTGACTAGCTCAACATTGACTGGTCAAACTGGCTGGTGGGACCTAACTGTCATAGAGATAGTGAAAATTAACAATTTAATTAATTTAATAGATTAGGTGGGGCCACATGTCATTGACTTTGATATTTTTAAACAGACTTTTAAATGAAAAGGGGCCACATGTCATTTTCAGTTATTGAACTAAAAAGGTTTATTAGGTTCTAAGTATATGGTTAGGGGAATGGTTAAAACGGGCGGGCCCACACGTCAGTGGGTCAACACACTGTTAGAACGTGTGTGTGTGTGCGCGTGCCCACCGGTGAGTTCAGAGGACGACGGCACACGCGGAGCCGGCGGCTCCGGCAACCAAAAGGGCCAGCCCTAGGCATCAAACGGACAAGCGTGATGCGCCGCGTCCAGACGTGCTTTCGCCTGGAGCTAGGAGCGGCCGATACATCGCCGGAGCGATGGAAGGCGGCGACTACGGCGGAGCTAGCGGCAACCGGCGCTGTAGGGCACGAGGAGGAGGAGGGGGAAGAGCCGTGTAGGGCCGGAGGCTCACAGCGGAAGCTGTAGGGTGCTCGGTGGAGCCGGAGGAGGTCGGAGCCGAGCGGATCATAGCGAGGTTAGCAGCGGCGATGAGCGGATGCATTCAGGGAAGGAGGTCGATGGTGACGGTGTTGAGGCCCCCCGTCTTGGCGAATGTGATGATGAGGCGGTCGGGATGTGCGACGACCAACGAGCGCCAGGGCTGCGAGCCTGGCCCCGACACGGTTAGGTGCGCGGGCAAGAAGGAGGCCGAGGCGCGCGAGGCGATGGCGATCCGCGAGGAGGCAGCTGGTCTTCGGCAAGGGCAGCCAACGCGGGGGTGCGGCGAAGGGGGTTTGAGAGGTCGCCGGCAGGAGGCAGACGGGGCGGGGGGCGGCCTTGCGTGAGCGTGGGTGTGTCGTGTGTGTGCGGGAGGGAGGCGACGCGGTTGGGGGCGGCGAGGCGCCGGCGATGGAAGGGCTCCGACGCGTAGTGGTGGCGGAGACGGGCGGAGCGGGAGCGAATGGAGGGAGGAGAGGCGTGCGAGGGGGTGTCGGGCATGAGGCGTTTCGCCTCTGGGCATGCGGCGACGTGTGGGATGGTGAGGGGAGCGAGGGGGTCGAGTGGGAGGAGTGGGGGTCGTGCGGGAGAGTGGGGGGTCGCCAGGGTTAGGACTCAGGGGCGTGGGGGGCCATATAGGCCAAGGCTGGGCCGACGCGCGCAGTGGCCTGCTGGGCCAAACGGCCTAGGGAGAGGGGGGACTTTTTTCTATTTTTATTTCTTTTGCTATTTTTCTACTTCTGTTTTAAAGTCTAGTTTCTTTTATGTTTAGTATTATAAACTATAAAAACAGTCTGTAAGTTAGCATTACTAAATATAATACTGCCACTACAATTTGGGTACCCAACAGAAAATAGTTTGACATTTTATAAATTATAAGAGGCTTTTAATAATTGTTTTGCTGCTGTTTTATTTATTTTAAAGCATTTAAGAATTTTATAACAATGTGGTTTCTTCACGATATTTACTTATGAATTATTTGGCTCACACAGAACATTTTAGTTTTAACATTTGAAAACTTTTATTGTTTGTTTGATTTTGAATTTGAATCCGAACCAGTTTCGAACTAACGCGGGATTAGCAACAGTAATCAGGGTGACATGGCATCATTAGCAGAGGTTCACTGTAGCTTAAATATCTAGGCGTCACAGGGTGACTGGGAAGTGCGGCTGAAGGGAAAGTTACATCTCTTCATCGTTGAATAGAGATTCCACCAAGCTCTAGGCTGGGTTCATCTGTGAATTTATTCTGGCGGTTCAAATAATACTACTCTCTCAAGAGTTCAACATTGGGTTCTTCTTGAAGATATACTTCATAGAAAACTTGGAAGTTGCAGATGTTGGACACGGATTTGGGTCTGATGTCTTGAGGATGGAGCTGAAAGAAGTGCAGTACATCACAGAGAACTTTGACCCGGGCAGGGCCCCGGTTTATGTGATCAGCAAAGACTATGACCTCGTTCTCCTTTGTCTGAGGTCTAGTTTCACTTGGCTCTGGAACCCGCCAGTGGATGATGTTTTTTGCTGCTATGACGCCAGTCTCAACATATTCATTGAGCATCTGCTCCGTCACAATGGAGGGAACCCAGTTGCATGCGGTAACAGTTTTAGTCATGTTTGGCCTAAGAAGAAAATAATGGAAGGTTAAATGTGTGATGATAAGTTGCCCAGTGGTAAAAGAAAGCAAATTCATTATACGGAATTAGTTATGAGGATTGATCGCTATGAAAGAAAATTAAAAGCATGGTTAAACCGGCAAGGTGTAGCTGGGTTATGGCAACATTGAATGAGTATTGGCGGTTCAAAAGATTCAGAGTTAAGCCGGCAGGCATCTGGCGGGTTACAAGTTATCATTTAACCCGCCATGGCGGAGCTAATGTCTACAGATCTGGAGTGGAGCAATTTTTTTACTAAGTGCTATATAAACAGGTTTTATAAAGTTCCACTTATGATTTTGGATCTACAACTGTTCCAAAAATAAAAGTAATTCCTAAACCTAAAGCTATGGCAGTGGAAGAACTCATGAGCTCAGATTGAATCTTGGACAAAGGGGGGCAACTGCGGTCGAGAAACAGTGCTAAACCGGTACCGCACAATCTCGGTGCCATTTTTAGATCAAACTACACGTTCTAAAGAGGAACTAGGAGGAACAGTGAAGAACACCGACGAACGGTCGAAACCCTAATGAGGATCTGCTATGGGGAAAGGTGAGAACTTACTGATGCTGCTGAAACAACGAAGGTGCACCGCATTTTTTTGGTCCGCTCAGGTTGATGCAGCGGCCGGAGTGGATGTCGCTGAAGGAGGATGGCGGCAGAGGAGCTTGAGTCGCAGCAGAGTTGCGAGGAGGAAGAAGACGTAGAGGCAGTGGGTAAAAGTGAAAATGAGGGCCCCTGTCCCTATTTATAAGGAATAAATAATATGGCATGCACAGAAATCAAGGAGACGAGATGATTTGGTTAACAAAAAGGGTGCGTCAATTTTTGGGAAGGCTATTAATAATAAGGATCCGTTAAGGTATCTCCGGTTTTGTGCAAAGTCAATGCGCATGACATCATGACGGGTTACAAAGGTTTACTGGTATTATGTCATGGCGGGTTATAGTGGTACAAATGAGGTTCAATACTAGAGCAAAGTTTGTTCAAGTCCAGATAGTGAAGATTGACGTGAACAAGTTCAAGTCAACCTGGGGCCTAATGTTGGGGATATAACTCCGAAGTATGACCCGCCCAGGAGGGGCCGGGTTATACCGTTGGCGGTTCATTGTGAAGAAGTCAAAAGAAGCCCAAGGCGTGAATATGACGGCTCATGGAGGCAGGCCTGGATAAGGCCGGAACCGGGGCCTATGAACCGCCAGATGTTAACTTGTATTGGAAGGGAAGGATTAATTACAAATCGAGCCGGTCATGATGTGTGAGCCGGCCGGGACTCTGTAAGTTGCCTGGTCTCCACCTGTGTATATAAAGGTGAGACCCAGTGACGGGTTAAAAAAAGAAACTAGCAATCGAGAACGAGATCAAGTGTATTCGCTCCCTTGTAATCAAAACCCAAGCAACATGACTAAAAGCAGGAGTAGGCTTTTACCTCCACCGTGATGGGTCGAACCTGGGTAAACTCTTTGTGTCTTTTGTCCCTTTCAACCCCTTCAAGCTAACCTAGTTGCGATGGTTCCACACCTAAGTCCTTTCACTAGGACATCTGCCGTGACAAAACCACGACAATGCTTGTCACTAGGGCCCGAGTGCCATGATTTCAGATCTAAACCATTTATGTTTTCACCATTATATCTATGTTCTAGATCCGATCTTGCAAGTCATATTCACCTATTATGTGTTATGATCCATAAACCCCAAGGTGACAACAATTGGGATACTTTGTGGTGATGAACATAGTTTGAGGAGTTCATGTATTCACTATGTGTTAATGCTTTGTTCCAGTTCTCTATTAAAAGGCGGCCTTAATATCCCTTAGTTTCCTTATGGACCCCGCTACCACGGGAGGGTAGGACAAAAGATGTCATGCAAGTTCTTTTCCATAAGCACGTATGACTATTTACGAAATACATGCCTACATTATATTTATGAACTGGAGTTAGTTTTGTGTCGCCCTAGGTTATGAATGTTATATGATAAATATCATCCAACGAATTCACTGATCTAATGCCTACGAGTTTTCCACATATTATTCTTGTTAAGTTACTATTGGTATTGCTACCGTTACAACATCTACAAAATTGTTACTGCTGTTACTGTTACCATAGCTATCGTTACTACTACTATCAAACTATCATATTACTGTGCTACTTATCACTTTGCTGTAGATATTTAATCTCCAGGTGTGGTTGAATTGACAACTCAACTGCTAATACTTACAAATATTCTTTGGCTCCCCTTGTGTCGAATCTATAAATTTGGGTTGAATAGTCTATGTGGGTTATCAAGACCTTTTTCCGGCGCCGTTGCCGGGAAGCATAGCTATATTTTTTGAGTCACTTGGGATTATTATTTATTTATCACTATGAAGAATCTGAAAGTTACGAGAACCAAGATCGCTCCCTCTAAGACAAGGGGAGGTAAGGAACTGCCATTTAGCTCTGCACTTGATTCGCCTTCTATTTTGAGTAAGCTTGCAACACCACCACATGCTATTAATCCTGATATGTCGCAAGTCATTGATGATGCTACTTTTTCTATGAATGATGCTAGTACCTTTCTTGATGATAATGTGCCACTAGGTGAATTTCTTGATGAACAACTTGCTAGAGCTAAAGATATTGAGAATGTTGAAACTGATGAAATTATTGAAACTGAGAATTATGAAACACCTATTAGACCTAGCTCTCCTAGATTTGGAATGCCTAAGATACCTAAGGGTTATGTTATGGATGGAGAGATAGCTAGTGACTTTCTTGCTTGCAAGGATAGAGATGATCTTAAGAAATTATTATGCAAACTAAAAGAAAAGTCTTTGAGAGCTAGAATGAAATGTGATCCTAAGTTTGCAACTTCACCTATCTTTGTTACCGATAAGGATTATGAATTCTCTGTCGATCCAGAGTTAATTAGTTTGGTTGAATCTGATCCTTTCCATGATTATGAAACTAAAACTGTTCTGGCACATCTTACTAAGTTAAATGATATAGCCACCCTATTTGCTCATTATGAGAAAATTCGCTACTATTATATTCTTAAGTTATTTCCATTCTCATTAAAGGGTGATGCTAAAATATGATACAATACTCTTGCTCCTGGTTGTGTGCGTAGTCCCCAGGATATGATCTATTACTTCTCTGAAAATATTTTTCTGCTCATAAGAAACAAGCTGCCTTACAGGAAATATTTAACTTTGTGCAAATTGAAGAAGAGAGTCTCCCACAAGCTTGGGGGAGGCTTCTCCAATTGCTTAATGCTTTGCCTGATCATCCTCTTAAGAAAAATGAAATACTTGATATCTTCTATAATGGACTAACCGATGCTTCTAGGGACCTCCTAGATAGTTGTGCTTGTTGTGTTTTCAGGGAATGAACTGTTGAACAAGCTGAGGAATTATTGAATAATATATTGAAAAATTATGATGATTGCACTCTTCCTGAACCACCGCCTAAACCCACTCCGAAGAAGAGGGGTATCTTATTTCTTAGTCCTGAAGATGTGCAAGAGGCAAACAAATGTATGAAGGAAAAAGGTATTAAAGCTAAAGATGTTAATAATTTACCACCTATTGAAGAGATACATGGACTTGACACACCACCACCATAGGTGGTAGAGGTAAATTTTTATTAAAGTTTGATGAAGGTGACATCCCTTACAATAAACACTCTAGCCAATGCCTTTATGAATTTGATAACTACATTAGAAAACAAGATCACTTCAATGCAAATGTTATGAAACAGTTGAAACAAAACTCTGATATGATTGCTCGCTTGATTGACTTGTTATTTAGAATCACTAATGTTGTTAGAGGTGTAGGAAAACTTGCCTCTATGGTTCAAACTCAGCTAGAACGAGTTGCTAAATCTCAGAGAGAACTACTGATGTGGAGCATCCTTCCATCATCCCCATGGACTCTACATCGACACATCCAACCCCACGAGGACCCATGACGAGAGCTCGAGCACGTGCTATTCAATCCGAGGTTAACTCTCTCCTTGTTGAACTTCCCTTTGACCCACTTGAGACATGGCTACTACCTCGAACGGAGATGCTTTGTGTGCTTAGGTACCAAGAAAGTAACCAAGGAGAAGTTACGACGCAAGACAAACATCAAGAGCATGTAGACGATCTGCCTAGCCCAGAAGGACCGGAACAACCGCCCAACCTCCACCCGGGCGGAACAACCGGCCAGCTATCGCCCAACAACCGGCCCACCTTCTGTGATCGAGCGGAGCAAGGCCGGTGCTGCACCGGTTTTACCGGTTTCTGTCCAATGACCAGAACAACCGCCCCGACAACCGGTACAACCGCTAGCCCCTTCGACGTCCATCTCCAGAAGCCAGCGCCTGACCTCCCAGTGGTAGTACCGCCTTCCTCGTCCGGAACTACCGCCCTGCATGAGCTCTCAGCAGAACTACCGGCCCCATGACCGGTACTACCGGCCTGCCTGCGCGCAGTGCAAGGGGTTTTCGCCCCATGTATCCTCTCCCACTTACCCCTTCGTGGCTTAGCACTATATATACTCGTCTCCTAGATTCGTATTAGGGTTAGCATTGGTTTAGCTCATATTTTGTGTGAGAGCCTTGCTCATGCACTTGGTTACTTCTCCTCGGAGCTCACGACCTCTTCGGAGAAGATCCCCCAAGCGGATTCAAGACTCCTTCAAGGGAAGACAAACAAGACCTCCTCTCGGAGAAGAATGACTACCTTTGTATCTTTCCTTTGTTGATTTTGAATCTTTTACTACCTTATGTGTTCGATGATCTAGCGCTTGTGTGATTGATTCCTTGTCGGTTGAGTGATTCTCTTGTTTCTCCCTGTGTTCTTCCTCGTGTTCTTCCGCTAGTTCGTCGTGTTTCTCTATAGGATGCACTCCAAACGTGAAAGATCGTCCATATAGGGTTCCATCCTACATCATCTTGGTATCATGAGCCACGTTGATCACGTTTTTGGAGCCCCTAGCCCGTGTTTTCTAGCTTGATTTTGTTGTTTTCGTCCTAAATCCGAAAATCCCCACCAAAAATAGCCCCAATTTTTTTTGTGATTTGTTGGTTTGATGATGTTTTGTTGATTTTGATCCGTGGATTTGCTTGGTTTCAAATGGACTTAGCATTCCCCCAAGTTTCCCCTCTCTCCATCCACGAAATCCATACAATTTTGCCCCTGAAATCATCCATTTCCGCCCCAAAATCGCGCCCCGATTCGATCTGTGACGAATCCCGACCCGAGCGGTACAACCGCCCATCCAAGTGGTACCACCGCTGAGTACCACAAGCGGTATTACCGGCCATACGAGCGGTACTACCGCCCAGGCCAGTTTCAGCTTTCTGAGTTTCACCATTTTCACCATCCACATCCGGAGTCTGATTTTCGCGTTCTTTAGCTTGTTGAGAAGCTATTGACATCCCCCATCCACCTAGTCAGGCTATAACATCTTTAGACACCATCTAATTTTCCGAATGGTGGCATCTTTGGCTCGGGCTTACAACACATCATCCGCTTTACCACCTCCACTTTCCGCTACCACCATTGTTGCTTTTGGTCTTTGAGAATTTGAGTTGTGGTTCCCGTGTGCTATTGTGTTTCGGCTATATAGGTACGGTTCGACGTCAACATCACCACCGCTCATCTTTGCCAAGGACTCATCATCGCCAAGGACGGTAACTTCGATGACACCTTTGTCATATCTCGCAATTGCATTGATAACCATCATAGCCCATCTTTTGCGTTGCTTACCCATTGAGACTAGCCATTGAGTATTGTCGGCAACGTGACTTGTGCACATTAGTGATCATACAACATAGCATACATACCATACCAAAGTGGTGCATATCTTGGCATCAACTCGTGTGTCACAAAGTTGTAATCGCATACACAATTGCTATCTTGGTTCGTGAAGTTTGCATAAGAAAAAGAGCTCAAAAGAGAAAGAGCCACCCAAGCTTTTAAGAAAAAGAGAAATATAAGCAAAGAGCTTATAAGCAAGAACCATAGCATCATACTAAATTCAGATTGTCATATAAGATCATCTTGGATCATAACACCGAAATACCATACATATAGCATACTTGGGATAGAGATCGTTGCATTTTTTCCTAGTAGGTTGTGCACAAGCTCCGTATCCGCCTATTGTGCAATCGTGCTAGCGTCTCTCTAGTATTGTGTAACAAGAGCATTTTCGTGGAATCCACATTTTGGCTCACTTTTGGTTTGCACAACCCCACTTATCTATTTGCGTGTGTGTTTCCATGTACCACTACTTGCTTGGTCTACTTGTTGCATTTGCGAATTTGTGAATCTTTTTCAACATCTTTGAGTCAAACTAACGATTGAAATCAATTTTGTGCCACCATCCTAACCTAACTCCACCATAAGATTTTACTTGTGTAGGTGTGAGAACCGACAAGAATTGGTACCAATAGTGCTATTTCATTGTCCGCATTTGAGTGAACTTGATTCATCTTCAACATCGGTCAAAGGTACATTGGTATTAGTTCTTCTCCTTATACCACTCACATTTTGCTTCAAATGATGGATAGGCCAAGTACTTCTACCAACCCACTCTTCATTGAGCAAGACGATGACATGTCATCATACGTCACCAAGAGCCACCTCTTTGGTGCACAACGAGCGTTGCATCAAGAGCAACAAGCAATGAACGACCGCATCGACAACCTCGCCACCGACTTGCGACTCTCCGAGCAACATACACGAGACTACTCTGACAACAAGCTCGACGCGCACAAGCAAGAGAACGATGCAAGAATGGACGAGATCCGCGCCTTGTTGGTGAACCAGCCTCCTTCTACATCGTCATACTCAAGACGGAGCCACTCAAGTTGACACTCCGACGACTCCTTCTCCGGCTCAAGTACGCCGTCATCGAACACTCTTCGACGAGCTGCACGTCAAGACCGTCATGCATCTCGTAACCCGCTACACATAAAGCATTCACAAGAGCAAGTCGATGAGCAAGTCCCTCGTCCTCAATCAAACCAAGTCGCGTTTGCTCAAGCTCAAGAACGACAACGTCTTCGTCGTCAAGAAGAAGAAGAAGAACAAGCGCGTCTACACCAAGAGCAACAAGACGCCGAGGCCCAACGTCTTCAACAATAAAAACGAGAAGCACAAGCTCTTGAGGCGGAACGTGCCCTTCAAGAATCAAGCCGAGCAATCGCAAACCGCAATTGCGAAGGGGCGCAATCAAGAGGAAGCCCTTCGAGAAGAAATCCAAGAGAGGAACTACCAACCATGGGTGCAACGCCAAGTTCCTCAAGCTCCTCCACAAGCTCGTCAAGCTCCACCTCAACCTCAAGTTCAACAAGAGCAAGTTGACCATGGACTTCCTCCACGCCAAGAGCAACATGAGGATGATTACCCTCCACGTCAAGGGCGTCATCATCCCCATCGCCAACAACACAATGAAGAGCAACACTATGGCAAGCTCAAATTCACAATGCCCAAGTTCAATGGAAGCAATGATCCCGAAGAATACCTCTCATGGGCATTGAAGGTCGACAAAATCTTTCGTTTGCACAACTATGAGGAAGAGAAGAAGATCGCTATGGCATCACTTGAGTTCCAAGACTATGTGCTCATATGGTGGGAACAAGTGCTTGAGCGCCGACAAGCAAGAGGTGAACCTCCAATCACCACTTGGGCTCAAATGAAGGATGTCATGCGAGCACGTTTTGTACCAACCTACTACAACCGTGATCTCTTCAAGAAGCTACAACTCCTCAAGCAAGGAACAAAGAGTGTTGAAGAATACTACAAGGAAATGGAGATAGCCATGATTCGAGCCAATGTCACGGAAGATGATGAGCAAACAATGGCACGATTCTTGAATGGACTCAATCATCCCATCAAGAAGATCGCCGACTTCCAACCCTACTCCAACCTCATTGAGCTTGTGCATCAAGCTACAAAGGCGGAACGTCAAGTGCAAGATGACTTCAAGTACGCAAAGTATTCATCCAAGACCTACGGCTTCTCCAATAACCAAGCTTAAACAACTACTCCAACTTCGACATCAACCAAGCCTTCTCCAAGCAATGACGACAAGCCAAGTTACAAGAAAACTTCGTCAAGTTCAAGTCATCTTCCCCCTACTACAAGCAACTTCAAGCCGCGTGCTTCTTCATCTACTCCAACCGATGAGACCGTCAAGACAAGCTCCTTCAAGTGTTTCACTTGTGGCGGCCGAGGCCACAAGTCCTATGAATGCACAAACAAGCACACCATGATCCTCAACGACGATGGCACATATGACTCCATGAGTGATGAGGAGATGGAAGCTCTTGAGAAAGTCGCCATGCATAGGTGAGTGAATGAAGATGAAGATGACCAAGTCTTTTGTGATGAAGATACGAGCCCCGCTCTTGTTGTCCAAGGTCTTGACTCTTCAGCATCAACAAGAAGAAGACCAAAGATGCCACATCTTCCACACTAAGGCCTGCATCAATGGATGACCCGTCAAGGTAATCATAGATGGAGGTAGTTGCCACAACTTGGAAAGTGAAGAACTATGCTCCAAGCTTCAATTGGTCAAGAGGAAGCACCCGCACCCCTACAAGGTTCAATGGCTCAGTGACTTCGGCACTATACGAGTAGAGCAAACGGTCCAAGTCTCCTTCAAAATTGGTGCATATGAGGACACTTTGGAGTGTGATGTGGTCCCAATGACCGTTTGCCACCTCCTTCTTGGTCGACCATGGCAATTCGACCGTGGTGTCTTCCACAACGGGCGTACCAATCACTATAGCTTCAAGATGAAAGGGAAGGAATATGTGCTACGACCTATGTCTCCTAGTCAAGTGATAGCCAACAAGCAAGCCACACACCATAGAGAGAAGAGTGAAAAAGAGATCCACCAAAAAGTGAGTGAGAGCCACAAGCCAAACTTGAGCGCCTCTTCACCTAAAGAGAAAAACCTCGTACTATTTGCCACAAAAAGTGAGATGAGGGAAGTGTGTGAGAACCCATCGAGTGTGATGCACTTTGTCCTAGTGTGCAAGGATGGGAAACCTAACACTAACACCCCTAACGAGCTACCTTTAGTGTTTCAATCTCTTTTGCAGGAATTTCAAGATGTTTTCCCCGATGAGCTACCTCCGGGTCTACCTCCTCTACGAGGCATTGAGCATCGAATCGACCTCATCTCCGGAGCGCCACTTCCGAACAAAGCTCCATACCGTGTCAATCCCGAAGAAACCAAGGAGATTCAACGATAAGTACAACAACTAATCGACAACGGTCATGTATGTGAAAGCTTAAGCCCTTGTGCCGTTCCCGTTATACTTGTGCCTAAGCCCGATGGAAGTTTCCGCTTGTGTTCCGATTGTAGACCTATAAATGCTATTACCGTTCGCTATAGGCATCCCATTCCTCGCTTAGATGATATGCTTGATGAACTTAGTGGAGCCAACTTTTTCTCAAAAATTGATCTTAAAAGTGGCTATTACCAAATCCGCATTCAAGAGGGTGATGAATGGAAAACGGCTTTCAAAACCAAATTTGGCTTATATAGTGGTTAGTTATGCCTATGGGTTTATCAGAGGCTCCCAGTACTTTTGTGCGTCTCATGCATCATGTACTTCGACCTTATATTGGAGTCTTTGTTGTGGTTTACTTCAATGATATTCTTGTGTTTAGCAAAACCATGAAAGAACATCTTAATCATGTTAGGGCTGTTTTGCAAACCCTTCGCAAGGAAAGCCTTTATGCAAACATGAAAAAGTGCACATTTGGTGTTGACAAAGTGGTTTTCTTGGGTTTCGTTGTATCTTCCAAGGGTGTCCATGTTGATGAAACTAAAATTGAAGCAATTAAAACTTGGCCCCAACCCACCATTTTGCAACAAGTGCGTAGTTTTCTTGGTCTTGCGGGTTTTTATTATCGCTTTGTCAAAGATTTTAGCACAATTGCCGCTCCTTTGCATGCCTTGAGTAAGAAAAATGCTCCTTTTGTTTGGGTATCTTTGCAATCCACCGCTTTTGATGAGCTAAAGTCTTTGCTTACTCATGCTCCGATTCTTGCTTTGCCCAATTTTGAC
This sequence comes from Triticum dicoccoides, assembly GCF_002162155.2. Lineage (NCBI taxonomy): Eukaryota > Viridiplantae > Streptophyta > Magnoliopsida > Poales > Poaceae > Triticum > Triticum dicoccoides. Next base: position 266,533,806 of record NC_041381.1, on the reverse strand, counting down.
AAAACTTTCGAGGTTCATTGTGATGCAAGTGGTACCGGAATTGGCGGAGTTTTGATGCAAGAAAAACGAGCAATTGCATATTTTAGTGAAAAACTTTCCGGTGCTCAACTTAACTATCCAACATATGACAAAGAATTGTATGCTTTAGTGCGTGTACTACATGTTTGGGAACATTATCTTAGACCTCATGAGTTTGTCATCCATACCTATCATGAAACGCTTAAGTACTTAAAAGGTCAAACTAAGTTGAACAAGCGTCATGCCAAATGGAGTGAATTTATTGAATCTTTCCCCTATGTGATCAAGTACATTAAGGGTAGGGAAAATGTAGTTGCGGATGCACTTTCACGCATATGCACGCTTGTGACTAAACTTGAGTTGAATGTTATTGGCTTTGAGCACATAAAAGACTTGTATGCTAATGATCCATCTTTTGCAACTCATTATGCTAAATGTTTGACGCATACATCTTGGGAACAATACTACATCAAGGATGGTTATCTTATGAGAGCTAACAAACTATGCATTCCCGAGTCGTCTCTTCGTTTGCTCCTTTTGCAAGAGGCTCATGGAGGTTGACTCATGCTCCGATTCATGCTTTGCCCAATTTTGACAAAACTTTCGAGGTTCATTGTGATGCAAGTGGTACCGGAATTGGCGGAGTTTTGATGCAAGAAAAACGAGCAATTGCATATTTTAGTGAAAAACTTTCCGGTGCTCAACTTAACTATCCAACATATGACAAAGAATTGTATGCTTTAGTGCATGTACTACATGTTTGGGAACATTATCTTAGACCTCATGAGTTCGTCATCCATACCTATCATGAAACGCTTAAGTATTTAAAAGTTCAAACTAAGTTGAACAAGCGGCATGCCAAATGGAGTGAATTTATTGAATCTTTCCCCTATGTGATCAAGTACATTAAGGGTAGGGAAAATGTAGTTGCGGATGCACTTTCACACATATGCACGCTTGTGACTAAACTTGAGTTGAATGTTATTGGCTTTGAGCACATAAAAGACATGTATGCTAATGATCCATCTTTTGCAACTCATTATGCTAAATGTTTGACGCATACATCTTGGGAACAATACTACATCAAGGATGGTTATCTTATGAGAGCTAACAAACTATGCATTCCCGAGTCGTCTCTTCGTTTGCTCCTTTTGCAAGAGGCTCATGGAGGTGGACTCATGGGACACTTCGGACGCGACAAGACTTTCGCCACGCTCTCCAAGAACTACTTTTGGCCCAAGATGTTCTGCGACGTCTCACGCTTCACCACCCGATGCTCTACATGTCGCAAAGCTAAGTCTAAAGCTCAATCCCATGGTCTTTACATGCCTCTTCCTATTCCTTATAAACCTTGGGAAGACATTAGCATGGACTTTGTACTTGGGTTGCCTAGAACTCAAAATGGAAAGGATTCCGTGTTTGTTGTTGTGGGCCGATTTTCTAAGATGGCACATTTAATCCCTTGCAACAAGATAGACGATGCTTCACATGTTGCAACTCTCTTTTGTAGGGAAATCTTGCGTCTCCATGGAGTACAAAAGACAATCGTCTCTGACCGCGACGTCAAGTTCTTGAGTTACTTTTGGAAGACCCTATGCGCCAAGCTCGGAATCAAGCTCTTGTTCTCATCCGCATACCATCCTCAAACGGACGGCCAAACGGAGGTGACGAACCGAACTCTGTCCACTCTACTTCGCGTGTTGATCAAGAAGAACATCAATGAGTGGTAAGCATGTCTACCCATCGCCGAGTACGCCTACAACCATGCAAGACATGCGACTACCGGCAAGTCCCCCTTCGAGGTCGTCTACGGCTTCAACCCGTTGTCACCATTGGACATTCTACCTCTTCCTCTACAAGAGCGCACCAACATGGATGCGAGTGCATGGGCAAGCTACATCAAGAAGATGCATGAGGATACAAGGCACACCATCGAGCGCCAAGTACAACGACTAGCGACCAAGCTCAACGTCAACAAGCAACCCATGATCTTCAACATTGGTGATCTCGTGTGGATACACCTTCGAAAGGACCGCTTCCCCAATGAACGCAAGTCCAAACTTCTCCCTCGAGCCATTCAAGGTGCTAGCACGCTACAACAACAACGCCTACAACATTGAACTCCCACGAGACAAGTACAGCGTGAGCGACATCTTCAACATCAAAGACCTCTCGCCTTTCCATGGTGATGAAGATTTTGATCTGAGGTCGGATCTTTTCCAAGGGAGGGGAGATGATGCGGAGCATCCTTCCATCATCCGCATGGACTCTACATCGACACATCCAACCCCACGAGGACCCATGACGAGAGCTCGAGCACGTGCTATTCAATCCAAGGTTAACTCTCTCCTTGTTGAACTTCCCTTTGACCCACTTGAGACATGGCTACTACCTCAAACGGAGATGCTTTGTGTGCTTAGGTACCTAGAAAGTAACCAAGGAGAAGTTACGATGCAAGACGAACATCAAGAGCATGTAGACGATCTGCCCAGCCAGAAGGACCGGAACAACCACCCAACCTCCACCCGGGCGGAACAACTGGCCAGCTACCGCCCAACAACCGGCCCACCTTCTATGATCGAGCAGAGCAAGGCCGATGCTGCACCGGTTTTACCGGTTTCTGTCCAATGACCGGAACAACCACCCCGACAACCGGTACAACCCGCTGGCCCCTTCGACGTCCATCTCCAGAAGCCAGCGCCTGACCTCCCAGTGGTAGTACCGCCTTCCTTGTCCGGAACTACTGCCCCGCATGAGCTCCCAGCGGAACTATCGGCCCCATGACCGGTACTACCGGCCTGCCTGCGCGCAGTGCAAGGGGTTTTTGCCCCATGTATCCTCTCCCACTTACCCCTTCGTGGCTTAGCACTATATATACTTTTCTCCTAGCTTCGTATTAGGGTTAGCATTGGTTTAGCTCATATTTTGTGTGAGAGCCTTGCTCATCCACTTGGCTACTCTCCTCGGAGCTCACGACCTCTTCGGAGAAGATCCCCCAAGCGGATTCAAGACCCCTTCAAGGGAAGACAATCAAGACCTCCTCTCGGAGAAGAACGGCTACCTTTGTATCTTTCCTTTGTTGATTTTGAATCTTGTGCTACCTTATGTGTTCGGTGATCTAGCGCTTGTGTGATTGATTCCTTGTCGGTTGAGTGATTCTCTTGTTTCTCCCCGTGTTCTTCCTCGTGTTCTTCCGCTAGTTCGTTGTGTTTCTCCGTAGGATCCACTCCAAACGTGAAAGATCGTCCATATAGGGTTCCACCCTACATCATCTACTTAGTGCCATGAACTATAATATGAATGATTATGATGTGAGAGTAGCAACTAGAGGAGGTAAAATGACTCAGGAACCACTTTATCTTGAGGGACACCCTAAAATAATTGAACAAGACTCTCAAAGAATTAATACTGATGCACCTAGTCCTTCTGAAAGGAAAAAGAAAAAGAAAAATGATAGGACTTTACATACGTCTAGTCAACCTGAAATAGAAAAACCTTATGAAAATAACAATGATGTCTCTATCTCACACGATGAAACTCAATGTGGTAATGAACATTTATCTAGTGAAAGTGAAATTGAAAATGAAAAAAAGATAATGATGATGTTCATGAAGATACTCAACCAAACAATCATAAAGAACCAGATAATGATGTTGAGATCGAACCTACTGTTGAACTTGATAACCAACAACCTAAAAATAAAAGATATGATAAAAGATACTTTGTTGCTAGAAAACATGGTAAAGAAAGAGAACCATGGGTTCAGAAACACATGCCCTTTCCACTAAACCATCTAAGGAAAAAGATGATGAAGAATTTGAACGCTTTACTGAAATGCTTAGGCCAGTCTTTTTGCGCACTCGCTTGACTGATATTTTAAAGATGGCCCCTTATGCAAAATACATGAAAGAAATTGTCACCAATAAAAGAAAAATACCTAAATCTGAAATCTCCACCATGCTTGCTAATTATTCTTTTAAGGATGGAGTACCTAAAAAACTGGGAGATCCAGGAATACCAACTATACCATGCTCTATTAAAAGAAATTATGTCAAAACTGCTTTATGTGATTTAGGAGCTGGTGTTAGTGTTATGCCTTTCTCTTTATATCAAAGACTTGATTTGGATAAACTCACACCTATTGAGATATCATTGCAAATGGCTGACAAATCAACTACCATACCTATCGGTATTTGTGAGGATGTGCCTATTCTTGTTGCAAATGTTACTATCTTAACAGACTTTGTTATACTGGAGATGCCCGAGGACGATAATATGTCAATTATCCTTGCACTACAAGAAATACGCTAACTTGCGACCATCAATATTGGTCATTGAATGGTCATTGTTTTTCATTTGCAACCTTTTGGTGACCAAAAAGAGTTTGTCAAAAGCTGACCGTCTTTAATGAAACTTAACGACCTTCTTTGTGATATGGTCATAGAAGGACACGACCAAAATAAAAGGTCGTTGGTCCTACGACCAATTGTTTTGGTCACTGGTTGTCTGCCCAGGCCACATCGAATCCAATGTGGCAAGCTGACGTGGCAAAATTGTGACCAATTGAATTGGTCGTTGATAAGAATCAGCCCGGTCCAATTCGGTGTCTATATGGGTTAAGCCCATTAATTCAACCTTTTTAATTATCATTTTTGTTGTCATTCTGGTCGGCTACATGGGCCAGGCCCAATATTTCAGCCTTTTTGTTTTTGGGCTGAGGCCTTTCTGGCTCAATGGTTCAGTTTCTTTTTCAGAAGATGGGGCTAGTACTCAAATGGGTCCTGATTGTCAGGTTCTAGTATGCGGGTCCATGTTTTCAATTCACCAGTAAATAAATAACCAATATTCAAATTAGAACAGACAGAAAGCACACACAATACTTCAAATAATAGCCAAGCTAAGTCTGTTACATCATACTCCCTCCGTCCCAAAATTCTTGTCTTAGATTTGCCTAGATACAGATGTATCTAATACTAAAACGTGACTTGATGCATCCATATTTACACAAATCTAAGACAAGAATTTTGGGACGGAGGGAGTATAACTTAGATACAATGGTAATCACAGCCACAAGCTCTACAAGTCTCTACAAGTGTAATCCTAGCCACAAGCTCTACAATTGCTCTTTGACAGCTCCGAGTGGCCCTTCAGTTTCTATCAGTCCCAATTTGAGGAATACACCATGATTCAGGTCTTCTCCATAGTGCCGACCAAGATCTCACCCTTCATGGCCATTAGCGTGATGCAACTGAACATGGCAGGGAAAAGGATTACATGCCAAAAGCCAAATTTATACAAGATATCAACCTTCCAGTGGTGCAGAATATCAGAGACATGTGCTTCAATATTATAGGGCATGGAAACATAAAATGCATTTTTTACAAAGGGTGTACAATTCAAATTTACTATCCACAAAATTAAATTAGAAAAAAACGAACGAAATAGTGAAGTGTAAAAGATGTCAGCCTTAGTGTTTCTACTTCCTACAAATGACTGAGACCGCGGTGTTTCAACCTTTTGTAGAACACTATTCTACAACAATATATATTGAGCATGCTACAACAGAAGCTTGAATTTATGGTTTCTATACTTCTACATTATACATCCTCAGTAATATAGACCTTTTTACTACATAATGTACATGGCAATAGGAGCAAAATTCTAATAAATTCATTACATGCTTGCCAATAAAAATGACAAGTTACCTACACACTAGGGAACATAAACTTGAGAGGTTGAGATCAAGGCCTATCAACTATATAACAAGGCCATATGGACCAATGCATCATAATTATCAGTTTTAAACACTACAGGACCAGAAAGTAGTGCTGCTTCAAATTTTAAAACTCAACCATTCATCATTAACAGTAGCAATTTAATCTTACTAAACATAGGGGCATGTACAACGTGAGAGCACACTACAACCAGACCTTACACGCAAAGATCCTGGAATTTTATGCATAACAGCAGCAGATTAGCTATATGAACATAATTAAATAACCCGTAACTAACAATACCAGAATTTTATGCATCATGAATGAAGAGATCAAAATAGGATGCTTTGCTTTACTTGTGTGCAGAGGATAAGCAAAAGCAGCAGCACATGCTTTTCCTATTTGCTTTGCTTTCCTATTAGCATCTCCAGTCAATCAAACAGGATGCAGCAAGTGATTACATTAACCCCGATTCAAATATTTAAGTACTGGACAATCATATCATACAACTATTCATAAACATACTACTACAAGGGAACTGCAACCTTTTATTTTTAAGCATAATGTTTAAGTACGTAAACTTTTCTGCATAGTCCCTACACACTACTACTCAACTATTATACGTGCACAGTACTATGTTAATAAGCAGTAGAGGAGATTTAAAAGGAAGGACCATGTGTGTGTATGTAGAAAACACACACAAGAAACACTGAATATCACTAGTCACCCTGCACACAACAAGTTTCAGATGTTCAGAACAGATCAACATGTTGAGCAGTTAGGGAATCACGAGAAGGAAGTGGGAGGGTGGATCACGATGGTCTCACCTTATTGCCGTCGTCCTCATCCAACCCCGACGACTAAGTACACATCCAAGAAAGTTCACGAATCCATGGGTGCTAGCTTGTCTACCAGCTCCATTAGCATTGTGCCCCTGGATGCCACAAAACAACCTGACTTATAAGCATAGATAGAGAAAACCAAAAGCGAAACAACACACTAATGATACAATGCCTCACAGTATAATTTTACTATAGCCAACAACACTTCAAGAAATAATACCTATAGATGATTCCATACAAAGTAGAACAGTTTTACTGCAATGCACACAAGCTACTGGTGACTGGTTATATTGGTTCATTGTCATTAAATTAAAAAATAACAAAAGGAACAAACAAAGAGTACAAGAACAAACAAAGCTCATTGTTTGATTTCATTTTAGCTAACAGAATGTTGTGACAGAACTACCACAATCCCCACTCATACAAGAAGTCCACAATGGTGGGAGCCGACTTTCCCTACAATGTAAGTCAACTACTGAATATATTTAGGTGCATCATCTGACACTATGGATGGTCTAGTTGCATAGCAGATTACAAGTACATTAATAGCAAATTAAGAACTAATGTACTTTGGTGGCCTCACGATCCTTCTTGTTGCAACAAAGACAATATCCTGTGCAAGAGAAACACATCGGTGCATCATCTGACACTATGGATGGTCTAGTTGCATAGCAGATTACAAGTACATTAATAGCAAATTACGAACTAATGTACTTTGGTGGCCTCACGATCCTTCTTGTTGCAACAAAGACAATATCCTGTGCAAGAGAAGCACATCTATCGAATTTCATTATTTCAAATTTTTAACATCATTTTAGAGTATAAACAAACTCCTCTAGCTAAACATGTCACAGTTTTTATAGTGATGATCTTGGACAAAGTGCAAGGGGGTCAAGTATATAGCCAATAAGCTTGGAGGCAAAGATTTATAGTACAAGCATGAAAATTAGAACAACAGATGATTTTTTGCCCGCAAATGATTTCACTTGTTATGTGACACTATCATACTATATTGAAATGCAATGAACAGTCTACTCAATACAAGCCTACATTTCTAACGATCCCGAACTTTTGAATGCATGCCAGCAGCAACTGACTCCATTTGCTGGGAAACTTTCAGCCATATATAACACAATGCCATACCAAAAAGCATGTTCCTGCAAAACCACCATGACAAAACTAAGGGTAATCGATGGGTGGGATACATCTAATCAGCAGCCAGGACAGAGCTACATTTCAGCAGCACAAAAGACTTTTCTTGCGACCCACCACAACAAGCTTGTTGTAAGCTGTATAGGTCAAAAATTAGACGCCCTAACATCATCGCATCTATCATCAGTAGCAGAGTCGAAATCAGGTCAACGATGGGGAAGATCAGGCGCGCACCTTCTCAATGGGGAGCGTGAAGAGCGCGATGCTGGCGGCCGTGAGCAGGACGGCACCCACAGCGAGGCGGAGGGCCGAGAGCCATGAGAACGCCATGGACGCAAGCAGCCTCCACCGCCAGGGCCTGAGCCTGCAGTCCTCCCCCTCGCCGCCCTTGTTCGCGCCGTCCGCCCAGCCCCACCGCCCTCCCCCACACCCACAGCCAAACCGCCGCTCCTGCCAGATTCCCTAGATTCGCCTTCCTCCCCACCTTGGCCGCCCTGCCTCCCGCACTGCCTCACATCGCCTCTCCTTGTCCCGCTGCATCAACTCATCCGACACCTGGTGCGCTGTGCTCGCTTGCGAGGAAGAGGGGCGGTGGTCGGAGGCGAGGACGGGTCCGGCGGCGGCGCTCCAACCCTAGCACTCGATTCTGTCGGTGGCGGCGGCGAGGAGATGGGGACGAGGGGGATGAGTGCGATGGGAGGAGGGGGTCGATTGGATCTCATCTGAGTTAGGGTTTGGGCTACGGGTGGGGGTTTCCTTTTTTCATTTCTTCTTCTTCTTTTCTGTAGATGGATGGATGGATGTGGTATGGAGAGATGGATAGATGGATGGATGTGGTATGGAGAGATGGATGGATGTGGTATGGAGAGATGGATAGATGGATGGATGGGCGCCATGTAATCGATCGTGTGACAACTAATTCAACCAATGAGAATAGAGCATGTGTAATTGTGTTTTTCCTTTTGTTTTTCTTAAAAAAATTCACACGAAAATTTCAAAAAAAATATGATCTCATATTGTACATAGGGGTGCATCTTGGAATGGCAAACAATTTTACCAAAGGGAGTTTTCATAAAATTTTTGTTTTCAATTTTCCGAGTGCCCCAAATGAGGTTTTTCATGAAAGACCTACCAAATCTTTGTTGCAAAATGGCACCACACCATTTTTAGAAAATATTAGACCATATTTTATGTACAATTTACCAAATGGTTGTGTGGCAAAAGCTGTCAATCCACCTCCCATCAAAAAGACAAATTTCCCCTGATTCGGCTGGAAGGGGTCAAATTTGAACTATGGCCGTCTCATAGTTTGCTCATGATTTTTTACAAAAATCATTTTTAGGTACAAAAATATATATTTCATTAGAGAAACACCAAAAGTTTTCCAAGATTCAACCAGTAGCTAGGAACGGTCATGCTCGCCGTTTTGACCGCATTTTGAAACGGGGAAAATTCAAAAAAATCAAAAAATTGGAAAAACTTCACATTGTGTCATTATATGTGACCAAGTTACCATGAAAATGACAAACATGTAATACGACAATTATTTTAAAAAAGTGTTCTCAGAAATGAGCTATCATGTGCGAAGATTCATGGCTTTCAGGCTAAATGATCAATCTTGTGGCAACATTCATGGCATAATTTGTTCAAATGATCTAATATTGTGCAGAAGGGTGCATGTTGGAATGACAAACAATGTTCCCTAAGGAAGTTTTCATGTTCTTTGGACAAAAAAATCATTTTCCATTTTTCGAGTGCCCAAAATGAGTTTTTGTTGTGAAGGACCTACCATATATTTTTTGTAAAATTGGACCAAATCAATTTTATAAAATATTAGAAGATATTTAATGTACATTTGACAAAATGGTTGGTTGTCAAAAGTTTTGATCCATCTCTCGTGGAAAAGACAAATTTCCGCCGATTCAGTAGGAAGTGGGTCAAATTTGAACTGCAACTGCCTCATAGTTTGCTCTTTATTTTTTTCCAAAAATCATTTCTAGGTGCATAAGTATATATTTAATCAGAGAAACACCAATTTTTTTCCAAGATTTACCACTAGCTACGAACGGTCATGCCCGCCATTTTGCTTGTATTTTGAAACGGGCATGAAAAATTCGAAAAATCAAAAAATTGTAAAACATTCGCATTGTATCATTATATGTGACCAAGTTATCTGGAAAAATAATAAACTTTTAATACGCTAATTATTTTTAAAAGTGGTCTCAGAAATGAGCTATCATGTGTGAAGATTCATGGCTTTCAAGCCAAATGATCAATCTTATGGCCAGATTCATGACATAGTTTGTTCAAATGATCTAATATTGTGCACAAGCGTGCATCTTGGAATGACAAACAGTATTGCCTAAGGGAGTTTTCATTTTCTTTGGACGAAAATTTCATTTTCCATTTTTTGAGTGCCCAAAATGAGTTTTTTTGTGAAGGACTACCATATATTTGTTGCAAATTTGGACTAAATCAATTTTATAAAATACTAGGCCATATTTAATGTATAACTGACAAAATGGTTGGGTGTCAAAAGCTTTGATCACAAGTTCAACAGTTGTTACATTTTCAAAATTTGTTCACAAATTCAAAAAATTGTTCATGTTTTTAAAATTTATTCGCCAATTCAAATAATGTTTGGGTGGATTTTTTTAATTGTTCTTAATTTTTAAAAAATGTTCATGTTTTCAAGTTTGTTCTTGTTTTTTTTAAATGTTTACAAAAGTTTTTTTTTGGAAATTTGGCAAACTAGTTTTAAGTTTTTTCACTGTTTGGTAGTTTCTTTAAGTTTCATGTTGTCATTTGTTCACTTGGACAAGCCAGTCGTGGTTGCTAGCGTGGCGTGTGCATCTACACAAGGTGGTCAGTTCGATCCCTTGTGCGAACTGTCTTGCGGTTTTTTTTATCTCGTGAAGCAAAGCCACCGCAAAAGGGCCGACCTAGGGTGAGCTGCACCACAAAAATATGAACTCCCTGGGATTCGATCCCAGGACCTCTTGCATGAGAGCGTATAGCACTGACCAGCTTGGCTAGATCGTGTTGGTGATGAAGTATGGACTTGACTCAAAATAAACACACAACAAAGCTCTGATCTGGGTGAGCAAAATTGGTGAGAAAAAAAGGGTGCGGCGATGGGGATTTGATGCCTGGTCGCACTAACGCAATTGAGCTGGGCTAACCAGCAGCACCTGACCTGACATATATTCAAATGAAAGAGAAGCTCTAACTGAACCAACAACACGAGCGAGCTTGACTACAAACAAACGAAACAAAGGGCCGACCTTGGCTGTCCTTATGGCGGAGTTCAACGAAGGCAAGCCTAGGCGTCTGGGAGACGTATGGGTGTGCTCGCGTGAGGGTGTGGAGGCATAGGTGGGGTGCCTGGGCATGCATTGAGGCCAAGCCTTGCTGGACATGGCTATGGCCATGGTTGCCGACTGGAACGGAGACGACGTGCATGGATCCATGTAGCACGGAGCGAGCGTGGAGGTTGTGTGTGTGCGCTGGCGGCGATGTGTGGGATCAACGAGCAGAAGCAGCGACACAAGCACGAACTTGAACTCCCGGCCATGGCGCTCATGGAGACCCTGAGCTCCTGCTTGGCTAGACAACGACTATGGGAGCAAATCACACGGGAGCGGAGGGCTGGGAGGAGCAAATCATCACCGTGGGGGTGCTGCTGGAGTCTTACGGGCTTGAAGGTGAACAGAGACGTCGGGACAACGTGTAGAGGAATAAGTACACGAATACGACACACTCCTAAAGAGGTTGTAGCCGATCCAGGACATGTGCGGTCGCGGGCGTCGCAGTAGAAGGCAGGGCGACCGCGGTGTGGAAGCAGACAGGTCCAGCGAGGTCTTCAAGTCGTAGAGGAGCTCAAGCACCTCTCTGTCATGGCGACGGCTATAGCGTGGCGGCAACTTACCTTGCGGCAGCTAGACGAGGAGGAGGGAGGAATGGGTAGAGGGAATACCCTAGGGCACCGAGGCAGGATTATAGGAGGTAGGGAGGCTGTTCCGGCCATCAAATCAAGCCGGCTGCTGACGTGGAGCCTCCCGATGGCCTGCCATATAGGAGGTAGGAGAAGAACAGAAGGGATCGTCTCTGATGGGCTTACTTGGCTGGAATCAAACAGGTAAGTGGCAGGTGGGCTTTCTCTCTCTCCCTCCCTTCCTCCCTCTCTCTCCCCTATTACTTCCCTCTTTCTTATTTCTTCAGACAGAAAAAACAAAGAGAAAAGCATAGAGAGTTTGGCAAAGAAGTAGGATGAGATAAAGATATATCCGAGATCCTGGATTTATGCACTATTTGAATAGATTACTTTGGGCATTTTAGGGATTGAAAAATATACCAAGTTTGAATTTAAGTTCAAACTTGATGCAGTTTTGAGCCTGACCAAAACAAGTCCAAATGAGATGTAAGTTTAGAGAGAGGTTGAAGACAAGGTGTAGGATTTAAAGGGAAAAGGTGAACCTTATTTGAGGTAGGAAAAATGTCATTTGCAATAATGGGTGAAATTTGAAAGAAGGAAGAAGTGAAATGGTTTGCATTTGGAGAAGGGCCTTGGAGAAAATATGAAGAGGCAAACAACCATAGGAGGAGGAGGGGAAGATGGAGAGCACACAACCAACATATCAACATGAGGAATGCCACCCACATGATGAAACATGATGCAATGCAATAAAATGACAAGAGGCACATCAAAATCATGAAGCATATAACAAGCAAGATGAACATGGCAACAACAAGGATGGAAAAATGCAGTCAATATGACAATGTTTATATGGGTGCTACTTAAGCATTTATATGTAAACAAGAACAAAAGAGCTCGTAAAAGTTTTTCTTTATCACTTTTAGTTTGTCAACTGAATTGCTTGAGGACAAGCAATGGGTTAAGCTTGGGGGAGTTGATACGTCTCCATCGTATCTACTTTCCCTAATGCTTTTGCTCTTGTTTTGGACTCTAATTTGCATGACTTGAATGAAACTAACCCGGACTGATGCTATTTTCAATAGAACTACCATGGTGTTATTTTTGTGCAGAAATAAAAGTTCCTGGATTTGGATGAAACTTTTTGGATAATTATTTCCCAATAAATAAAAAATACTGGAACCAAGACCCACTAGAAGGGGGCCCTGGTTGCCCACAAGACACCAGGGCGGGCACCCCCTCTGGCGCGCCTTGGTGGGTGGTGGGGCCCTCGGGGCTCTGCTGACCCTAACTCTGACGCTATAAAATCCCATTTTCTAGAAAAATAGAGGAGGAAGTTTCATCGCGTTTTACGATACGGAGCCACCACCACCTCCTGTTCTTCATCGGGAGGACAGATCTGGAGCTCGTTAGGGGCTCCGGAGAGGGGAATCTTTGGTCTTTGTCATCACCAACCATCCTCCATCACCAATTCCATGATTCTCCCCACCAGGAGTGAGTAATTCCTTCGTAGGCTTGCTGGTCGGTGAGGAGTTGGATGAGATTCATCATGTAATCGAGTTAGTTTTGTTAGGGCTTGATCCGTAGTATCCATTATGTTCTGAGATTGATGTTGCTATGACTTTGCTATGCTTATGTTATATGCTTGTCACTAGGGCCCGAGTGCCATGATTTCGGATCTGAACCATTTATGTTTTCACCATTATATCTATGTTCTAGTTTTGACCTTGCAAGTCATGTTCACCTATCATGTGTTATGATCCGTAAACCCCAAGGTGACAACAATTGAGATACTTTCCGGTGATGACCGTAGTTTGCGGAGTTCATTTATTCACTATGTGTTAATGCTTTGTTCTGGTTCTTTATTAAAAGGAGGCCTTAATATCCCTTAGTTTCGTTATGGACCCCGCTGCTACGGGAGGGTAGGACAAAAGATGTCATGCAAGTTCTTTTCCATAAGCACGTGACTATTTACGGAATACATGCCTACATTATATTTATGAAGTGGAGCTAGTTCTGTGTCGCCCTAGGTTATGACTGTTATATGATGAATAACATGCAACGAATTCACCAAGTTCTTTTCCACATGTTGTTCTTGCTAAGTTACTATTTCTGTTGCTACTGTTACAACTGCTACAAAATTGTTACTACTGTTACTGTTACCACCGCTATCGTTACTACTACTATCAAACTATCATATCACTGTGCTACTGATCACTTTGCTGTAGTTATTTAATCTCCAGGTGTAGTTGAATTGACAACTCAACTGCTAATACTTACAAATATTATTTGGCTCCCTTGTGTCGAATCTATACATTTGGGTTGAATACTCTACCCTCGAAAACTGTTGCGATCCCCTATACTTGTGGGTTATCACTGGCACCTTGGCCAAGTCGAGGACTACACCCCACGTCGTATCTGCCAGAGATCAATGGGCATCTTCATCAACTTCAACTTCAATATCAACCGGAATCAAGGAAACGTTCGTCCATGGAGCTTGGGTGCTCAACGTAAACTTTGCCTTGCGTGATCATGCAGAATTTTTTGGACAACGGATTTGTTCTGGCCATCCTTGCCTCCTCAAGAATCTTTTTGATGGTTCCTTTAGTGAAATTATGTGCAATTAAGTCTTCAACAACCTGCAAAATGTAATCATGTTTCGGTAGTGTAATCTCCGACAATCGCCGATATACCGAAGCCCTGTCAGATCAAGGTGAAAATCTACGCGAGTTAGAAAGAATGAATCCAACGGCTAACCCCGACATCCTTTAGAAGATCCAACCGTTGATATCTTGCGGAATTGTTAAGCCAAAAACCCCTCAAAATTTGAGCTCGATCCTATAGTTCAAACTCTAGGAAACTCCCGAGAAGTGCATCTTTTGGATTTGTTTTCTGTGAAAATAAATCTAACCCGTGCTCATCTTTTTCTTGTATGGGGTTACCGATCATCCTCTTTGGATGCATTTTTTCTAGGGTATTGCGTTTTGTTCTCAAACACGTGCCTGCAAATTTTGAGCTATTTTCAAGGTGCTTTTTTGTTGGAAATATGTCCTAGAGGCAATAATATTATATTATTATTTTTCGTGTTTATAATTAAGAGTTATATTCTATGCTATAACTGCTATGATCCTGAAATATGTGATTCAGTGGAAAACTCATATGCACGTGTGGAATGATAAAGGTAAAATAGACTCCTAGAGCATAATTGGTTTGCTGCCAAAAATTGGCATCCCAATGTTTGGCATTGTGCCAAATATTGACAACTACTTGGTTGACTACAAGTTGTTTTGCTTATCTCACATAAAGTTGCCAATAGTTGGCAAGTCTAGATATTGCCAATAGTTGCCAGTGCCAACATTTGGCAATCCAAATATTGGTAGCAAACCAATTATGCTCCTAGTCTCGCCTGTAAGACTAGCTCAAGTGTTGTTAGTGATCATGTTTTCCAGATCTTAGGATATCGTTAAGTGTAATGATATCCCTAAAACAACTTTGAGAATATGATGTTGGAGGAACAATCATATTGAATCGACCCAAACTTGTTTGTTATATTTTGAGATGTAATAGTCACAAGTCAATTGTTACAACACGGAGAGTGCAACATCCCAATTTTCAATTTGGATGTTATACATAGATCATCATATGCATATCATATTTATTCTTGCATTTTGTTGTGATCCTATAAATCTTAAGCAACTCAAGGACCCAAGGAGAGAGTTGGAGGTTTCACAAAATTGATATTTGGAATTTATTTCAAATTTGAAGGAAGGATCAATTTGATTTTATTACTTTTTCTCTCCAATTATTTCCAATATTAAAAATATATGAGAGAAGATAATATGACTTATTCAACCTGAGAGAATTTTAAAATCAAATTATGATTTTATTAGTATTTTTATTTGCTATTTATTTGAATTAGAAAATATTGCATTTTTGAAAATTGCATCTTAGTCCAGAAAAATGTTCATCTTGTCCTAAATATTAGGTTTGGACGGTGAAAATTGTTTCTGGAATTTTTTAGAATTTTTTATTTTATTAGGATTTTTCTTTCAGGCAAAATTTATTAAAAAAACTTCCCGCCCGACTGGGCCGAAGGCCCAGCTGAGCAGGCCGGCCCAGCAGCGCCGCGCCGCCGCCGACTCTGAGCCCGAGGAGTCCCGCCGCCGCACGCCGACAGGGAGTCCGGCTCAGATTCCCGTGCCGCCCCCTCGCCCAAGGCACGCCCCCTAGGCCCCTTTATAAGCAGCCGCCACCGTCCCCTCTCCCCTCGCCAGACCCCGCCACCGAAGCCTCCGTCGCCGCCGCTCGCGCTGCCGCCGCCGCCCGCGCGCCGCGCCACCGCCCCGCGCCATCTA